>NW_006793589.1:0-73496 GCF_000442215.2 Lipotes vexillifer | reverse complement strand
CTTTCCCTATGGCTTATGGGATATGTTGTAATACTTTTTACTTGCTTGTTAATTTTTGTTTTGTTTCTATTCTTCTTAGAACTTCCTTACTTTCTGCTCCAGGCTCATCTAGTATATTTCTCCAAAGAGTCTTGGAGGTTTTACTGAAGAATGTTATTTGAAAATACGATCTGGGTGCCACTTTGTTTGTTACTACTGGGGTGTGGTTTCATGTAGGTCATCTCACCTGACAGTGCAAGGACATATGTGTGGGTACCAACCAGTATATAAATATAAATATCCTTATAAATATTTCTATATGTAATCATCTGTATCTACATGAAGTGAAGTATGAGTACATACTGATGTCTCCAACTCATCTGGTACCACATAGATCAGTCGCATCTCATCCCCTTGCTTATCTATAAACTCCAATGTCAAAATGAAAAGAACTGGCTCCCACAATCCACCACCTATTTATTTAATTTAATTCCAGTATATGTATATAGTATCACAGTTATTAACCCATATCCACATGCCCTATGGAAACATTTTATAAACTAGAATACATACAACTCCTTTGTCTTTAATCTTGCAGATTCTCTTCATTCATTCATTTCCAAGTTGGATTATGTTGGCACCACCTCACCCGAATTTAAGTGAAGGTGTTTCATACGTTTTTAATACTGTTAAAGTCTCATCCTTGTATGGATTCCTGACTAGGGTCTCCCAACCTCCAAAATGATTTTTTTAATTTTGCATAAATTCAAGTTTACTTATTGTGTTTTAAAGTTTATGGGTTTTGACAAGTGCATAATGGCATGTAGCCACCATTACACTATTGTACAGAATAGTTTCACCATGCTAAAATTCCTCTCTGCTTCACTTAAACAACCTCACAACTCATCCCAACCCCAGCTCCTGGCAGCCACTGATCTCTTTTGTCTCTGTATACTTGCCTTTTCCAGAATGTCACGTAATTGGAACAGTATGGTATGTAGACTTTTCAGACTGGATTTTTTTAACTTAGCAATATGCATTAAAGCTCCTCCAGATCTTTCATGGATTGATAGATCGTTTATATTTTATTGCTAAATAATATTCCATTATATGGATTTCTACAATTAGGTTATCCATTTATCTATTGAAGGACTAGTTTAGATTCTAATCTAATCTTTAAAACTAGATTCTAGTTTTAAAGAAATTATGACTAAAGCTGCTATAAATACTTGCGTGCAAGTTTTTGTATGGGCATAAGTTTTCAAACCAGTTGGATAAATAAATACTTAGGAATGTGATTTTTGGATTGCACGGTGAGATTATGTTTAGCTTTGTAAGAAACTGCCAAACTGTCCTCCAGAGTGGCTGTACCTTCTCACCGGAAATGAATGAGAGTTTGTATTGGTCTGAATTCTCATCAGCATATGGTTTTGTCAAGTTTTGTTATTTTAGCCATTGTTGTTGTTGTTTAATTAGTGTTGTTATTTTAGCAATTCTAATTGGTGAGTAGTGGTTTCTAATTTTTTTTTTTTTTTTTTAAATTTTTGCGGGCCTCTCACTGTTGTGGCCTCTCCCATTTGCGGAGCACAGGCTCCGGACGCGCAGGCCCAGCGGCCATGGCTCACGGGCCCAGCCGCTCCGCGGCATGTGGGATCCTCCCGAAACGGGGCACGAACCCGCGTCCCCTGCATCGGCAGGCGGACCCTCAAGCACTGCGCCACCAGGGAAGCCCTGGTTTCTAATTTTTAAATATATGTATTTCCTAATAATAAATGAGGTGAAACATCAGATATGTGTTTTGCAAATATTTTCTCCAAGTTGTGGCTTCTTGTTCTCTTGGCAGTGTCTGTTATGGACATCCATTCGTTCTAACACTATTTGTTGAAGAGATTACTCTTTCTCCATGGAATTGCCTCTGCTGCTTCTTTGTCAAAAATCAGTTGTCTCTATTTCTGTGGGTCTATTTTTGGGCTCTGTCTTCTGTTCCATTGTTCTGTATGTCTATTCTTTCACAATACCACACTGTCTTGTTTACCGTAGCTTTATAGTGAATCTTGAGTTTGTCCTGCCAGTTCTGTTGATCCACACGGATATTCTTTCACTAATATCACACTGTCTTGAAATCAGGTAATGTGAGTCTTCCAACTTTGTTCTTCCTCTTCAGTATCATGTTAGCTATTCTTCATCTTTTAGCTTTCCATATAAACTTTAGAATCCGTTATCAGTGTTTCAAAAATTCCTCACTGGGGTTTAGACTGGGATTGAATTGAATCCATATGTTAAAGTTGGAAGAATTGACATCTTAATTATAATGAGTCTTCCAGTCCATGAACAGAGACTCTATCCTCATTCATCATTAGTTTTTTCTTGAGGGTCTTTTTTTAGATGTATATGTTATTTAGAAGTATTCTGCTTAAATTCTAAATATATAAGGATTATCCTGCTTCATTTCTATTATTTACCTCTATTTAGTTGATATCTATCATTTTAAATATGTTAAAGTTTGTGTTTTGACCCAGAGTGTGCATATTTTGGCCAACGGTTCATTGTTCTTGAGAAGAATGTGCATTCTGCTGTTGTTGGATAGAGTATTCCATAAATGTCAATTAGATCAAGTTATTTAACAATAGGCAAGCAACTTAACTTTCCAGGATTCACATTTTTTTCTTTTAAATTCTGTAAAAGCCTTTGTAGTTTGAAAGTTTAGCAGATCTGTTTTGTATTTAGTGGCCTATAATATATGTTTCTGCTACATGGTCGTAGAAGAGAGATATGGGATAGGATTAAAAAAAAATAGAACATGTTCATTTTAATATACTGCATCCTGGTAATTTTAATTATAATATGCAGCATAGGGACACACACACACACACACACACACACACGCAAATGGAAAAACAGTAACAAATGCAAGATCTGTTTCATGACCTAGGTGGAGAGAAAAGTTAAAGGAACCCCAGTCCTATGTAGGTGATATAGCCATATTAGTAGAAAATGAAAGATTAGCAGTTCAGGGTAAGTCACAGTCCTCTAATGCTAAAAAGGTTAGCCTAAGAAAGGTTCTTGGGCATCACAGAAAATTTCTTTAAAGCAAAAGAATATAATTGGAAATCATCTGAAGACCCTATCGGTCTTTTCGTAATCACACAATTGAAGTTATCCTAAGAATTTACCAACATTTCTTGAGCTATTATAAATTCCCTTTCATAACTTTTCCTCCTATTATAATGTTCATTTGAATATATATTAAATTGTTGAATACCAGTGTCTCATTTCTGCTCTGAATGTCATTTGAAAAATCCTTAAGTATCCGAAGGTCAGTAATGTTAAAATGAATATTTTCAACTGAGAGTGTCTCTATTTGTGGCAGACACTTAAAAGGAGGCTGCATAATTTTCAGACTTTATCTACTCCATTTAAAAGCACTTTCTCTTTCTGTATTCTATTCTGTCTCAAAGCCATACAAACTCATTTTCCATTTTTAGCACTTCTATTTACTCTTGAAAATTACCTTTTAATGCTCCTTAGTTTTCAACTAATGTAAACTTACTGTATTCTGAAATGAACAAATAATGAAGGTTGCTTATACTTGGAACTCTTTTTGATATATATTGTTAAAAATCATATATAATCTTAATAGAATCAAAGAAATTCAACTCCCACTAGAACCATATTGTGTTATGTGTCTTAGTTTTCTTGTTTTAGCTTGGAACACACAGAAATGAGGTTGCAAAAGACGACATGAAGTCTTTCAAGACCTCTCATTCCTTTCACATAGCCCTTAGTATTGATTCATAATATCTTAGATCTGATTGGGGCATAAGACAAACTGTAATCTCAATAAATATGCTTGTTTTTACAATAGAGACACTAATGTTCATTGATATAAAGTACATTTTCAGGAATTAGCCAACTATTCATAGCAGAGCCTAGGCTTCAGTCAAATTTCTCTTCTTTTTTCCCATACCAGTACATAGTTTTCCATTTTGTTAGGTCTGGTCTTCTTTATTTGATTTTACCTTTGGGGCAGTGGGGATGCATGTCCTGCCTTTCTTTGAAAGTACAGCATTTAACTCTGCCACAGATAGTAAGAGATTAATAAGTAGCTATTGTGGTTGTGGCCTTTTATCACTTTAATTTACCCCTGAGACATTCCTGTGAGTTATGAAAAGCTGTTACAGTTTTCAAAATTTATGAATTATCACATTGATACACAAAGGTTTTTAGGACTAATATCAAAGTCTTTGTGGAATCGGGTCCAAAATTCAGTTCATTGACTTCTAATAATCATGCATTTTCCATAGAAACATAATGTCTTGTCAAATAATAACATTTGATTTTTTTTCTCTTTTACTTTGGAAATGTCCACCATATTGGTAACTAGGAAAGGGGATAGCCACATCCCCAGACTATAGTACTATAATAGGAAAAGGGAAGAAAAAAAGATTTATAAAGTAAAAGTAGAGTATTTGGAATGTCAAAAATAATAGCTATCATTCATATAGGAATTATGAAGTTGTTTAGCATGTTGCTATTTTTTAAGAAATCTAAATTAAGCTATCAAAAAATAAGAATTAACTGTCATTTTGATCCTCTCTATTAATGCATTGATCTTTTAACATTTATTAAGCCTCTTAATCAGAATTCTTTTCATGTGAGATTAAATATTTTCCTGACATCTGGCTTCTAAATCTAATTGCCTGCTTTTCTCCATGAAATACCTTACTATTACAAAAGGTAACCTGATAAAAAATAATAAAGAATGGTGACCTGGCACATTTAGAAGAACCAGAAATATAATATTACTTTTAGATTTAAAACATAGTTTTAAACTATAATGTAGTATTAGCAGCAAGTGTAGCAGAAGTGTCATTAGTGAGCATAGTTCCAGAAGTAGCAGTTTATATAGTGAGAATATTGGAACAAATGCCTAGAAGCCTGTGTCCTACTCCACTCTCAGTAATTGTTACTGTACTCTTTTTTTTTTTTTTTTTCCGGTACGCGGGCCTCTCACTGTTGTGGCCTCTCCCGTTGCGGAGCACAGGCTACGGATGCGCAGGCTCAGCGGCCATGGCTCACGGGCCTAGCCGCTCCGCGGCACGTGGGATCTTCCCAGACCAGGGCACAAACCCGTGTCCCCTGCATCGGCAGGCGGACTCTCAACCACTGCGCCACCAGGGAAGCCCTGTTACTGTACTCTTGGCTAGGTCTTTTATAAAATTTTTAGGTTTTTTTGTGTTGTTTCCTTTTTTCTTGTATGAGATGACTGACTCGGCCTCTACATGCTTTCCTACTGTAATATGCTCAATCTACCATCTAAACATCTGCATTCTGGTTAGAGGTGTTATCTAATTCAGTTCTTTACAAACAGAGGGTTAATAAGCTTTAACAGGGAAGCTGGGATATATGACAGAAATGTGATCTAGACTGGTATCTCCCCCATCGATGGTCCTGAACTAAAAAAGAGACAATAAGCCAACGAAAGCATATTGGAAAAACATTGAGTTGTGTAAACTTGAAATTTATGTAGAAGACAAAGCATTTCCAACAGAAACACTTTGGATTTGTGAAGACATTTGATTATAGGAATTGAACAAATGTTTAATGAATGAAAGGAGAAAAGTGAGTGTTAATTTGAAACAATGAATGTAATTCGATTCTGAAGGTTGGGTTAATTGAATTTCCTTGGGCTATGAAAAAGAATCTGAATCCAGGAAATCAGAGGTCCAGTTCAAATTTAACTCACATTAAGTTCATAGGCCTTTTACTGCCTCAAGTCACTTTCTTCCGGAAGCTATTTTTCAAAAGATGAAGAGAGCTATTCTGAATGTGGAGTGAACTTAGGCCTGGAATCATGGAAAATAAAAGAATATTGTAAAATGGATTACCTATAACCATGTGACTCCAGTTGTATCTGGGTCGGGGAGAGACTGTACAACAGATGCCTAGTTTAACATGTGAAATACGAAATATATAGAAACAGCTCCTTATGACAGCAGAATTCAACAGAACACACAAGTATATGTGAAGTGCCAAAGAAGCAACTCTATAGAACGGTAACTGAGTCTAGGAAAGTTAAGGGAAATTAGAGAGATCAAATATATTTCTTCTTAGGTAATTTTGAAACTCAATTGTCTTTATTTTTCATTTTCATCAGGTTTTTGCCATAAATCTTAACGTCATAAGTATTGATGACAATATCATTTGAAATACTAGGTTTTTTAAATTGTTTTTGTTAGATAAGGGTTTTTCAAGCTAAAGTTGTCAAAAATGAGATATCAACAACAGGTAGTCAAAGCACATGAATACGAACATGACAAAGAATTTCTAAAAACTATTTACGCATTTACTTGACTTCATGAGTTGCATGTATATTAAAACCTAAAACACATGCTGGAAAACAATGATTACTTAGAATTTATAACGTGAGCATATACATTTTCAGAGAACTCAGGGATTGCAGTTGCAGAATGATGAATGTATAAAGTGTGTACTTCTGTTCACAAGTGAAAAAATATTTTTTGTGAGAAGGATACAAATAGTCTCCACTCGTGAAAATAGACGAATTTGTTTTAAAAATATCATATCCTCCATTTGTTCCTTTCTTGCTTACTTTCTCAGAAGGTCATTTAAGAAAAACACATATGGAATAAAAATCTGGAGTATCAATCAGGGATTTTAGTTGTAAAGAGCATATTCAAAGTATATTGCATAGCTTAAAGAATATCTAGGTGAGCTAAAAACAAACTTGGAGTCCTCACAGTTGGAAGCAGTGACACAAAACAGAGACAGCTGAAGGAAAGGCTGCTGCCCTCAGTGGGCACAGGCTCTGCAGACAGTGAGCAGTGGATACAAACGTCATACCGGCACCTCTGATGTGTCCACTTCTGGAAGCTGGATTTGCCATGGGGCCTGATTTCTTGTCACTAACTTATGATTGAAATTGGTGCCAGATGCTACGTGATTTATCTGTGTCCACACCGTACTGAATTATAAGGCTTTGAAAAGTGAAGGGGACATACTAGTATGTTCCAAGGCAAATACCTACCCCACTGGCAACAGCAGGCCATTTGGTAATCTCCTTGCCTTAAAGTGGGACAAATTCATGTTATGTAATTTAGTGATTCACACATCTTTACGATCTGCAAGCTGTAAGCTTGTTGAGCTATCGTGTCCAAGATCCTGCAGTTGGAGAGAGTGTTGGAACTGAGGCTGCTGTTGCTAGGTAGGTAAAAATATGTTGGGGAACACTCCCAGTTTCCAATTCTGCCCATAAAGAGCTTGGAAGTCACCACTCCATGCTAACAATAAGTAAAAAGCTAAACAGACTAAAAACTTAATAACTTTTTGGATCCCCAAGGGAAGTGAGAGCACAGGGAAAACCACTGTCCCCAAGATTGAAGAAACAGACAGGTGAATACAGGGACTCACAAGGGGAAACTGCCATGGGAATCAGCGCTGGGGTAGGAAAACCTAAACTGGAGTTGATGACTTTCTCGAGGCTTAGTGCAGGCAACTCGGTGAGCTAAAAATTCCAGAGGGACCCAGTCATCGGAAGGTACCCACAATGTTGTAAGATTTACCTCCAGGAGTTTGACCAGATTCCCACAGTTAATATCAGAGGAAAACCCTTCATGTAGGGGGAGGAAGAAAGGAACCATTTTGTAATAAATCAGAACACGTTCTTCTTAACAAGATGGGCCCTCAGGAAAAGCTAATTGGTTAACCAGAGCCTAACATGCTGGCATATTATCAGAGCCTAACTGACCTTGGGGAAGAGAAATACCCAATGTCAGTCAGCTCTAGCCATCCTGTCCCACCTAAGAGGAGAGAAAGTAACTGAGAAACACTTGGGAAGTTAACAGTCCAGAGCTGTGGGTTCACTAAAATATTGAGACCTAATCATAATACTATATGAACTTTTCCCCTCTATACACACCTCACCACCATGTTAATAAAAGCCTATTTATAGAAGTTCCTTTTATCTGGTACATCATGACCAGCTATCAAGAGTAAGTTACAGGGCATACCCAAAGACAAAAATAAAAAATAAAAAAAATAGGCAGAAGCAAGCATCAGAACCAGATATGACTAGGATGTTGGAATTATCAGACCAGGAATTTAAAAATAACTAGAATTTATGTGCTAAAGGCTATAACGGATAAAATAGAAAGCTTATAAGAAGAGATGGACACTGTAAGTACAGAGATGGAAATCCTAAGAACCAAAAAGAAATGCTAAAGATAAAAAACACTTGGGGTTATTAGTAGACTGGACCCAACTGAGGAAAGACTCTCTGAGCTTGAGGGTATAGCAATAGAATCCTGAAAAATGGAAAAGCAGAGAGAACAAAGACTGGAAAAAAACAGAATAGAATAAGAACTGTTTCTTACAACTACAAAGGTGTAACATTTGTGTAATAAGTATACCAGAAGGAGGAGAAAAAGAAAAAAAAAAAACAAATATTTGAAACAATAATGACTGAGAATTTCCCCAAATTAATGTTAGACACCAAACCACAGATCTAGGAAGTTCAGAGAAACGAAGCAGGATTAATGCCAGAAAAGCATCACATAGGAATACCGTTTTCAAACTACAGAAAATCAGAGATAAAGAAGAAAATCTTGAAAGAAGCTACAGGGGGGAAAAGAATGTATCTATATAGGAACAAAGATAAGAATTGCATCTGACTTCTCCTCAGAAACCATCCAACACGAAGATAATAGAATGAAATATTTAAAGTGCTGAGAGGAAAAAAAAACCCACTAACAGTATTCTTTACTCTGAAAAATTATTCTTCAAGGATGAAGGAGAAATTTAAGACTTTCCTGGACAAACAAAAATTGAGGGAATTTATTGTCAGACTTGCCTTGCAAGAAACGTTGAAATAAGTTCTTTAGAAAGAAGGAAAATAATACAGGACAGAAATACAGATCTACATAAAGAACAGAAGAACATGGAAGGAAGAATAAATAAAGTAAAAACTTTTATTATTTTTATTCTTAATTGATCTAACAGATAATAGTTTGTTCAAAAAATAATAGCAACGGTGTATTCAATTATGTATGTTTGGGCTTCCCTGGTGGCGCAGTGGTTGGGAGTCCGCCTGCCGATGCAGGGGATGCAGGGTCGTGCTCCGGTCCGGGAGGATCCTACATGCCGCGGAGCGGCTGGGCCCATGAGCCATGGCCGCTGAGTCTGCGTGTCCGGAGCCTCTGCTCCGCAACGGGAGAGGCCACGGCGGTGAGAGGCCCGAGTACCCCAAAAAAAAAAAAAAAAAAAAAAAAAAAAAAAAAAAGCATGTTAATGTATATACTTGGAGATATTTATATATCTATGTACCTATCCTTATGCATATGTAATATAAATGTAATGAGTGAAAGCATTGGTAACAGGGATGGGAGGAAGAAATTAGGGTTATTCTGTTATTTTAAAGCACTCACACTGCCTGTGAAATGATCTGGTGTTACTTGAAAGTGGGCTTGGATTAGTTGTAAGTGTATATTGCAAACTCTAGGACAACCACCAAAATAAGTAAAAACAGATAAAAAAAAAGTAATTAGTACAACTAGTATGTTAAGAAGGAGAGAAAATGGAACCATAAAATTCTCAGTTAAATCCACAAAAGGCAGAAAAAATGTGGAAGACAAGAGTAGGAAGAAAGAACAAGGGCAACAAATAGAAAAAAAGTTACAAATATGGTAGATGTTAATCCAGCTATATCAATAATCACTTTGAATGTCACTGGTCTCATGTGCCAATTAAATGACAGAGATTTTGAGAGTGGATTAAAAATGTGACCCAAATATATGTTGTCCATGAGAAATGCACTTTAAATAAAAAGATACATATAGATTAAAAGTAAATGGATAGAGAAAATTATACTGTGTTAATACTAATCAAAAGAAAGCAGGAGTAGCTATATTAATTCCAAGAAGCCAACTTCAAAGCAAGGAAAGTTATCAGAGGTGAAGAAGGCATTTCATAATGTTAGAGGAGTCGATTCTCCATGAAGATGTAACAATTCTTAATGTGTATGCACCTAACAACACAGTGTCAAACTATGTAAGGCAAAAACTGGTACATCTGCAGAGAGGAATAAATGAAACCACTATCACAGTTAAAGATACAATACACCTCTCTCAGAAATGGACAGATCCAGCACTAAGGACATAGGAGAACTCAACACCATCAATCAATTGGATATTATTAACATCAGTAGACTACTTAACCTAACAATAGGAGTATACACATTCTTCTCAAGCTCACATGAATATTCACCAATATAGACCACATTCTGGGCCATAAAACACACCTTAACAAAATTTCAATATTAGAAATGGTAGTGTCTGCTCTCACATCACCGTGGAATTAAATCTAAATCAATAATAGAAAACTGCAGAATCCCCAAGTAGGTGGAGAGTAAACAACACACTTGTAAATAACACATGGGTCAAAGAAGAAATCTCAAGAGAAATAAAAAATATTTTTAACTAAATGAGAGCAAACACTACTTAACGAATTGGTAGGATGCAGTAAAACCAGGGCTTAGAAAGAAATTTACAGCATTGAATGCATATTAAAAACAGAGAGCTCTATAATCAATCATCTCAGTTTCCACATTAGTAAACTATAAACATTAGGGCAAACTAAATACAAAGGGAGCAGAAATTGAAAAGAATAAGAATTAGAGCAGAAATAAATGAAATTGAAAACAGGAAATTAATAGAGAAAATCAATAAAACCCAGAGCTGTTTCTTTGAAAAGAGCAATAATACTAGTAAGCCTCTAGCCAGGCTAAGAAAAAAGAAAAAAAGGAAAAAGAGAGAAAGGACCACAGTTCTAATATCAGTAATTAAAGCGAAAACATCACTATAGATCCCATGGAAATTAATAGGATTCTAAAGGAACACTATGGACAACTGTATGCTCACTAGTTTGATAACCTAGCTGAAATGGAGCAATTCCTTGAAAGACACAGTCCTCCAGACACGAAAAAGATCAGTGGTTGTTGGGGGAGAAGGGAAAAGAGAAGAATCCGCAAAGCCCAGAGGATTATTTGGACAATGAAAATGCTCTGTATTATGTTATAATGATGGATATATGTGATCATATATTTGTCCAAATCCGTAGAATGCACATCACCAAGAGTGAGAGGTAAGGTACATATGGTATGGAGTTTGAATGGTTATAATGTGTCAGTGTAAGTTCATTCTTGGTAAGAAATATACCATATACCGTTTTGGTGAGTGATATTGATAATTGTGGCAGCTACACGTGTGGGTGCAAAGTGTACGCTGGAAATCTCTCAAGTTTTTTGTAAATCTAAAACTGGTGTACAAAAGTTTTTAATTGGCTAATTACCTAAATAATTTTTTGTTGAACACCCACACGCACAGAAATCTGTAGGGATGTGAACTTAAGAAAAATTAAGACTATCTCACATCTAGTCACCCAAACCTCATTCTTCATTGTATGTACTTATCACACCATTAATTCTTTGGTTAGGAACAAATAAGATAAAATATTAAGAAAATGTGATTCAGTCCTTTTTCTCCTGCTTTTTATATGGATAACTTATTATATTTTAGCAAATAATAGTACTTTATAATAATTTACTATGTGCTAGGCACTGTTTTACATATTTTATACCTAATACCTCAATCATCACAAATTATGAAATATTTACTGAAATCTTTGATGCTGTTTTATAGATAGGCGAAATAAAGTATTGAGAGTTGAAGTAAATTTCCCAAGACAACACAGCTAGTAAGCAGAGGAACTGAGCTTGAACCTATGCAGGCTGGGTATAGAGTCTGTTCCTCAGTGCTGTTCTATTTTGCCTAAATTCGACCCTACAGTAGGAATCAGGAATGCAAAGGGAAGGCAGTTGGGAGCTTCTGAATTTTGAAATGGCTCTACTGTCAGCAGTGTTTAATGATTAAAGCAACTAAAATCTATGTTTGCCTGGGACTATCCTGGGTTTTTAAGTCCCCCTTTTATTCTCAAAATTCCCTTGTTTGGGAAATAAATAACAAGTTCATGTTATAAAAAACGCATTTGTGCTATTAGAATACAGGCTTACATTTCAGAGTTAACAATAAACAGAATATGAAGTATTGAAATTAAGGCTACCACAGACCCTCTTATTCTTTGGAGGTTAGCTATTATACTTGCACATAAAATCAAAGTTTGATAAATATATGAAATATTTGGGAGCCCCCATACAAGTAGAGATTATTCATTGATATTATTGATGGAATTGATGCATGCTAAATTTTTCTTCCATATATTTACACAATAGGGAAAGGATTCACTGATCTACTTGCCTGTTTTTAATTTAGTGATGAATTTTAGTGAATGAAAGATGTGATTTTTAATCTTACCTCACATTTGATAAATTATGAGAGATACACAAAACTAGAATATAGATGAAGCTTCCAGTTTGTTTTAGGAAAAATATATTGTATGAATTTAAAATACTTTAAAATTTACCATCGTTATTCTCCAAAATTCCAAACTGTATGGCCCTTTAAGGTATGACTAGAAAATTTCCAACACTCTTTGTGAAAGGAAACATTATGACATTACATAAGTAGATTATAGCTGCAATAAGTTTATTATTTTATCAACTGAACAACCTAGTCAACCCTCCTCTCCCCCCACAAAACTTAGAAAAACCTTTGGAGAGTAACTTATAGATTGTGAATTAAATAATAAATCCTTCTCATTTATGTAACATGGTGATTATAATAAATTATATATTTATAATTTGACCCATCAATGTATTTAGGTACCTCTATAAGAGATCAACAAATATTTAATATAAAATATTTTCAACCTATTTATATAAAACCAGTAAGCTACTGAAATAAAAGAGCACACATAGAAGTAAAGAACAAGATTTTCATAAAGGAACAATAACACAATTTAGACAAGTTTACTCTAAAAAATAAAGCATGAATGTATATAATTTGCATTGGGTAATTGGTGCCATCACTCAGGGCTGGCTGACAATAAGTTTATATATGTATTTCATAAATCTCATGTTGTTTTTCATTTTTCAATCTCCATTTTCTCATTTGAGTGATGGTTTTTGTGTTTGTTATATAAGGTTATGAGTGATGTTAATGAGAGCATCTATCAGAAACACGGAAAGCATCAATCTTGTCATTTACTAGGGCATAGGTTAAAGTTGCTTCTTAGCAAAATATGAGGGGGAATCAGAAGAAGTGATTTGGTATTCTGAAGTAGAAAATTAGCTGCTTAAATGCATTTTACAGTTTTCAATTTTCAGTAGTATTTTGTGGAAATATTGTCTACAGAAAATTCCCATTTATTTAGGCTTCTCTAGTTCATAGACACTTTACCTCTAAACATTTTGTTTCTTCATAAAGATATTTCATTTGTACTTTATATCCAGAAGGGTAAGGATTTTCTTCTTAGATAAATGAATAATTGAAGTGAACATTTCAAAAAACATCAGCTTTCTATATTTTCGTTTGATGAAAGCCTCCTTTTCAAGATAAAACAAATAGTAGCTGTAGCCACTTTAAGCAATATTCCTATGTTAATGCGTGCAGCGTGTTTCCCATTCAAAGCCTGAAAGTGCCTCAGTCAATCTTATTTATCACCTGGTTATTGAAAACAGAGCATGATTTCTTCCACCTTTGTGCTTTACTTTGCAACGCTACTACAGTCAGACCAGATCAGGAGTAGAAAGAGTATATAAGTAAGTGGAAAACAGGGTTTGCAATTACAAGAATGAGCAGGGTTTGAAACTAATCAAGAACCTTGGCAGCTGGTCATATGCACCCCAAAGGAACAAGAATTAGCTAGCCTGTATGAGAGTAGCATTCCTGGGATTGGATTGGGATGGTGTTTGCTTTTCGGGTGGCAGGGATGGGAAGCCCAGAGCATAAGAGTGGTTAGATACGAATTCATGGACCTGGCAGCACTTTCTCAGAAATGGAGTTTAACACCTTGGCGAAAACTCAGGGTATGGGACAAGTTCCCTGCTGGAGTGTCTCTTAGAAACCTGGGGAAAAGAATTGTCCACACTGAGCAAAGTGGAAATGCCTGAGTTTGCCTGGCACACAGTACAAGGAGGAGTCAAAATAGCTCAGAGAAGTGATTTTGCAGGTAGGAATGTATTATTATGTGAGACCAGACCACCCACCAGAGGATTATATTCTGCAAGAACGCCCAGAGGACACATCCATTCACCAAAGCCATCAGGAACACGTTGGTGAAAGGGATGCTGGCACTATTCTCTTCAATGGTGGCTTTCTTCTGTAGGCCAGAACTGATGGTAACACAGTGATCACAGAGCTTGATGTTATAGCAGTAGAGAAGCTGGGACCCCAAAGCAATAGAGAAGAGGTGGGAGTTTTTAACCTCCAGAAGCCAGGGGACCAGAATTGCTGTAGTGACTTGCCTGTCAGAAAGATAAGCAAGGGGTCTTTATCCACAGGGAGTTAAGGAGTAGGTTAATAGAACACAGTGTCTCTAAAATCAGGGAATTCCCTTTTCCTCTCCTTGGGAGTATATTTATTCTGTTGCAATTTAAGTCTTTTCAAGATTATATATATATAAAATCTTATATATACAAACATGTCAGTGTTCTGTACCAAACTGAGAGAAGCCTAAGGTGTAAAGCAAAATCACCATAGTCCGTTCTTCTCTGTTGTTCAGGGTGTGTTACTTCACCATTTGTGAGCACCCAAATTTATTTATTCATTCATTCATCATTTATTCATTGACTCAGTTGATGTTTCTGGAAGGTCTGTTAGCATGCTAGGTTTCCTAGAGATACAACAGGGAACAAAGCAAAATTTCTGCCCACTTGGCTCTTTCGTTCTTTGAAAAAGAGGAACAGTAGAGAAATTATTGTGTAAAGTATTAGGTTGCTTTGGAGAAAAATAAAGCTGTGTTAGTGGGATGAGATGCCAAGAGTTGGTAGTGGGGTGTAGCTTTCTTGTACTCTTTTCTCTCTCCCCACTAAACTGTACAATAGTTTTCACCCCAGGCTGCAGAAATTTTTAAAAGCTTATAAGAGATAGTAGTAGTCACAATTTGTATTAATTATGGAATAGAAGATCCCATCATTGTTTGGTAGAGGAAGCATTTGAAGAAATCAGATAAAAGAAGTTACTGCTCTGTGGACCATCACTGGGTCCTCTGCCTATATACTACCCTAAAGTCCTTGCACCAATATCTTGCACCCTTTTAGTTAAATTATAAGGCTTGTAAGAAAAGAATTGATTTAAACTGTTTGATCTTTGTAATAAATGTGTTCTGAGCATCCAGCTGAAAACAATGATTTCTCCAAACATGTAGATTTGAATATTCATAGACACACAAAAAAGTCAACCAGACATTCGATTTCTAGTCTCAGGTTTTGATTTCCATGAAGTGTTTAAACATTGACAGAGTAAATTACTGTCATCAGCAGTAAAATCTGATGCTACAGCCCTTTTTACTCTTACCATAGCAAGGCAGTGATGGCTGCCACTTGAGTGATAATAAGCTAATAATCTCACACACTGTTAAATTCTATCACACTAATAGACCAATTTAGTCAAAGCCAATGCCACACTGATCTTACTGGGGTTTCCAGTTCAGAGAAGATAGAAATTGTCTCCAAAATAGAGATAATCAGTGACCCTTCTCTCTCTCTCCTCGCTCTCTTGTTCTCTCTCTGTTTCTCAACACCAGAGAACGTGTAATGCTTTCCCCTTGCTATTTGAAAGGTAGTTATCCTGGCTGCTAACAAATATCTCAGTCTTCATTGGCATTTGCTGCTGCTCTGAAGAAGGGATTTGGCAGCAACTTGAAAAATGACAGTGGCATTATTAGGAAGACCTGATGGTCCATGGCTCTTTTTGGTCATTCTGCCTTTTCCCAATAGTTGGGTAGGAACACTAATGTGACAGCAAGCTACCTAACCTTATGTGACCTGGGATTAATTAGCTTGCCTGGGCCTTGTGGAATTATCTGTAACAGCCAAATAGAAAAGAAATGAGAAAACCATGCTGATAATATAAGTTACAGAACATGCAGTTTTGACAGAATTTTCATTTTGACAGATACATTTCAAACTGTAATTTCATTGTTACTTAGAAAAACAAGATTTTAATCTTGAAAAAGTGATTATATACTGCAGTTAGATTAGGGATTTTGTTAATGATATGAGAGATAAATAACATGTTGGTAAGTGTTGCTCTTAGATCACTGGTAAAGTGACCATATAACAATGATGAGTAGTTAAAGCTGCTTGAAAGTCATATTTCCAGTTGGATCAAATGCACTCTGCAGCAGCCATCTGCAGTCAAATCTATGCTAGGTGTAGGTGATGGGAAAGTAAAAGAAAATGCCTCAGTGAAAAGGATCCTTTAACTAGATGCTGATAATTGTGACCAGATTGCTTGTGCTCTAGTCTAATATCAGTATAAATCTCAGTCATGTATTTATTCAAAAATGATAAGGCACCGAAACAAAAAGAGGCTAAATTTGAGGGCTCAGCATAAGAAATATGGCTGTGTTTAAATAGCTTTGGACTTAAAAAACCCTGATTAGGAGCAAGAATAAAACTACTGATGAGTAAGTAATGGAAAAGCAAAAGTATGGCTTTCATGTTCTTTTTGGCTGGCCCCATACTGAGAGAGCAGATTTTTAGCCAGTATCTCTACTGTCGTCCTAGTGATGGGTGCTTTGGGCTCCATCACTCTGGTTATCTCCAGATGCTTGGCTCCAAAAAGGGTATTTATGGCATCGATAACTAGGGCAAGAATAAATGGGATAAATAAACCTCTATCACCAGAATCAGTACATTGGAGACAACAAACCAGAACATGGAACAACATTCCTCCAACTTGTAAACCATTCATCTTCATCTGATTGCTTTTGTCTCATGCATATTAAACACACCTGGAATTTCCAGTGAGTATTTGGCTGTGAGGTCGGCCAGCAATTATCGACTAGATTGTCATTGTTGTATGAGCTACAATTGTTGTTGTTTTCTTTCTCTGAAAAAAGGTCTAGAAAATATAAGTTATGCACAGATCCTTTACACTAGTTTTGATTTTGGTAGTTTGCTCTGAGTAATTAAAATCTTGGAAAACATTTCTTCATGGTACCATGGAATGGGGAAGCGATTTTAGTAGGCTTCCCTATTTTTGAGAGTTAAATTGACCCTAAAGCATTTTTGCAAGAAATCATAATACCAAATATTCAAAAGGAACCAAAATACAGACAATGAAACAAAGAGATGCTGGCATATATTTATTTCTCCTGAAGCCTAAAATTAACGATAAGTAGCGTAATGATACACAAAAACAATATGGAAATATTCCAAATATTCCAGCCATGTTCAACACCCACTTCTTGCCTAAACAAGTACATAGTTCTGGCAGTGCTTTTCTCTTCCCTGCATATTTTATTTTTCCTTCTCTACTGGCTCATTACCATCAGCAGACTTCTATTTCAAAACCGTCTGACTTGACCTTTGCCTCAAGTTTCTGCCCATTCCCCTGTTGCCCTTTATAGCAAAACTCACTGAGAGTATTATCCATAGTTGCTGATTACAGTGCCTCTCCAAGTTCCCTTTAACCCACTCTAATCAGGTTTTACCCTAACATGACACTCTAGGTCTTTTGTCAGAGTAGCCAGTCACCTCCATGTTATTAAATTCAGTATCAATTCTCAGTCATAATCTTAATTAATGAGGAGCTTTTGGAATATTCAGAAGCTGTTCCTGCATGTCAAGAGACGACTGCTCTACTACCATTGTGCTTGCTGTGTTCCTTTTGCTTGGGCCACCTTATTTTAACGTCCAGGTCAGAGAGTGATAGATAGAAAATGATCCACCACTGACCACATCTGCCATGTATTTGCTTTAATAATGAGAAAAAGGTTTGAGCTATTCACAAGAAAAAAATTGATGACCAGAAAAATAAGTATGAGAACAAGAACAAGAAGAAGAATGGTTTAGTTGAGTCAACTGTTCAGGTGATAGACAAAGAATAAGATAAAAATCAGAATGAGGATATTGACAGTGCTGCTATCAAATACTGTTGATACATAATTACCAGCTCGAGGATGGTAAGGTACCCTGGCTCAGGTGGCTGTATCAATTCAAAGTACTGTAAATCCCCTACTTATCCTAAAGTGGATACATCTAAATCTAATGATGTTTAAGAGGAATTGAAAAAGGATCATTGGTCATACCAAAAAGAAACTTTTTTCTGTTAACAGCTTTATTGAGATTCCTATACTCAGTTAATTCAAACCCCTTTGTAATTAATAGTAAACAGTATCAAATTTCAGGATTAATGCCTTAATTCTGCTCTATTTTGTATTGATAAACTCCCCACCATCAATCTTTTATTTAGTTATATACTTTTACATCTCTTTGATTTTAGAATTTTGAAAATATTTTTGCCTTAAATAAATCTTTTATAGGTTTACTATATGGCAGGTTTTATTTTCTCTCTTAATCCACTCTGATAGTGTCTTCCTTAAGAAGATGATTTTACTATACCTACATTTTATATCCTACCATGAAAATTTCTTTCCAGATTTTCAGCTGTGTAATTCATTATAAATATCTCTTCCAAACTCCAAACTTTTTTTCAGTTTCATTATTCTTCCATCCTTCTGAACATAACCAGGAAATTAGCATGCTCTGTGTACCTACAGAAAAACATATACTTTTTCTGACTGTCTAGAGTTCCACCATTTTAAAGTCTAAAGTTATTTTACATTGAATACCATTTACCAATGGTTTCTGTTTTCTTTTTTTAATTGCAATTCTCAATCATCTTTAAGACAAGAAAGATTCTTTTTTTTTTTTAACATCTTTATTGGGGGTATAATTGCTTTACAATGGTGTGTTAGTTTCTGCTTTATAACAAAGTGAATCAGTTATACATATACATATGTTCCCATATCTCTTCCCTCTTGCGTCTCCCTCCCTCCCATCCTCCCTATCCCACCCCTCCAGGCGGTCACAAAGCACCAAGCCGATATCCCTGTGCCATGCGGCTGCTTCCCACTAGCTATCTACTTTACGTTTGTTAGTGTATATATGTCCATGACTCTCTCTCGCCCTTTAATCTATTGCATCTCAGTATTCAAATTCAATAAAGCAAAAATCTTAGAAATCAACTAATTTACATCTTAAATATTGGCTGCATCTGGCTTCCTGATTTTGTGTCCTAAGTGACATTTAAGATACAATTCGACAAAGCTTTCCTTTTTAATGTATATGTGGAAGACAACTTTTCATCACATCTTTGAAAGTTAGAGAATTCATTAGTAGACAGACCTGAGCTACACTGATGACATTACTGATGATTATATTATTTATATTTTGAGGTTTGTTTTTTTTTTCTCCTTTGTTGGCTTCTGTTGGTAGGCCCTCAAGCATGGAGATCCTGTCCAGATGTATCCAGACTACTAACAAGCTCATTGAAGGCATTCTTTATTTCTGTGTGTTTTAAGTCCAGCATTTTTCTTTCCCCCTTAGGATTTCCATCTCTCTGCTTACATTGTTCTTACAAAAGTAGGCACATTTGTTCTTGCATGCTGCCTACTTTATCCATTAGAGCCCTTAGCATATTAATCATAGTTGTTTTAAATTCCTCATCTGATCATTCCAACATTCCTGCCGTGCCTGGTTCTGATGCTTGCTCTGTCTATTCAAATTATGTTTTTTTGCCTTTCGGTATGCCTTGTAATTTTTTTTTCGATAGCTGGATATAATGTGCCTGGTGAAAGGAACAGCTGTAAATGGGCCTTTAGTATTGTGGTGGTGAGGTATAGGGGGCAAGGGAAGCATTCTATACTCCTATGATTAGGTCTCAGAATCTTTTAGTCATTTAGTCTTTTAGTTAGCCTATGCGTCTAGACTGCGAACTTCACAAGTGTTTCTCTGTTTTTACCCTCGCCTCTCAGGTGGGGCAGGATGGCTAGAGTGGGCTGTAGTCAGGTATTTCCCTTCTCCTACATGGAAAGTAAGAGCTGCCTGGAGTTATTTCCCCTCCCTCAGGTCATCTGGCTTTGATAATATCCCAACAGGTTAGGCTCTGGTTAATTAGTTGCCCTTGAGGGCAGGCCTTGCAGCCCTGTACTCTGGTTATTGTTTTCCTTTTTTTCCTTTTTCACTCCTTTCCTTTTGTTTTAATGTTCTACCACACTTTTTATTATTGTGGAAATTTCCAAACATTCACTAAAGTAGAAGGAATAGTATAATGAGCCCCAATGTACTGAGCAATCATCTTCAGTAATTAGCAATATTTGCCAATTTCAAAATGGTTCCTTTGCCCCTCCCCTGCTGGAAATGCGAGGGAGTTTTTCTCCATCTACTGTGGGAACCTTATTGAGTTCCTGGAGGTATTTTTTGTGAGGACCTTTCTATGACTGGTTCTGTCTGGAATTTTTAACTCCCAGAGTTGTCTGCACAGAGCCTCCAGCAATTCGTCTATTACGGTTCAGGTTTTCCTATCCTGGCTGGAGGTGGTGATTTCTGCAGGTCTCTGCTCAGGTAAGCCATGACTCTCTGTGTTCACCAGTCTCTCCATTCTTGGGGTGGGGGGGGGGCACCAGTTTGCCTGTATCCTCTCCTCTCTTACAGAACCAAAAAAGGTTATTGATTTTTCAGTGGTGTTTTGTTTTTTTTTGTTTTTTTTGTTTTTGTTTTTATCATTAGGACAGAGTGAGGACTTTCAAACTCCTTACTTGCAGAAATGAAACTAGAACATTTTTAAATTAATAGACTGTTTTGGAATACTTGGGGATTTACAGAAAAATTAAGCAGAAACTACAGTGTTTCTATATACCCTCTTCCCCCACATATGGTTTGCCCTATTTGGTTTCCCCTGTTGTTCACATCTTGCATTCGTTTGACACATTTGTTAAAATTGATGAATCATTATTAACATGTTATTGTTTCCTAAAGTTCACATTAGGGTTCACTCTTTGTGTGTTATAGTTCTGTAAGTTTAGACAAATGCAGAATATTATCTATATACCATTACAGTATTATATAGAATAGTTTCACTGCCTTAAAACTCTCTGTGCTCCAGCTATTCATCTCTTATGCCCTGCCCACCCCTGATCCCCAGCAACCACTTAATTTATTTATTTATTTATTTTTTACTATTTTCATAGATTTGTCTTTTGTGGGATGTCATTTACTTGGAATCATACAGTATGTAATCTTTTCAGATGGGCTTATCTTGTTTAGTATTAAGCATTTAGGGTTCCTTCAATTTTTTTTGTTTTTTTCTTGTTTTTTTTCATGGTTTGATACTTCATTTATTTTCATTGCTGAATAATATTCCATTTGCTGGTTATACCACAGTTTTTAAATCCATTTACCTATTTAAGGACATCTTGGTCACTTCCAATTTTTTATAATTATGAGTAAAGCTGTATAACATTCTTGTGCTGGTTTCTGTGCAAATATAAGTTTTTAGCTCATTTGGGTAAATACTTAAAAGTGCAATTGGTGCATCATATGATAAGATACGTTTAGATTTGAGATAAACTGCCAAACTGTCTTCCACGTTGCTGCACAATTTTGCATTCCTGCCAACAATGAATGAGAGTTCCTGTTGCTCCACATTCTCGTCAGCATTTGTTGTTGTCGGTATTTTGGGTTTTAGTCATTATAAATGTGCAGTGATATCTCATTGTTGTTTTAATTTGCAGTTACCTGATGACATATGATGTTGAACAGCTTCTTATATGCTTTATTTGCCATGTGTATTATTTCTTCCTCTTTGTTTTGTGTACCTGTTATGTACTTTCTCTTCTTACTGCATTTGGGAGGGCTTCCAGAACAAGTTTAATAGTAGAGAAATTGCCTTGTTCTTGATGTTAGAGGGAAAGTATCTAGTTTCTCACTTTAAGTATGATATTGGCTATAAGGCTCATTGCAGGTTGTTTTTTTTTTTAATCAAGTTGAGGAAGTTGCCCTCTATTTCTGCTTTGATAAGAGGTTTTGTGTTGTTTGCTTTTTTCATAGTGGGTATTAGATTTTTTTCAAATAACTTTTCAGCATCTATTAATATGATCATATGATTTTTCTTATTTAGCCTGTTGATGGGATGGATTACATACCTGGAATAAATCCCACTTGTTTATGGTATATAATTATCTATTGAATTTTTGAATTATTGATTGAATTTTATTTATTAATATTTTGTTGAAGGTTTTTGCATCTGTTTTCATGAAGAATATTGGTTTATAGTTTATTTTTTTGTCATGTCTAGTTTTCGTATTTGGGTAATCATGGTTTCATAGAATGAGTTAGGAAGTGATTTCTCTGCTACTATTTTTTGGAACAAATCATAGAGAACTGGTGTCATTTTTCCTCAAATATTTGGTAGAACTCACTAGTGAAATCCTCAGGAACTGTTTTTTTCTGTTTTGAAAGGTTATTGTTGACTTATTTTTTTTAGTAACTAAAGACCTATTCAGGTTATCTTTATCTCCTTGTGTGAGTTTCTTTAGATTTATGCCTTTAATGGAATGTTTTATTTCATCTAAATTATCAAATTAGTGGGCATAGAGTTGTTTATAATATTCCCTTATTAACCTTTTAATGGCCATGAGATCAGTAGTGATGGGCACTCTCTAACTTCTGATATTTGTAATTTGTGTCTTCTCTTGTAGTTTTTTGTCTTTGGTAGCCTGACTAGAGGCTTATAAATTTTATTGTTACAGGGGACTGAAAAAATGGTGATACATGTTTTGCTTTGGCAACTAAAACTATCAGCTGGGTTAAAGTTGATGCCGAACATATACCTAGTGAATTTACTTTGGGAGAAGAAGTTTTGAGACAGACTGTTACTACTGCAAGTCACTTGTTATTAATTTCATATTATTAATGACTACAAGAAGCTTAATTCAGAAAAGGTGTGTAATTGTTTGCAATCAGGGTGTCATTGGAAGAAACAAAATAGATATTCTAGAACTTTCAGCATGGAATGTTGTGGCTATTTCTTTTATAAAAACATAATAGATAAGGTTTAAAAGTGAAATGAGTAACATTTTGGCCACTTAACATATCTTCTTGGGACAGAGAAAACATTAAAGGAGGCATGTTTATAAAATTCATTGCTAGGATGTCTGAATGGATTAATGTAGTTTCCAGGGAGTATTTTCATTTGGACATCCCAATTCAAATTTTCTGTAAACTAGTCAAACCCAACAGAACCAAGAAAAATTGAACCAACTGTGTGAGGTACAACAATCCGGCAGACGTCACATCAGTAGTTAAAAATAAATGTTATTTTTGTAAGCCACTGAGAATTTGTGGTTGGTTTTGCTGCAGAAGTTGTGTAGTGTAGGATGGGAGAGAGGGAAGCATTAGAACTATTATCTCTCTACAAATATTTTAACTTCCCAATATTTTATGTGTTTTATGTATCTCTTATTCAAAAAATGCTTTAATGCTTGTGGCATCTGGTCCTTATAGTAATGATGAATTAGACCAATTGTATAGTGTGTGTCCTCGAAGTTTTATGATCTATAAAACTGAGGTTTGTAGAGATAATTTTCTAGTACCTTGGAAAGATGAAGAAAGAACTTAAGTCTTTTGCTATTACTGCTAGTATATTTCATCACACGAAGTTGTTTGAAAATTTATTAGGCATCTACTATGTGAATTTTCCCTAGTTCATACCTATATTAGTCATTCAAATGCCAATACAATAAATCAAAAAAATAAAAAAACACTCTTCAAAGAGATACAGGCATTATTAACATATTCTTTGTTTTGAGAAGGCAGTAAACCATTCAGGAACCCGGCTCTCTGTGGTCATAAAAAACACATAGATCATCTTGATTCTTAAAAGCCAGCTGTATCTGGCTTCCCAAGTTGTGTCGTAAGTGACATTTAAGACATAAAGTACTAGCATTTCCATCTGCAAAAAACTGGCAACTTTTTTAAAAAATATATTATTCAATTTTGGCTGCGTTGGGTCTTCGTTGCTGTGCGTGGGCTTTCTCTAGTTGAGGCGAGCACGGGCTACTCTTCGTTGCGGTGCGTGGGCTTCTTATTGCTGTGACTTCTGTTGCTGCGGAGCACGGGCTTCAGTAGTTGCAGCATATGGGCTCAGTAGTTGTGGCTCACAGGCTCTAGAGCACAGGCTCGGTAATTGTGGCACGGGCTTAGTTGCTCCGTGGCATGTGGGATCTTCCCAGACCAGGGCTTGAACCTGTGTCCCCTGCATTGACAGGTGGATTCTTAACCACTGCACCACCAGGGAAGTCCTTAATTGGCAAATAGATGGACATAATTTTCACTTTTCTTGCCCCAGTCAATTTTTGTTCACTTTTGTTAAAATGGTACTAATCTGTGTAAAAGGCCAGTCTTAAATTGTATTCGTCTCTGTGCATGGTCACTTTTCTTCTGACTAAGAAATGAAAATGAATAGCCTTTGTATTCTCTATTGATGTCTTCAGAGATTGTCATTATATATAACAAATGTAGTATGTGTATATCAGACAAAAATAAAAACACAGTTGTTGACCTCAGAGTTCTTAAATTATAGAATGCCATTTAGTAAAAGTTTGATATAGGGACAGCTACTATCATTAATAAAACTTTTAAAGGAAATTACAAAATTCACTAATTCTATGAAAAGGAAATAATTTTTCCACTGCTTTATATTCATGAAATTTAATTTCAACATTAACCAAAAAGTTCCAAGCTGTCAATGAAGAAATGTCTTCAGCCTAATTAATGTCAAATTTTGGAAATGTGTAGTCTGTGCTGTGAATACTGATATTTCTGGTTAAGAGTAACAAAATTCAGACTTGGTAAGAATGTAAGAGGCAATGTATTACCTATTTGTCTCATGAAATGTATATCCTTAGTCGAAACTTGTACATAAATCTTCAGAGCTGCCCCATTGCTATTTAAATCCATTTACAAATTACTTTATCATTGCTCCACTCTAAGAGGAGGTGGTTTGTCTATCATTCTGTATTCCAAAACGTAATGAGGATGGTTGGAGAGTCCTTGGAGAGTTGACTTAATGCAATCTCAGGAATGATCATGCTTTCACCAGCAGGGTTAGACATCTGTATAGATAGATATTCATGTCAATAACTTTATTCCAAATTGTGCTTGTATAAACAGGTTTTCACATTGAAGGTTAATATTATTTTTTGAACTATAAAAAGTGTACACAACTCTGCTGAATAATTCAGGGTTTTTCTCAACCACTATGATCTCCAGATCCTCCTCGCATGTTGGCTTTTGCTATTTGGTCCATATTTTTATATTTGATTCAAAAAAAAAAAATGCCCTACTGGACCCAAGATTTAGGAATGACTAATTTTCTCTTACATTTTATTTTTACTAAATTCAAAACTCCTATATTGAGCTAGGAACTGTGCTCAGCTCTGATGACTAGGCCAGTAAGGCCCTATAAGAGTTTCCCTTGGGAGTGGAGAAAGGAAGAGAGAGAGAGGGCAGTCATGAAAACAAGTAATTAATTGTTTATTGTAGTAATGGTGTTACAGAATTGGGTAACATTTGCTTTATGTGGCAAAGGATGGTGCCACTAACTCTATGTAAGAAAGTATATTTATGTGCTACCAATAACCATCTGATTGTCCCATATAAAGCTGTAATCTCTAAATCTATGTAACACCTCCTAACTTTCATTGCAAGTTAAATTGTTTATTTTCTTTCTTCAAGCAGTAAACAATTCTAGCTGTATCATTTGATTTCTTAAGCAATTTTACTAAGAAGAGTGCAGTATACATTATTTAATAAATGGGTTAACAACTATTTTAGTCATTTTGGCTTGAGCCAAGAATCTGAAATCACCTAACTTTAGCTATTTTGAAAGTTCTGAGTTACAGATGAATTAGAAACCACCACATATGCACCACAGTTTCCATGAAGAGCCAAAGAGCCTTAAATTATTTTTTCTTACATTGTTTTTTTGTTGTTTTTGTTACTCAATCTTCTTAACATCTTTTTAAAAAATCAGCCTGGTTCCTACTTTTTGGACTTTTTGAGCTATTAAAAATCTTATTTTATGAGGTGTAGTGTATGCATAGTGAGTTGCACAGATTTAGGTGTACAGTTTGGTCAGTTTTGACAATGGATTCACTCAATGAAATCCACATAACTTAAAAAAAAATAGAACATTGCCATTACTCAAGAAAGTTTCTTCATGCCCTTTTCCAGTTAATTCTTTCCTACCCCAAGAAGCAGTCTAATCTGATTGCTATCACCATGGGTTAGTATTTATTTATTTATTTCTTGACTTACCTAGAACTTCACATAAAGGGAATCATAGGGTATATACTGTTTTGTAATTGGATTTTTTTCTCAACTTAATGTTTTTATATTTATCCATGTATTTGCATATATCACTAGTTTGCAATTTTTGATGAATATTTTAAAAATTATATGAGTATCACAAAGTGTTTCCATTGTCCTGTTGATGGACACTTGGGCTGTTTCCAATTCTCACTATTATGAACTAACTTTGTATAAATACTGCTACACAAGGTTTTTTGGAGACATATATTTTCATTTTACTGGAGCAAAATTGTTGAGTCATAGGGTAAAGGTACTTATCACATTCTGAGACACTCCTTAACAGTTTTCCAAAGTAGTTGCAAATCTTACATTCCCCAAAACCATATATGAGACTTCAATTTCTCCACAGCCTCTGTAACATTTGGTGTTGTCAGTCTTTTTCATCTTAGCCACTATAATGATTGTGCAGTGTTAACTCTTGTTAATTTGCATTTCCCCAATGACTAATAATGTTGAGCAAATATTATGTTTATTGATCATCTATATATGTTCATTTGTGAAGCTTCTGTTAAGGCTTTACCCATGTTATATTAGATTGTTTATTTTTATTACTGAGTTTGAAGAGTTCTTGTATACTCTGGAATTAAGTTCCTATTTAATATATATTGATATTATGAATATTTTCTCCCTCTTGTGATATGCCTATTTATTTACTTAATGCTGGATTTTGATGTCCAGTAATTTTTAATTTTGATAAAGTAAAATTAATCAGTTTCTTTTGAACCTTTTTTTTTCCTGTGGCATTTCTACGGAATCTTTATCCCAAGTTTGCAAGGCTAATTTCTATTTTATTTTAATAGGAGTTTTTTAGTTATGGTTTATATTTAGCACTGTGATTCATTTCAAATTACCTTTTGTGTATGGTATGAAGTAGAGGTCAGAGCTTTCGTTTTCTTTTTAGTTTTTAAACTAGATATGTAATTTTCCCAGTACCATTTACTAAGGGATTATTCTTTCCTTAGTGAATTGCTTTGGCAATTTCGTTAAAGATTGACTGTTTATGTGTTGTTATATGGCTTGACACTTGTTGAATGTTAATCTGTTTGTCTGTTCTTTCTCTAAAACCATGGTATCTTTATTACGATAGCTATAAATCAAGTATGGAAGTCAGATCCTTTTAGATCTCCAATTTTGTTCTTATTTTCAAGATCACTTGGTTCTTGTAGGTTATTTGGATTTCCAAAAACTTTTTAGCAACATGTTTTCAAAATCCATTCAGAGACCTACTAATAGAGTTTTGAATCTATCAAGTATTGACAAGCAAGAGTCCAAAGTCAAATTTGACCACAGTTTTTGTAAGTTTTTATCAGAACAAGACTGTGCTCCTTCATTGACATAACAGGTTTTATGCTACAACATGCTATGGTATGTTGAATAATTGTGACAGAGACTGTATGGCTTGTAAAGCCTAAAATATTTATTATTCCTCTTTAGAATAAAAAAGTTATTGACCTTTTTCCTACATTAATTTGGAAAGAATATATATATATTAAATATTGTGTTGAAGTCCAAGAGTATTTTGTTTTTTTATTGGGTTAGACACTCATTAATTTCTTTCTTTAAAGTTCATTTTCAGTGTAGAATTCTTGAATGACTTTTGTTAAATTTAACCATATATGTATATATAATTTGTTTTTGATTCTGTAACATGTGTTAAATTTTATTTTCCAGTTATTCATATCTCATATTTAGAAGTTCAAATTAATTTTATACTTTATGTATTTGTGATATTGCTAAATTCTCTTATTAGAGCTAGGTTTTCTGTTTGTGGGCTTTCTTTTTTTTGGCTTCTTAAAATTTCTGAGTACATAATTAAGTCATCTAAAAATAAAGGTACTTTTACTTCTTTCCTTTCAGTCTATGCATCTTTTATTTCTTATTCTTACTTTATTGTGTTCCCTGTGGCTTTCAGTACAATATTGAATCACCCTGGTAAAACTAGAACACCTTGTCTCCTTCCTGATCATGGGAGAAGGTGGTCCATATTTTACCATTAAGTATGATATTAGCTGTAGGACTTTTTATTTTAATTTTGTTTTTTAGATTTAATTTATCAGACTGAAAAAATACGCTGCTATTCCTACTTTACTGAGAAGTTTTATCATAAATGGATGTTGAATTTTCTCAAATGTCTTTTCTGTATCTTTTGCAGTTATCATATAATGTTCTTCCTTTTATGTTAAGTAAATTAGTTATATAGGATGATTTTTTAAAGACAACTGACTTACTCTGGGTTTGTTTTTCATCTAGCTTCTTAGTGTCAAAGTTCGTATCATTGATTTTATGTCTTTTTACTTCTCGGTTATTGCATGTAATACTATAAATCTAAACACTGATTAGCTGTAAGTCAAATTTTAACAAGTTGTGTTTTCATCATTTAATTAAAATATTTTCTTAGTTTTGTTGAGATGTCTTCTTTGACTCATTATCTACTAGATGTGTATTATATAATCTTCAAGCATGTGTAGGTTCTCTGGATGTATCATACTTACTGATTTATAATTTAATATTATCGTAGTTCAGAAACATACACTGTACAAATTCCATCCTAACGAAATTTTTGTAACTTGTTTTATGGCCCAGCATATGGTTTATGTCATTGAATGTTTCATTACGTTTGAGGAGAATGTGTTTTTGCCAGTATTGGGTGTGACACTATATAAATATCAATTAAGTTGAATTGTTTGTCAGAGTTGTTCAAATCTTCTGTACACTGAATGATTTTTTTTTTTGCCTAATTCCTCTATCAACTATTGAAAGAGGGATATTAAAGAGTCCCACTACTAATTTATGAAGAGTTTTTTGAAAAGGGATTGTTAGATTTATCATATATTTACTCTTCCAGGCATTCTCCATTAGAGTCCTCAGAATCAGTTTTCTCTATGGAATTATTTTTCAGTCTAAAAAAGTTATTTTAACATTATGTCCTTGCATTTCATAATATTTGATTGAATGTCAGAAAGGTTGCATAAAGGAAAATAAGACTGACATAAATGATAGTATTTCCCATAAAAAGTCAGGCCATTTCATTTGCCAAGTCATAGTGTAGGATTGGGGGATAGAGGACCACTGCCTGATGGTGTGTGAGGCTCAGATCACCTGGTAGCTTTCTCCTTTCCTCCACCGTACACCCTCCGACTTCTTTAGGCCCCGTGCTGCTCCTTGGCAGCAGGTGACTCTCACTTCTGTTTCAACTCCAGGAGAGAGAGTCATCTCCTTTGTTAAATTTTCAGCTGATTTCTTCTTACCAGCATCTAGGGCTGTTTCTTTGTCCTCTCACTACTCTGTTAAACACTAAATCCACCACTGAGCTCATCTAATAGGGGCTGGTCACTTTTTTGGATTTTAGATCATTAGGTTTGCATTGCAATATAAGCTTTCTAATGGCTTAAAATAACTATGATTTTGAGTATTATTTGTCTTGTACTCATTTGGGGTTTAAGTGGCATTCTCTAGTGATTTTTTTTTTTTTTTTTTTTTTTATTGGGGGATAGAGGACCACTGCCTGATGGTGTGTGAGGCTCAGATCACCTGGTAGCTTTCTCCTTTCCTCCACCGTACACCCTCCGACTTCTTTAGGCCCCGTGCTGCTCCTTGGCAGCAGGTGACTCTCACTTCTGTTTCAACTCCAGGAGAGAGAGTCATCTCCTTTGTTAAATTTTCAGCTGATTTCTTCTTACCAGCATCTAGGGCTGTTTCTTTGTCCTCTCACTACTCTGTTAAACACTAAATCCACCACTGAGCTCATCTAATAGGGGCTGGTCACTTTTTTGGATTTTAGATCATTAGGTTTGCATTGCAATATAAGCTTTCTAATGGCTTAAAATAACTATGATTTTGAGTATTATTTGTCTTGTACTCATTTGGGGTTTAAGTGGCATTCTCTATTTTTTTTTTTTTTTTTTTTTTTTTTTTACCAGCCTGGTACTATCTCAAAATGGCATTTTGAGTATAAGGTCTTAAATTAGCTTTGTTTATCTATCAATTAGAATACTTATGAAAATATAGGAAAAAATGAAATCTGCACTTGAAACTACAGTGAAAATCAGTGGATCAGTACTTCTGCTAACAGCCACTGTGGGGACAACTAATTACTTCCTGAGGATTATAGTTTTCTCGAGTAAATTGTTGGAAGTGCGAGAATAAATAGAAACAGGTTATGTAAAATGTAAACTGCAAATTATATGTTTATGTTTTAGAAAGTCATAAAATATGAAACTCAATAAAAATATAACTCAGTAGAAACCCATAAAAATATATTATAGACAAGAATTGGGCTACAGTATATAAGCAAGCACTTCTGCTTTAGGAGTGAAAATGAGAATGAATCAGCAGGTTGGAAGTCACTGAATGGACAATCCTTATACCTTGTGAAATAGTATTAATCTAATTATCATCATGATATACACATAAGAAAAAAATCTTTAAAAAAGATCAACAAACACATAAAATAAAGAACGTGGGTCTACAACTGCATGACCAATGGAAAGGTATGTCGCTCTGAAAATTGGGAGCCAGGTCTACATTGCAAACGTAATTTGCAACAGTGAATCAAAGATAACTTAGAAAATGAATTTAAGTTCATAATAAAACACAGGTAAATGAATTCATGAAATTCAAGCAGAATCTCAGGAAGAGCAAGCAGAGAGATCAGAAGAAAAAATATAACATAAAAGGAAATTGATTAAATAAAGCAAAATTTTAAAAATAGAGATAAAATGACTGTATTAAAAACTTTATCGGGAACAGTTTGAAGCAAAATTTTAGCTTTAAAAAGTCAAATCACATAGATGCTGACCACTGAAAAGAAAGAGAGTGAGAAAATAAAATGGTTGACGTGGAGGTAATAAAATGAAGATTCACTTTCAGGATGAGTTTTTTCTCAGTGATAGAAGATAAAACTGGAACAGACAAAAAAGAATGTAAACCATAATTTAAGAAATAATTTGGTCAATTGAAATACTTGCATCTAAGATTCTAGATTATTTTTAAGTTTTTATAATGAAGTCATACTTTTAGAAAAATTTTAAAAATACAGAAAAAGAAGTAAGAATTATTCTTTCTCATCATGAAGAAATAATCTGGCTTTCAAGTACCAAAGTTTACAAAATTGTCCTCATACCAAACTTAAAGTATTTCATTTTTAAATAGAAATTATTGTAAAACTACAAGCTCCATAATAAAGACACTGCTTTGTTCACTTTTCAGAACCTGAAACAGTAAAGTTTATATAGTAGATATTCTGTACATTTGTGATATTCACAAAACAGTGATAAATATTCACTGTTTACAATATTGTCCTATATACAACAAAGAAGTAAACAACATGTGTAGTCACACTTCAGCAATAATCCATGTAATGTTTATATCTTCCCAGACTTTTTTATTTTAAAAGTGTGTGTGTATATTTTAAATGAGATATTGTATATACACTAAAATGCGTATTGAATATGGTTTCAATACATTCTTCAATCCTTTCTTAGTAAGCACAATTTTTCAGAGATTCTTAAAGCCCAGGGCTAATTTTCAGAGAAGATATGTCCCTCTCCTAACTGTGGTAGAGGCAGGGCCAAAGACTTGGAGGAGCTGAGCAGAGACCATCGAATGGGTTTATCTGTCTTTTTCTGATTTTGTACAGGCTTTAAAAAGGCCTCTAATGTTTTATTAAGGTCAAGCTGAAATATTTTTCTAAAGGAAAACACAAATGTGAGGGTATTACAGCAACTGTGAGTTATATATTAAATAACATTTCCATTAAAAATGTTTTACTTTCTATTTAGCACATCAGGTATAGAAGAGAAATTTATTTTCTTAGCTAACAGTATTTACCTTGTGTATCTCAGAGAATTGTGTAAGAATATGGTAAAATGCCTTATTTGAGAATACATTAAAGTTTAATTCATTTTAAATAATGAGTATTTCTTCAAATAAAGGATCTTTTAAAAGATCCTCCATAGAAAATGGCTTATGCAGCCGTATCAGAAACAGATCTATTTTAATGCTCTCCTAGTGAAATGATCTGTGCAGCAGGCATAAAGTGTGCTATACTAAATACTCTTTATGCTAAAGAATGATTCTTGAGCTCCAGATCCACATAATATGTAAAACAGCCAATGATAACACTGTGACTGATTGGATCTGATCTGAATTATAGTTTTATGATTCAGCGCATTGCGCATTTCTGACAGGTGTGATACAAACTGCATTGCAATCTGAGGCTGGGAGAGAGATTAAATTCTTGATTTACCTATCTGCAATTTATAGTCATAGGATTCATATCTTAGCTATCCTTAAATAAAAATAGCCAGAGCGATGGTACTAAAAAGTTTTTCCTACTTAAGTGTAAATCAGAGGAGACAGTAAAATGAAGCGGTAGTCACTTCGTCTTTTTTTTACTTAACCTTACCCTGAGAGAGAATGTGTGAAGATGAATTACATAAAATACTGGAATGTTTCTATATGTAGTTTATCTAAAAGTGTAATTGTTTCATTGTATGTGGCTAAATAAACTCTAATTCATGCAGTGAAATATAATCAACATCTGTGTATATCAGGATACCTACATCTCTATAATAGAATATTGAATGAAAGTATCAAGTTGGAAAAGTATCACATTTCATTAGTACATATTCTTAGAACACACAGAACAATACATACTATTTTTATGAATAAACAAATTAGAGTAAAAGTATACAGTACTTGCATGAGAATTATCAGCACCAATTTCAAGACTATTTATATCTGAGCTGGGAAAGAAGGACTTGACCTTTGTCAATAAATCATAAAGATGGGGCTTCCCTGGTGGCGCAGTGGTTGAGAGTCCGCCTGCCGATGCAGGGGACACAGGTTCGTGCCCCGGTCCGGGACGAGAGGATCCCACACGCCGCAGAGCGGCTGGGCCCGTGAGCCATGGCCGCTGAGCCTGCGCGTCCAGAGCCTGTGCTCCGCAACGGGAGAGGCTACAACAGTGAGAGGCCCGCGTACTGCCAGAAACAAAAAACAAAAAAACAAAAACAAAAAACCATAAAGATGGGAAACAAATCCTCAAGGTACTCAGGGAAGTAGTGGAGAAAGAGGTGCTATATTGATATTTCACATTTAAATCTAGTAACAGTAGAGAGTAACGTATCTTCCATTTGTCAGCAAAGAATGATTTTTAGTGCTATTTTTGAGTATATGTGCAATCCAAAATTTTTTCAAAAGGTACAGCAGGGCGGAGAATACTTTATCTAATTAATGTCGGTACCAGAGAAATGGACTTCATTTTGTTTTTTCATAAGGTATTATCCAGAGCAATTCTGTTATGTATTTTCAGCCTATATTTGCAGCATTATATTTTTGATAGAAATATTCCTATAGACCCACACTTTTGTGGCCACATGACCTTATCATTTACAAAAAAATGCTACAATAGTTATGTTTATTTGAAATTATTATTATCAGCATGTTAGCAGTACTTTCAGAAAGTACTGAAAAAAAATCTGATTGAACTCAATAGCCCTTGCCCTGACTTTTTTTTTTTCAGTTGATTTACAATGTTGTGTTAGTTTCAGGTGTAGAGCATAGTGATTTAGCTATATATATTCTTTGTAGATTCTTTCCATTGTAGGTTATTACAAGATATTGATTGTAGTTCCCTGTGCTATACAGTAAGTCCTTGTTGTTTATCTACTTTATATATAGTAGTGTGTTTATTTTAATCCCAAACTCCTAATTTATCCCTCTCCCCACCTTTCCCCTTTGGTAAAATCATAAGTTTTTTTCCTCTGTCTGTGAGGCTACTTCTGTTTTGTAAGTAAGTTCATTTGTATCATTTTTTTAAGATTCCACATATAAGCGATATCATTTGATATTTGTCTTTGTTTGTCTTTCTCTTTCTCTTTCTCTAACTTCACTTAGTATGATAATCTGTAGGTCCACTTGCCCTGACTTTTAAAGCCAGTATCTTCTCTGAGGCAGTATCTCTATTCCTCAAAAGGCAAGCAGATAAATCTCAGGTTAGGAAAACCTAAAAAGCTCTTTCCTACATTATTATTGCCATTATTTCTTGGGAGGGGGGGCGTGGGGGGAGTGAGTTGTGCATATTCTTAAAATAAAACATGCAAAGATATCTGCTGTTAAATATGATGCTCATATACCTTACCAGGAGGTAAAAAATAAAAGTTCATCTATACAAAATACTTGTTCATTGACGTGCCACATGTCTGAAATTTCACCATTAAACATATTTTTCATTTGGGTTAAATACTGTATTTTCCAAGACTCTTCTTAAAACAGAATTGATTTACTCTGTTACCCAGGCTCTCTCAACATAGTAACATATTAGTAATTAATGAAAATTATCATGAATTAACTCATTTTTAATCTAGTATATTGAGCATGTGCTTGATTAATGGGTGAATAGGTTGGTACATTTTGTAAAAAAATTAGTGTCTTATAGATATGCCATGGTGATGGTGACAGAACAGATATTGTTATACTGATAAGAAAAAAGGTTTGTACAGAAATAAGTGTCTATCAAAAGACACAATTTATACCCAAGCTTTGTTTTTACAAACAAGGTAAGTACTTAGAGGATGTTCCTTGTTTTTCATATAACTCACACACGTGTGATCACATATACACACATGCTTATTTGTGTGTGTGTGTATATTCTTTTTGACTTTTCTTAAAATCATCAAAAATTTTCCTACTTAAGTGTATGAAATGTAGGACAGTGAAATTCAATGGGGGATCTACCATTGTATATATTTATCAGTTAAGACATATAGAGTGTGTTTTTACATCAGAACTCTATGTTAACTTTAAGTCACTATAAAATTATTAAGCAACAATAAGGAAAACGACTTTAAAAAGATGGGACTTATGTACAGATTATTCTCATGTTAGTTCATGCATGAACATTTCCAATATTGATTTTCAATGATTCTTTTTGAGGAACTGTCTCTTTTTTGTTTTTTTGTACCTGTCTTTTACATCTACCTTTCTTTTCCAGTTTTCTTAATTATAGCCTATGTGTGCACGTGTGTGTGTATGTGTGAGTGTATGTGAGTATCCTATTGTCTCTCTTCCACCACCCCTAAAATTCAAACTCCATGTTAGAAATTTCTTCATTTATTTTCCTGTGCTGCAGCCACAGGGCCTAAAAATATTCCTGGTATATGGGAGGCACTAAAATATATATATATTGAATAAATAAAAAGTGAATACAAATGACTTATCTGCATTTGTACTCCATACATATCTCACATGTATCCTGATTGACTTGTAAGATAAGAAATGTATGATTTATATAGAATTAAACATGTGTCTAACTTGTATCTCTTTAGAAAGAAAGTATTTACAGGAAAGCCAGTATAATATTTGTATATTATACTGGGAAATAATACAGTTTGACTAAACTGTATTACAAGATACATATTTTTAATCAATCTAAAACATCAGGTAAAAACCCCCTGTAATTTTAGAAATTTTTCTTAACATTAGTACATTTACATCATTGAACATGTATATTGAGGTCTCTTGAACACACACACACACAGACACACAAAAAAACAACTAGGTGATCTAGCCATTCTCAAAAGAAGTTTGTGTGTGAATATAAATAAAATCAGGGTTGTTTCAGGTTTATGCTTAACATTATGAAGTAGGAATCTTGTCACTTATGGCACACAGTACAGAACATTTTATAGAAAAATTAATATGAAAAGGTTTACTTAAAATCAACACTTAAAAATTGAGACCCTCTGGGACAGACAGATAATGATGTGAAAGCAGTTTTAAGACATAACACTTAAGGTTTTCAAAGTCTGTCCATCACTGCTGATGATAAAATTGTAGGCAATTTCAATCTTTCCTCCAAAAAACTAAAGTCAGCATGTCACTGGAATATCTTTTTTAAAAATAAATTAGGCAGTACTCTGTAATCCTTAGTCCTGTGTTTAAAAATCATATGAAAGGGTGCTGATAAGAAGAAACCTTGTACCAGGAGGCTGACTAAACAAAATCAGTAAGCTCTATATTAGTCCCAAAAGAAAAACAACCCAATGAAGTGACACAGTATTGCTGACTCAAGGAATCCTTCACCTTTCAGAGCTGTCCTTAATTTCCTAAATATGATTGTAAGTTAGTGGTTGGCTAACAATAACAAAAGAATTCTAGGTATGTAGCATATTCAGAAGCACATAGATAATGTTTGCAAAATTTTTCCATAAAGTTGTGATGTCACATTTATAAGTTTTATTCACACTCAGCTTTTTTTTTTTTTTTTTTACTATGTAATAGAATGCATTTATCACCATCTAAGACAGCTATCATTGAATCTATGAAGGATGATGAGCATGGTTGTACATGGCTCCCCCTTCCTCCAAGGCTCAGTCTCTACCCAGCAATAACCAAAAATGAGTATGTTCTCTAGCAATTCCCCAGGCCCCATGCTGGGATCAAATCCATCCTATTTATCTCATTAGGGTTATTTTCTGGTTAACTGTCTAGTTATCCTAATACATATCCTCTAAGTTTAGATAAGAGACAAAAATAACTCATTAAGATACTGAATGTATCATCTCTGTAGTGCAAACTTATAAATGTAGCATATATGAAGTCCTGTCACATCTCTACTCATTTAACTTACCCAACAACTCTGTGATGTACACGTTGTAAAAAGTGAAGATCAGAAAGGTTAAGCCACCTGCTGAAAGTCACACAGCTTGTAAAGACTAAAGCCAAAATTCAAAAATAGGTTGTTCCAGTCAAAATCTCACATTGTTAACCAAATGTTATATTACAAGTTCTGTTTTGGTAGTTAGGATTTTTTTTTTTTCAGCAGAATATATAATCTAGTAGCCTTAAAGAGAAAATGAATTGTTTTTCTTTTTACTGATAGTTTTATTAATTTTAAGAATAATTATACATTGGCTATTTGAGGGGTTTTATATATAATCAGTAAAGGGTTCGTATCAATTAAAATGTCCCTGGAAGACTTCAAACAAAAAGTATGAACCTACAAGAACCAAAGAAAATGGGAAGATGAGGCTAACCACATGATTTAAGTTGATGGAGACATATCATTAATGGAACAAGAAAACTGAATCCAGGGTCAGAAATAGGAAATTCAAGAAACAATCAGTTTCAAAAAAGTACACACAAGAGTCTTCAAAACTTATGACATCAGGCACTTCTACAAGGGAAGTTGAGAATAGCTGACAGAGGATACTTTTTATAAATTCTAATTCACATTTAAATATGGGTGTGTATGCACGCGAGAGAGAGAGAGAGAGAGAGAGAGAGAGAGAGAGAGAGAGAGAGAGAGAGAGAGAAAGAGAGAAAGATACCTGAATACAGCCAATTTATGGAATACAAATAAGGTCACATGTGATTGGTAAATAGAGGAATGATATCACTAGAAGATGGGCTGTATGTTGAATTATTTGGGAATTTTCCCAGCATTTGATTATTTTGTGCCAGCAAGCACCAGCAGTTGAATGCAGTGTTGCAGCATCAGCCGAAAGCACCAAGCCACAAAAGTAGCTCACATACATGATGAATGTCCACTCCATGTTCTTTTTTGACCCAGTGCTATTGGGTGACCTTCTTTAATTTTCCCAGAACTCAACAGCTTCACCTCTTCCTTACATCCCCTTCTATTGAGCACTCTTTATCTTATTTTATTTTTTTAGGAAGAGCATATACTTATTATAGTGCTCCATTTATTGATGATCTGCTGTGTCTTTAACTGTACTAGTATTTTTCCTTAGGAATTGTTGTTAGTATTCTGGCTATAAGTTTCATTAATACTGAGTATACTGTTCCTAATCCTGTTTTTTTCATAGCTGTTTAATTTAGCAGCATGTGAAAATTTTTAGTAACAAATGTATTACTTTATACATGTGATAAAATGTTGAAACTGCTGTGGACAGATTTTCAAGATAAATGTATTCTTTTTAAAAAGAAGTACAATTGTATGCATAGTGTGATTTCTTTTTTGTACAAAAGAGAAAATGAAACTGTATATAGATTTGCTTTTGTATCACAGAATATGTTTAAGAGACTTCCAGGTTGATAGGACAACAGCAGCTACCTAGGTCTGCATCTCCCAATATTTCCTCCTAAAACAAAATAGAGCAAGAAGAAGAAAAAAAAAAAATGCACCCAAACGATGCCTTCATTGCCAGTTGGAAATAGAGAATGCTCAAACTGTAAAATTAAATAAAATGTGGGAAAGGTAAGTGCAGAAGTCAATAGATTCCAGTGTACACTATACCCTGCTGCAAAGGCTTTGTGTTGAAAAGAGTAGGCAGAAAGAAAGAAAGAATGAGAAAGAGAGGCGGGAGTTGGGGGGGAGAGGAGAGGAGAGAGAGAGAGAGAGAAGTGCTGGAAAGAGAAAAGAGAAGAGCTAGCCTTAGGCTTGAAGTTATTCTAAAACTACTGCCATTAAGAGTAGGACAGGGGCTTCCCTGGTGGCGCAGTGGTTGAGGGTCCGCCTGCCGATGCGGGGGACACGGGTTCGTGCCCCGGTCTGGGAGGATCCCACGTGCCGCGGAGCGGCTGGGCCCGTGAGCCATGGCCACTGAGCCTGCGCGTCCGGAGCCTGTGCTCCACAACGGGAGAGGCCGCGGCAGTGAGAGGTCCACGTACCACACACACACAAAAAAGAAACAGGTAAAAAGTATATTATTCAACTCATTAGTAGGCTCTAATAGGAAAAAAAAAAAAAAAAAAAGGAAAATAACAAGTGTAACAAGGATGTGGAGAAACTGGAATCCTTGTACATTGACTGTGGAAATGTAAAATGGTTCAGCTGCTGTGGAAGCGTACCAAAAAAAAAAAAAAATAGAGTAGGACAATTATGAAAATACTTTCTAAAATAAAGTATCCTGAATTTTCACAGCATGACTTACAAAGAAAACTTAAAGTTCTCACTGTTTGAAGTGGCTGTGTTTGAAACATAGCATCTGAGAAAGAAAAAAGAATAAAAGAGGTACCCCTTGGGGAAAAATAATGGAATACAACTAATATTTTAAATTATAATCCCAGATATCTTTTTAAAAATAAGTTAAGGGCTTCCCTGGTGGCGCAGTGGTTGAGCGTCCGCCTGCCGACGCAGGGGACACGGGTTCGTGCCCCGGTTCGGGAGGATCCCACGTGCCGCGGAGCGGCTGGGCCTGTGAGCCATGGCTGCTGGGCCTGCGCGTCCGGAGCCTGTGCTCTGCAACGGAAGAGGCCACAGCAGTGAGAGGCCCGTGTACCGCAAAAAAAAAAAAAAAAAAAATAAGTTAAGACTTTGAATCCACAAATTGAAAGGGCAAACAGGAGAGAATTAACTGAGGATGATTAGCTCTTAGAAGTACCCTAATAAAACAATTAAACTTTGAAGATATTAAAAAATATTCAAGTTCTTTAGACAAAAAGATCAAATAAGTTACAAGGCAAAAAGAATTAGAACAATGTTCAATTATTTAAAAGCAACATTCAGAGCAAGGCCACAGTAGAGCAGGACATGCAAAAAATCAGTAAAAGAAAGTGTGAACCAAGGATTTTGTATCAAGTTAAGCTTTCCTTAAATATAAAGGTGATAGAAAACGTTTTAAACATATGAATTTAGGGAATTCTCTACTAGTGAGACCTCCTTAGGAAAACTAGAATAAGCTTCATTAAAACATGAGATGGCAGGGGAAAATTCAGCAACAGGACTGATACTGAGCATTTTAATATATGCAATTTAAATTTAATGCTAAAACAATAGTGGGGATGAGGGTGAACTACTAATGTACAAATTCTATATGCAGTGACAAAGTACATTTTTTTAAATGGGAGGGAAAAAGTTAAAAAGGAAATTTGAATGAGATCATTGGTTTTCTTTTTTTATTGACATGTAACATTGTATTAGTTTAAAGTATATCTATTGATACTTCTATAGACAATAGATAGGGAATAAAAGGTAGCTTAAAAGCTGACAAACCATGTAGTAAATTTTATGAAAAGTAGGAATTAAGGGCATAAAAACGGTATAAGTACAGAGGTAATAACTGGAACAGAACTACTTTCCAAAATATGTTTTTACTTAAGTTCACATCATATAGAGAAAGAAGCATAAAATTATAACATAAACCATATCATTGTAAAATGTTATGACAGAAAGGAGACCAAACATATTTGGTACAACAATAAATGTGAATGGACTTAGTTTACCTTTTTAAAGAAAAAAGGTATTTAATTTGCCCACAAAACAAGACTCAGTCATGTTATATTCAAAAGGCAGATCTAAACAAAGTGACTTATAGAGGCATATTTTTAAGGGAAGGCCAAAGGTATAACAGGCACATAGAAACAGTAGGAAAGTAGGGGTATTATCAAACCTAGTATAATTTAAGTGCACAAGCATTAAAGGTGAAAAGGGACCTTTTTAATGCTAAAAGCCAAATTGACAAAAATGTTAATAAACCACACTAATGGAGGTAGAGAAGAAAATAACTGACCTAAGTAACTACCTTCTTCTGATTATCTACTAAAGATTAAAGAAAAAAAGAACTCTACACATGTATTTTAATTTAGATATTTAATTTTCATAGCAGTATGGTTCAAAAATTCTGACACTATGTATATTTGAAGATTGAGCAAGTGAATAAGTATATTGATGATAAAAGTCAAGGTTCTCATTTTTAGAGAATATGGTTACATGTAAAGAAAGGGGTAAACTAGAATAAACCCTGAGGTGTTGGTTTGGAATGGGTAATATCAGTAAGAGTTCATTGTCATTTCCTAGGTGTGGAATGACCGGGGAGCAATGACACCTTAAGAGAAATGAGCACTCCAATCTCTTTGATAGGAGTTTCCAGATCCATTCTCAAATAAAGTAAAAGCTCCTTAAAGAAATGGTTGATTGGAAGGAAAGTGCAAGATGAGTCTGGAGCTTCTTGTGCAAGAAAGTAGTGGGTGCTAGAAATAAAAAGGGGCATTTCAAACAGACAAAACTTTATGTTTGTGAGATTCATGTATGTTGGTACATAAAGTTATACTTTATTCATTCTCATTGCTGCATCATTTCCTGATGTTTGAATATATCAAAATATTGTTATGTATTCCCTTATTTTTGGACACAAGTCCACTTTCAGTCTATTTAGAATTGTGCAGTTATAAGTGATTTTGTACAAATCTTTTGATAACTGTGTACACATCTATGTTGGGTATAAATCTAGGAGGACTGCTAGATCATAGGGCATATATATGTTAAGCTTTGATAGATAATACCAACTAGTTATCTTAAGTGGTTATTGCAGTTTACTTTCCCACAAGCAGTGTGTGAGTTCCGTTTGCTCTGTGTTCTCTTCAAACCATACAATTTTCTTCCTTTTTGTGTTAGCCATTCTGATTTTTAAAGAAGTCAGTAAAAAAAAGTTAGATTATCACAAAGGAATGACAGTTAATTGACAGCAGATTTCATGGCAGTTACTCTGGAAACAGGAAAACAGTAGAAATGATATGTCTTCCAAGAAGTCTCCAAGCTTCTGCCCTTGCCTTCTTATAGTCTGTCATCAGCACAACAAGTTGAATGATTTTTATCAAAACATTAAGTCAGATCATGTAATTCCTCACCTCAAAACTATCCATTAGCTTTGCATCTCACTCTAAGTAAAAAACCAAAGTTTTAATATAGTATAATGAGACCTTAATGAACTGGTCCTGTCTTAGGCTTCTTTCCACCTGCTTTTGGCCCCAACTGCTTAGACTTTCTTCACCTTCGTTGATCACACACCAAGCATGCTCCGAGCTCACGTTCTTTGCACAGGCTGTTCCTTGGCCTGGAAAACTCTTCCCCCAAATGTCCACCTGGCTTCCTTGTAAACTGCTTAAACAGCAAACGTCCTACCACCCCCTATCTTCTTTCCTGAATTATTTTACTCCTTAGAGCTTATCCCCATCTAACATAATATATGCATAATTTTTATCGTTTTTTTAATCCACTGTTTTATAAGCACAGCTGAAAATAACTATCATATAAGAAAATCTTGAATAAATTAATATTGAATGTCAGTTTTTAAACTTACAGTTAACTTCTTTGAAGAAAAATTGTCTTATTTCCTCTACTACTTTAAGTATATCTCTTTCACTTTGTCAAATTTTTAATATTATATGCTGAGTTGTGCTTTTTCTTTGTATTTACACTACCTTGCATTCATATTGATTCTTTATATTGTTGTTTGATAAGTTTCACAAATTTTGAAAAATCTTCAGCTTGTATTTCTTAAGACATTCATTCTTTCACTTTCGCTCTTCTGGAACTATTAAGTACACACATTCTGAATCTTCCATATCCCATATATTTCTTTCATACTTTTCTATAATTTTTATCTTTATATTTTCTTTGTATTTCTACCTGTGTATTTTCTGTTGGTTTTTTTTTTTTTTTTTTTTTTTTGCGGTACGCAGGCCTCTCACTGTTGTGGCCTCTCCCGTTGCGAAGCACAGGCTCCGGACGCGCAGGCTCAGGGGCCATGGCTCACGGGCCCAGCCGCTCCACGGCATGTGGGATCTTCCCGGACCGGGGCACGAACCCGTGTCCCCAGCATCGGAAGGCAGACTCTCAACCACTGCACCACCAGGGAAGCCCCCTGTGTATTTTCTGATTATCAGTTTTCAGATTCCTTAATCTTTTCTCCTGTTAAGTCTTGAACACCTAATTGTAGTTACAGTGTTTTTAATTTCGAGGAATTGTTTCCTTCCTTTTTTTATACATGGGTTTTAATTCTCTGGTTTAATTCTCCATATTTTAATCTATTTAATTAAAATTGTTAGTTGTAATTTAAGTCCATTTTTGAAAACTCTAGTATCTTGATCACTTGTGGGTTTACTGCTTTGTCTGTGTTCTTCTTGATTTTTGTCATTTGGTCTTATTTCCTTTTATTTATGATATATTTTATTGAATGCAATGTGCATGAATGATGGCAAAGGCTGTAGATGCTATTTTGTTTCTCCCCACTAGATTTCATTTTCTTCCTATAGGCAGATGGAATGTAGGCACATCATGTTATTCTAGCTCAGATTTGTCTATTTTTTCCCCTTTTACTACATTTACCTCTTTTCAGGGTCTCAACTAAAAGCCTAAGTTTTAACCATAGCCCCTCATTCTTGTCAGGCTTGTCATGTCAATTTTTTGTCTTCCAGCACTGTGAATTCTCTGGAAACTAATTAGTGTTATAGCCTTTAGTATCTGTTTTTAACATTCTTAACATCTCACCCCATGCATGTATTGTTTAGGAATTGGTAAATATCTCAAGATGAAATGATATGCAGAATTTGGGTTTCATTTAATTTGATTTCCCTCAGTGATGCTCCTTAAGTCTTGGCTGTCTTTGTTTTTCTCTGATAAATTTAAAAACCTTTTAGTCCCTACCAGGAGTATTAATCTAATACAAGCTACACCATTCTAGCTAAATTCTAGCTAAATGTAAAAATTTCTCTAGAAATGCACATATATTTTACATTAAAATCTGCAGCTATTTCAAAGGTGAGCAAGTGGTGCTGATTGAGGTCTGAGAAATGAGAAAATAAATTTCTTCTTCCATTTTCAGAGCAGTAAGTAGTAGTGATAGACTCTAACACCTCTCTTTCTCTGTGAGTCATGCTTTTAATTTTAATATTTTAGAGAATCTACTGATACTCAATAATTATCATGACAATTGAAAGTTTTCATGTTACACCATAGTAGTTTACAGAAATAAATAAGCATATAATTTAAAAATGCATATGGATATATGGATATATATCAATAGATAGATAAGTTTTTATTGTGAAAGCAATAGAATTCTCCTAAAAACAATACAAAAATGCAAACAACAAATAATAATTCTCTGTAGTAAGCAAAAGAAAACAGGAAGCAAGACTGGCTACATAATTTGTCTGTCATCATTTGACCCAGTGCAAAATGGAAACGCAGGACCCTTTTTTAAAAATTAAGAAATTCAAGATACCAATAGCAGAACATTAAGTAGATTCTTAAGAATAACAAGTCTTCCTTCTTTATTTCTAAAGTTTATAAATAGGCTAGAGTAAAAGCAACTCTAAAAATTCCCCTCATTGTAAAGTTCTAAGTAATTTCTGTAATGAGTTGGATGATGCCCAAAATAATATGTATGCAGTAATATATAATCCACTGGGGAAAAGTGCACATAATGAGAATGTATGTAAGAAGTATTATTTTTTAAAAGGATATATGTGGGCTGTGTAGGAAAATAACTTACACCTTTCTCATCACAGATAAAGTGCAAAAACATGCACTTTATATATTAACTATAATGTATATCTTCTTGAGAGCTGCCTTTTTAAAAATGCTTGAATCCATTGTTTTTATTCTACTCTGTTATTCTGAGCCCAAATGTCCACAAACATTATAACTTCCTTTTCATATCATGATACTTTTTCTTGGTAAAAACTAATTTACATGTATCATCAGACAGTGGAGTCTTACAGTGCTTCCAACTGGAAATAGATTTTGCAAAAATACGTTTCAACCATTGCTTAATAAACAGTAGTTGATGACGTAAAAAATTTCTCGTACATCATGCTCTTTCATGCTTTTGAAATGGCTTGTCCTGTTCCCCTGACCTGGAATGCTTTTATCATCCTGATTTAACTGGCAAACCTTTGGTTTTATTTCAGGACTCGGTTTAGACAGAAAGTGTTGTTGGAACTTGCTGGCTGAGTTCTGACTGATTTCCTGTGCTCCCATAGCACGTTATACAGACTTAGAGCATAGATGGGCCACGAGATATGGAATATCATGTATTGTCAGTCTGGCTGCTTTTTATGGAAGTGCCTTGCTTTATTAATCTTTCTTATCCCAGCATGTAGTAGGTATTCAATAAATAACTGACCAAACAGAAGTGAACTAAACTAATTGTGTTTATAATTATACTCCTCAAATGTTTCTTGAGCGCCTAACATTTTTCAGACAATGGACAAATACCAGTGAGCAAGCCAGATTTGATCGCTGCCCTTAACGGAGCTCAAAATACTGAAAAGAAAGATTAAAAATGAAAGAGAAATAATACTGTGATCATAGCTCTGAGGAGAGTATAGAGTGTTACGGGTATGTAACATGACCTTAGGACACCAAAATTACTTAGCATAAAATTAAGTTGCTAAAGTGATGTATTCAGCATTTGTATTACAAATTATCAGATAGATTATACAAACCACTTATCTTGTTAAGTCTGTTTTCCCTTTGTTCTTACATAATGATGTCATTCCCCCATTTCCTAATTTCAGACTTTTTGATTACCTTTGTATTCATATGAACCCCAAGGCAAAGAGATACAGGACTGCATATTTAAAAGCATAACTATCTGGGCTTTACACGTTTCCATTCCAACTAACATCCCCTTATTAACACTCCTTGGCCTCCCTTTTATGATCCTAGCCCACCCCTTCCATTTATAGGCACCAAATCAGCATGGAATTAATATTACCTCCTTTAAAACAGAAAGAAAAAATAGTTAGATTTCTATGAAAATCTTAAGATATACCTGTGTAGTTGTCAGAAATCTATGACAACTTTTAAATTTATATTACTAAGACATGCCTTCCCATTATAAATGTTTATTACATTTATTTGTTCTTTGATAATATTAAAATATGTACTAGTACATGGGTGTGAGAAATACGAAATCCTAGGTCCAATAAAAAGTGCAGCATAATATATTAGTGTTAAAGCACCTGTTTTAGGATATAGGTAAAATTATAATGACAGTACATCAAAAACTTTTCTTCACTTAGAAGCTTTGTTACGGAGCATTATTGTTCTAAAGTTGTATCAGGTAGTATAATGTAAAATTACAAGCGAAATGGAGTCCAAGATCATCTGGTCAGTCCGATGATCTTCATATGTGCTTAGATATATCTTCACCTGTATAATATTTTCATACATATAACTGAATTATTTGCTCTTCAAATCTGGCTTTTCTTAATATACAGACTGTGTCTTAGTTTATATCACTAGTGAATAATTTATATTAAAATATCATATACTCTGTCGCTGTGTTCATTTGTAAAATGAGCATTCTTGATTTTGGCTACCAATGACTAAAAGCTATGTATGATTTTAAAGAGTGAATAGGGTCTTGGAGTACATACTACATGAGAAATAATGCTTTTGCTTCCCTGTACCTGCTATTCTTTGTTGTATTATATTTCTCAAGCATGGGTTTCTTTCCATGAGTGATTTTAGTAATTTAATCTCAGTTATATTGGAGAAATTGCTGTTCAGGAAACTGGAAAATTACCTTCTGTTTTAAAGCCATTTGTTGGAGATCTAGGGGAAAAGTTTCCCATCTTCAGGTAGAAAATCTTTAGAAACATTCTGTGCATTTTTAGTCTATAAGTACAAATCTGTTAACTAGTTATAAATTAGAGAAGCAGAATTCCTCCAAACACAAGGAAGAAGATTCTTAGCCTTAGATAAGATAGCCCATATGTGGGACTGTCTACCATCTGTGGAACTTATGCTACTTATAAGTGTTGGAATAGTTAACTAATCAGAGTTCTGGTCTTCAGAGAAACTTGGGTGAGATAACCTTAAATTCCTCAAACTATAATAAATTTAGTTTAAATGTGAGCTTTGGGGTTGGTAATTGTTCAGTGGTTACCATGATCAACTATTCATTGCTTTTTGCTGCCATTCTTGAAAGACTGATACCTCAGAAGTACAATTTTGTCTCTCTGACCCATTGGGGGAGATAGAAAACTACTGCATGTACATACACTGGCCTTTGATCCTAGAAAACTTAGGAATAAATTAGTTTAGAAAAATGATTTTATTCTAGATGAGCTAAGAGTCTTCTTTCCTAAGAGCAGAGGAAAAATATAGCAAATTAATTTTGGATACATTATTTCTAAAGCCTACATGGCCAAGGGTATTACATGACACATCTGTGTTTAAGGTTTAAATTTCTTTGCAAAAGTCTTCTTTTTTTTTTAAAGATAACTTTATTAAAAACAAAACTTGTGAACAGGCATTTAAAATGTTTAACATTGGACTGATACAATAGTAAAATTAACCTGTGAAATTTTGAAGATAGGTCTAATTTAGTCTAAATAAGATCTGAAGCACCTTTATGAAATTTATTTTCCTCAATCATTGTGGTTTTAAAGAAGTTATGTGTATATTACTATGACTCAAACTGCAGGGACAATTTTAAATACTTAAAAAAAAATAAAGTGCATTCTAAACTGTGCTATCAAATATAGTAGCCACCATCCACATGTGACTCTTTAAATTTTAACTGGCTAAAATGAGATACCATTTAAAATTTAGTTCCTCCGTCTAATTAGCCACATGTCAAGTGCTCAAAAGCCACATGTGGCTAGCTACTGCCATATTGGACAATGTAAAATTATAGAATATTACCAACATAATGGAAAGTTCTGTTGGACAGGGCTGGTCTGATAACTTACGTAAGCAACCACCATAATAAAGTTAACCACATATATCTTGAAAACCTTCTGTAAATATGAAGTTTTTGTTGTTGTAAGTTTGCTTCTAATCCAGGGAATATTTCAGATAACACAAAATACAAATCAGGTTTGAACTCTGCATACACAATTTGAAATTTAATCTCACCTAGGTTATAAATTTACTTTTCTATATTAACTCTATTACCAGTAGTTTGTAAAATTATTTGCGAAAGTGAATGGTGAATTTAGATGAATTAATAATCTGAAGTTAAAAATCTGGAAGAGTTTTTTGGCTTGAATTATCTTTTTTTTTTTTTTTTTTTTTTTTTTTTTTTTTTTTGGTGCTTATTCCACAGCTTGCTTTGTTTTTTTTTGTGATATGCGGGCCTCTCACCGTTGTGGCCTCTCCCGTTGCGGAGCACAGGCTCCGGACGCGCAGGCTCAGCGGCCATGGCTCATGGGCCCAGCCGCTCCGTGGCATGTGGGATCTTCCCGGACCGGGGCACGAATCCGTGTGCCCTGCATCGGCAGGCGGACTCTCAACCACTGCGCCACCAGGGAAGCCCTGAATTATCTACTTTTTAAGACCATTGTAGGCATAGCCTAAACATATAAAGATATGCATAGAAATACTATAGTTTTATTAAACTAAAGGCAACCAATAGCAAATTATTTATTTGGAGAATAGAGTAAACATTAAATCTTTATCTTTATAAAACTAATTATACTATACTTCGCTAAAATACTCTAAAAGTTGAATCTAATTTTCAGAAGATATATCATATGAAAATATGTATCTGTTGTACCAATTGATCACATAAAACCATCTTAAACTATCTCAAATGTCACAAAAATAACAACACTTGTCAGCTTTCACACAAATTATATCGTTTGACCGACATTACTATCTATTGAATTTCTTCTTTGACTTGTTAAAAATCAGAAGTTAATTAATGTCAGTTATTTAAGACACAGCCATGGGCCACAATCAAATGGCCATAACTAAAGATTGAACTCTCACAAGGAAAAAATTTGCTCTTTGAACAATAACAAGGAACACTCTAAAACGAATGTAACTGAGGGCTGTTCAACAGGTTGAAAGCTGAAAGATGGCATTGTAACTGACAAAATTGTTTCTTAAACACAAATAATCAAAAACAATGAAATTATACAATATTTCCTATGGCTGAAACATTCAAGAACTTTTAAGTAAAGTGTTTAAGTTAAAAATAAGATCCTAGTAAACAACAAGGATTTACTGTATAGCACAGGTAATATCTTGTGATAACCTATAATGGAAAAGAATCTGGAAAAGAATATATATATATATAACTGAATCACTTTGCTGTACACTAGGATCTAACACAACACTGTAAATCAACTTTACTTCAATAAAGAAAAAAAAATCCTAGGAGGGGTAAGCTGGAAGTCTTCATGGAAGAAGTGGCATTCATTGTGAGGATTTAGATATGATAGTAGGTAGGGGAGGCTGGGCTGGAGAGCTGATGGGGATGGTGGGGAGGAGCAGTGCATTGCACCCTGAGTATAAAAAAAATAAAATTCTATTTATGAGCAAACTGGAATTATTTTTTAATTCCCCAATAATGCTGCCAGTAACCTTTAAGATCACTTTTTTCTAATTGAATTTCTGATAAAATTTTTTTTCATTTAAACTTCATAAGATTTAAACTTGTATGCATTTCAGTTAATAGAATTAATCGTAAAAACAGTAAACATTAAAATCTTTATGTAGATGTTTCAGAAACCAAAAAAAAAAAAAAAAGTGTTGAAATCTGGTCAGATTCTTTATGTTCATAGTGATATGTTCTTAAATTTAAGTTATTTCAGTGGAACCGAAAAGTCTCCTAATATGATTTTCTATGTTGACTCCTAGCAAACTTTCATGATAAAATATTATCAGAAGTTAATTAAAAGAATTCTCTTCTTATCAGAAGTAAATCAAAAGAACACAGGTCTCATCTTTGGAAAGCTTAAGTCAAACAATATGATGTTAATCCTATGAATCCCCTACTGATGGATGTATAAGAAAGCCAGTGTGGATGTTTTGGTTATATGTCAACCATACCACCCTTCTCAATCAGTGTAGCTTAACCTAAGCTCTGTACTGCCGATTCACTTGACATGTTGCGTGTCTGCTACCTGCAAGTTCCTATGCTCGGTATTATGAGGTGCCTATCCAACTGTGGTTCTCTACATCACTACCTATATCTGTATCACTGACACTCATTTTCATCTGTCATTAAGAGCTAAAAGTGCTATTCTCTTTCTACATTAAAACAGCAATGAAAACGATCTTTAGGCGTTTACTACCATTCCCTTATTCAGAGGTTCTTATTTGTAATACTGCCCATCACTTTATTCATGAGATGAAACATTACACATCTACCTAATGCAATTCTGCCTCCCTTGTGGGCAAAAAAAAAAAAAAACGTAGGCTATTTCTGTAGGTGTGAATGCAGAACTACAATACCACTACAACAGGCTAATTTTGGAATTAATAACTTGAGAAACTTAGAGGATGGTACAGTAGTGTAAAAAGAAAAAGATGACTGACATTCAAGTACTTCAGTCAGCTAAGCCACTACCTCTTGGCTCTCTGAATGTTGAAGGAGTCCTTGCTGGAGGCGGCTGTGATTTGGATGTGGGCTTCCTGAGGTCATATCTAAGTCTGCGAATACAACTATTGATAGCGGTCACACACACTTCCCACTCATATCCAGTTTCTGAAAGATCACAAGTCTCGTAGATGTCTTGGAGACACTCTCAGAGCGCGTTAATCTTACTGGTGTTAAGGGTGCACATGCCACACCCCAGGTTGCTGTAGGCTTTACTTTTTATCAGGACTTCCTCTGTGAACAGGTTGCAAATAAGGTATCTGGCTGATAGCTCTGGGCAAGGCTTCTGTTTTACTATATTCAGAACTGATTTTGGCATCCATATACTTCTAAATGGATTTCCAAAACATTCCAGTGTTTCATAAGAGATCATTGAATTATCAGTGGAAGTTTCTTTAATTCCGTCAGGGAGAGCATTGCTGTTCTGCTGAGAATTCCCATTTTTTCTTGTTTCTGAGACAGCTGCTTGCTGAGATAACTGGGAATTACTTTCACTGCCATCACCCTTTACCTGCTATTCATCATCGTCTTACATTTCCCCAGCTTATTTAGAAACAGCACAGTAATTTTCAGTCTTAAAAAACATCATTTGGGGCTTCCCTGGTGGCGCAGTGGTTCAGAGTCCGCCTGCCGATGCAGGGGACACGGATTCGTGCCCCAGTCCAGGAAGATCCCACATGCCGCGGAGCTGCTAGGCCCGTGAGCCATGGCCGCTGAGCCTGCGCGTCCGGAGCCTGTGCTCCGCAACGGGAGAGGCCACAACAGTGAGAGGCCCGCGTACCGCAAAAAATAAAAAACAAAGAAAACATCATTTGTCCTGTCATTATTTCTTCTTAAATCTCTTTCTTCCATTCCAGGTTGACTTTTTATCTTAATATAAACCATGCATAATATTTTCTACCACAGTCTACCGGTAGTAAACTTTTTCATTCATTCTTTTGTCTGGAAATACTTCTTTTTATCCTTGTCTGGAATGATACCTTAGTGGCATATGAATAACTTAATTTTCATAGATGAGCAAATGAATAATGTTTCTCAGTGTCTGTCCTCTATTGTAAATATGAATCCTGCCATTGGCATAAATTTTTGTAATGTCATTTTTATAATGCCTTTCTCTCTTTTTTAAGAAACCTCTTTGCTTTGATTTTCTACACTTCATATACATATGAGGAGATATGTATGTGTGGACACACGTATATAGATAGATATAGAAAGGGGTATAGACAGTCGTCTATATCTGTCAATAGAGGGAATAACTCATTGTGCTTCCTTAACCAGTCTCTGTTATAACTACTCAACTCTGCCATTATATCAATAACATGAAAGCATCCACAAATAATATATAACTAAGGCTGTGTTCCAATAAAACTTCACTTATAAAAACAGCCAGTGGGCTGGATTTTGGTGCCCCTGATTGGATCACAGATTCTCATTCTGATTACATAGAGAGAATTCATGAATGTCCATTGTACTCTCTGAAAATGTCTATAAAAACATCAATACTATAAATATACAAGATTTTTTGTAAATGTGTATAAGTCTGAATATATACAAATGTGTGTGTGTGAGAAGGGGGAGAGAGCGTGTGCATGTGGATGTGGGTGAGAGTATGTTTGATGTGAGAGTATGTGCGTACACCTGTAATTTTTTCTCTGGGGAACATCTACATCTTTCTTCAAATGTTTGAAAGATCCAAGGCTCTAAAAACATTAATAAAATCACAGAAATATCCCTGATTTAGAATTTAGAATAGAAATTCTGAAACCCTACAGTTCCCTGACACCGTTTTCTCTTAACACGTACCCATTCCACTATAAAAATAATTCATTGCACTTTAAATAAGTTGAGCATGATATTCTGGGTCCTTTTTCAGCTTAATGTGAGCATGGGCATGGAAGGGAGAGCAGGTAGGAGATATGTGAGAGGGAGTTTGATAAAGCATGATGCTAACATTCTTTTTGGATGATTCTAAAACTGTGCCATGATATTTAAAGAACGTAAGGTCAACTTACTGAACTCTCTCAACATACATCCTTTCTCACTAATTTCAACTGCTAATTTTAACCTCCTATCAGCAAAACTGTTCAACTCCTGATGCAGAAACCAGACCACCATCTGCATGCACTCTATTATTTCCATCACTAATTGTTGGCTCCAAAAATATAAAAATAGTGCAACTACAGCTTAACTTCTGAATGGAATACAGGCTTTTTTTTTTTTCTTCCTTTGTTTTTTGATCAGCTTGGCTAAGATAGATCTACTAGTAAATGCAGGTGTTCATTTTGGGCTTTTAGCCAAAGTTTCTGCTTAAGGTGGCTGAATTGGAGTAGGTCATCACTGGCAGGTGTTTTTTGCTTTAACTGTTGCTTACAAAATGAAGGTAAATTATAATACGGTGTAATGTTCTCATAATTTCTTTCTGAGCCTCTGTAATAATTTAGTTCTCTTTTCTATGTATTCTTAATCATTAACAGTCATAAGCAGTACCTTATGATTGTGTCTATTTATGAATCTAGTTGGAACTCTTAAACTAACATTTGAGTGCAGTATAACAATAGCTGTCAATAAGTTTAAAAATCCACCTTGGTGAACAGTCTGACAGTCAAAAATGAGTTACATATACAATTTGAATATTATTTGTTGGAAAAAAATGAAATTAAGATATTCTGAGGTTAGATTTCAGGATCATATTTTAGAGTTTTATAACAACTAAAGCATATTGTTTATACATAATAGGCCTCAAAAATATCCTTCTTACAAATTAAAAAAAATAGAATAGACCTAAATTTGGAATTCTTGCTCATCTAATTTTACCCAGTATACTTCTGGAATAATTTCAGCCAGGTTGTTTGGATACTTTTTATTTTGTATGTGTATAAATATATAACAAATATATCTATATAAACATCTGTATAAATACGTAGATAAATATATATGTATACGTATGTGTGTGTGTGCGTATGTATGGCAATAACTAAATGCAACCAGAGTGAAGAAATTACAAATAATTACCAGCTGGGGATGGTGATATAGTTTTATTTTCAAGGGAAGAAGAAAAAAAATTTGACTTGGGGCTTCCCCGGTGGTGCAGTGGTTGAGAGTCCGCCTGCCGATGCAGGGGACACGGGTTCGTGCCCCGGTCCGGGAGGATTCCACATGCCGCGGAGCGGCTGGGCCTGTGAGCCATGGCCGCTGGGCCTGCGCGTCCGGAGCCTGTGCTCTGCAGTGGGAGAGGCCACAACAGTGAGAGGCCCGCGTACCGCAAAAAAATATATACATATATATATATATATATATATATATATATATACATAAAAAAAATTGTGCCTTAATCTAAGGCTTGAATGTATAGAATTCCAGGCATAGTACTAAGTGTGACGCAGAGTACATTGTGAAATAAAATATGGCAGCTTTAAAAGTCCCAGTTTTATTAACAACATTTTGTTTTTTATAACATTTCATGGGAAGAAGTCTTGCTCAGTCAAAGGGTTGAAGACATTATTAGTCAGAGGACAGTTTGTAACTAAAGAGGAAAGATGCTTATAAAAACTGTATAATAACTTTTAGATCATTTTCATATGAATAATGAAGAGGGTATAAATTGCACCTAAGTTTTCTGTAGGAAAAAAGTTATGAACCTTTAAGCATCTGCATAGATTTCTGTTTGGAAGGTAAAGCATTGACTAAAGCTATTAATCCTTGTTAAGTGTCTTGCATTTCAGATTAACGCCAAATATGTTATATTTTTCACTGTGTTGATATCACCCAGTAAAGATGATCTCATTATTAGCTTTAAATTTATAAGTCCCAACAGAAGCATACTACATTTATGTTTTCCCCTTATAGCTGCATATATTTTTGTAGATTTTGGAAAGTGGGGAAGGTAGTGTCCAAGAGCTGTAGAAAAGGAAGCAGGAAGTGCCTGTCACTATTTAAATACATTTGAAAACATTTCCTGTTAGTTAACCATAAAGGAATTTAGATTAAGGATATCCATGAATGTATGAGTCAGACAAGGACAAATATGGTATGATTTTACTTACATGTGGAATCTAACAAAACAAAACAAATTAACAAACATAAAACAGAAACGGTGTAAATGTAGAACACAACATCTGGTTGCTAGAGGGAAGAGATTGGGGGGAGGAAACGAATAGGTGAGGAAGACTAAGAGGCACAAACTTCCAGTTATAAAATAAATGAGTCATAGGTATAAAATCTACAGTGTGGGGAATATAGTCAATAACTATGTAACACCTTTGATGGTGACAGATGTATAGAAATATCGAATCACTATGCTGTGTAACAGGAGCTAACATAGTGTTATAAGTCAATTATATGTCAAAAACAAACAGACTCACAGAAAAAGAGATCAGATTTGTGGCTACCAGATGTGGGGGAATGGGGAGAGGGAGAACTGGATGTGATAGTCAAAAAGTACAAACTTCCAGCTCTAAGATAAGTACTAGGGATGTAATGTACAACCTGGTAAGTATAATTAACACTGCTTATGTTATATATATAAAAATAGTTAAGAATCCTCATCACAAGGAAAAAATATTTTCATTCTTTAATTTTGTGTCTATATATATGAGATGATGGATGTTCACTAAATGTATTGTAATCATTTCATGTGTGCAATTCAAATCATTATGCTGTATGCCTTAAGCGTATCCAGTACTGTATGTCAGTTATATCTCAATAAAACTGGAAGAAAAAAATGTTTTTAATGAAACAAAAGAAAAGGAAGAAAGGAAGAAAAGAGTGGGTCTTGCAAGGAAGGCAGTAAGGGATTGGAAGGCTTGAAATCAGCTCACCTCTTCTACTTAACCACAACCATTCTTGTTCATTCATCTACTTATTAATTCATCTTGATGTTTATTACTTATGCAACACTAGATTCTCTTTCAGAAGTGAAGATTAGTAGGTGAATAGAGAAGACAAAAATCTCTACTATTTTGGAGCTTATATTCTAGTGGAAGAATCCAAACCAATAAAGACGTAATACAGTACACGCGTAACATGTCACATGGTCATGAGTGTTGGAGGGAAAATATAAAGCAAAGAAGGAGGTTAAGTAGTGTATGCAGGGAGGGCCGGGGGAGATGAGAGAGGAGCTATGTGGGTCTTAGTGCAAAGGCAGTGAGGAATGATCTGGGAATGTGGGTTTCTTTGTAAGAACAGGGACAAGGAGATACTACTATTAGACCATTGGGGTGGTCTAAAGACTAATAATCATTTTCAAGACACTAGGATCACTTTTGGGAAACACTTGCTTCTCTTTTTATTCTCACAACTTTTCCCCGTGACTTGTGTGAGCTAATTTTTTTCCTTCTGTTCAGCTCTGCTTTAGTAGAATTTTCATGTTAATTCTTGGCCAGCACAGGCCCCATTGTACTACATACTGGGTGTGCTACTTTCAGTTTCTGACCTTTTTATATGACATACTGCTGTAAAGACTGTAGAAAGGTTTGAGATATTACTTGACTTTCAAGCTAGCAATTTCACAATTTACTACCAATTTTGTAAGAGGGCTGCTGGCAAACCTGCCTTACCTGTTCCCCAGAAGGAGATAGTGTCTTTAATGACCTGGCATCTGCCTTCTGCCCTGGAAGGAGATACTACCTTCCTCTTCCAAGGACCTTTGTTATACAAAATTCCTTGAAAAGATAGTTCAGAACAAAAGCTGGTCAGTGGTTCTTTAAAAGCTGTGTCGAATCACAAAAGACCAGTGGAGGATTGTCTCCCAACAGCTTCATCATTGCTCTCTCTCCAACTTAACAAGTGCCAAGATTTCTTGCTACTATTAAGATTTGCAACCCTGACTCACTTCTCACTTAGCCAGAATGTCTTAATTCCTGAGTCTGCCTCCCTAACTCTATGGATCTTCCAAATCTAATATTCCATGTATGTTATTCTTATAATAAAATTTAATTCAAATTGTATTAAAATATAACATGATCTGCATCTTAGAAAAACTGAAGTAGCTGAAGTTTGATTTTAATATCCTAAACTTCTCATGTAATCCTTCTTGATAATATCTGTTTTATTATCTATTTTCTTGCCTTTAGGAAGGGATGTGAAAAATAATTTATTCTGTGGTGTTAATAATTAACAGATTGAATAAATTAACCAATCAAGGACATTGGTGTTTTAACAAGTGTCTAGTCAAATCTGAAGGAATTTTCATTATTTGTATAAGTAGTAAAGATTAATAGAAAACTTGTTTTGAATCAGAAAGAGCCTTTTGTGACGTACCTATGGGTCTCTAATTCAGAAAAGGACTCCATCCTATGAATATAGTATGTAGCCTTAGCTGCATGAAGCAGACCCAAGTGTATCAGATCTACTTTATCCAGAGCAGCAATGCTTTTTTCTTTTACATATGGGTCCCCAACAAAGATTTCATTGAATTAATAGCTTTTCAGCTAAAGAAAGGAAAATATCATGAACAACAACAAAACATCTTAAGGTCACTGGTCTAATTTATTTGTGATTTGAAGCTGACCATACCTTGAGTTCTTTCCTCTTCTCTCCTGTTATCTGTTAAACATCATTAATTGAGGAGGCAGTTATTTGGAATAGATCATTTCTACCTATGTTTCCAGTGTTAACCACAAGAAGTGAGTTTTTGAATCCAAATCTACCTCAGTAAAGTCTGGAAAAAGTACATTAGTTTATGATGATTTAATGATTCTGTATTCTAGATAACAAATGTTTGATAAATAGGGTGGGTAAATGCATTTTTAAATATTCAGATTATCTGAGGAGCATTTCGTTTTACTTAAGGGGCATTTACTGCTAATTTCTACATAGAAAAGACACAGTATCTCTGTATTATATTTGGTGTGACAGAATTCAGTGTCCATGAGTACTGGAAACTTGTGACAATCTAAGAATGTGACTTTTGAGTTGTAGAAGAGAGTCAAGTATCATGGGCATAATTAGTGGGAATTTGCATTATGACTTTCCACAAAAATTGGAACTTCTTTCTATGACTATATTCCCTGATAACCCAGTCACTTCAACTCAGCAGGACTTCTTTCTGTCTTAGTGACTCAATCATTAAAACTGCATAACAGAAAGAAACTTGATTATAATATTCAGTAGAGGAGGAATTAATATTCCTTCATAGATATATAGATAGTCTTTTCCTGGGCTTCCCTGGTGGTACAGTGGTTGAGAGTCCTCCTGCTGATGCAGGGGACATGGGTTTGTGCCCCAGTCCAGGAAGATCCCACATGCCGCGGAGCGGCTGGGCCCGTGAGCCATGGCCGCTGAGCCTGCGCGTCCGAAGCCTGTGCTCCGCAACGGGAGAGGCCACAACAGTGAGAGGCCCGCGTACCACACACACACACAAAATTAACAGGCCTTTTTTCCCACCAAGTAACTGTGTTGTTAAAGTTCAAAGCCAATTTTATTTTGATTACTATTCTTAAGGAGAAATGACTTTTAACAACCACTTAAACAGTGTCAAGGTTTTTGATGTTTGTAAAAATTCAGGTTAAAGTATTCACAGTCTACAGTAAATTCTTCTCAGTCAGGCTCACACCACTGTCCCTCACTTTCCGGTCATATTTGCCTTTAGTCTGCATGATCATTTGCTAAATACATTGTGATAATATGTCTACTTTGGTTGACAGCATTGAATCCTGTCTAGGACTACGCTGCATCCCTCTAGGAGTTCTCATAAATAAATCACTGTCACCTCTTTTATTGCCTATTAAACCTAGGAAATCAATATGCTTATCCCTGAGTGTGGGCTTACAGGAAGATTTCTCATAAAAACTGTCAAATAAGTACTGTTTGATAACTGAACTAGCTCCAATTTCAAGTATGTGAAGTCGCCATTCTGGAACACACTGTAGAAGCAAAATGTTAATACAAATTTAATCTAGATATTTAAAAGCACCATATGTATTCGTAGGAATTCTCTTATGGTAAGGCCTATCTGCCCTAAAAAGTGAATAACATTCTATCTTTTGTCTCATTGAGTTTTCTGACAACTTGTCCTGCACGTCTCTACAATTGCCCCTCAAACCATTGTAGCAAATTTTTTTATTTGCTTATTACTTGCTTATCTTTTTATTTTTGTGTTTATTTCATCTTTATTATGCAGTATTGAAATAATCAACTTTGTAATTCCTGAATCAATTTTGGCAATTTTTATCTTTAACTTGTATATTTTATGTCTATACTTTCAAATTTACTAGTATAAAGTTTATATATGAAAATATGTTAATTTTTAAAATACCTTCTCAATTTACATAATAGTTTATTTGGGTTTATTATTTTTTATTATCAATTTGCCAAAGATTAAATCATGTAACTTTTTTACAGTTAGTATACTTGATTGCATTTTAATGGTTTATTGATATGTTTTTGTTTTTATTTTCTAAATGTTGAACTGAAGGATCATGAATCTCGAAACTGAAATGCAGCCAGACTTAGAAGGTGATTTATAACTTTAAATTCATATATTGGAAAAAAGGAAATACTGGAAATAAATGAGTCAAATATTTACTTCTTAGGGAAAAAAACAACTAAACCCAAAAAGTAAAATTTTAAAAATTAAAGATATGGATGGCAATTAATGACATTGTAAACAAAAGTACAAAGAATGGACAAGTCAATTAAGAAATCCATTTTACAAAATTACCAAAAATATTGATGAGAAAAATGGCAAAAAATCAAGAGTTTAAAAGATGTAATTAGTATCAAAACCCCACATAGACTTAAAAAATTGTAAGAAAATATTATGAATGACTTGATGCCAATAACTGTAGAGTATACCATTGTAAAATTTCTCAAAAACTCTTATCAAAACTGAACCAAGAAAATTTGAAATCTAATATCACTACAACTATCACAGAAATGTTATCTAAAATTCCAGGGCTTCCCTGGTGGTGCTGTGGTTGAGAGTCCGCCTGCCGATGCAGGGGACACGGGTTCGTGCCCCGGTCCGGGAGGATCCCGCAGGCCGCGGAGCGGCTGGGCCCGTGAGCCATGGCCGCTGAGCCTGTGCGTCCAGAGCCTGTGCCCCGCAATGGGAGAGGCCACAACAGCGAGAGGCCCGCGTGCCGCAAATAAATAAATATATAAATAAATAAATAAAATAAAATTCCAAATCCTCTCTCAAAGGAAACTCTGGACTAAGACAGTTATACTGAATAAATAATGAAAAAACAGCACCAAACTTATGTAGACCATTACAGAGAATAATGTTTTGATGAAGCTAGCATAAACTTGATACCTAAGAATCATTCAACCCTGTCAAGATATAAATACTCCTCAAATTATTCTGTATAGTCAACGTATCACAATCAGTGTTCCAAACTTTACTGTATATTTTATGTAGAACTTGACAAATGATTTTAAGTTTATATGAAATTTCAAAGACCAGGAATAAACATTTGGGAAATAGAAGATAATGACGGATTTGCTTTACTGCATATTAAAATTTTGACAAAAATCCAGTCATTAGTAACACGAGTTTTTGGTCCAGAAAAAGAGAAATAGACTGGTGGAATTCAAAAGAGAGTTCACAGACAGGCACAGGACTTGATTTAGGAAAAATTGGCATTACAAAGCATTGGGAAAGAATGGTCCTTTTCAGTAAATTGTGCTACATCAATTGGATTACCTTATGGAAGAAAATGAAACTTGATGTCTACCTTATATCAATACAGCATTAAATTACAATGTATTGTAGATCAGTATGTAAAATGCAAAATTATTAAATTTCAGAAGTTAATTTAGGAGAATATCTTTATGGTCTTTCAGTAGGCAAAGATTTATTAGATAGGACATTAAAAGTTAAAAATAAGCACCGAACATGATGGTAAAAATGGATAAACTGATCTTTATGCAAGAGATGTGTTCCAAACTATTCATAACTGCATTGTGTTTATTAATCTAAAATTAGAAACAACCCCAATTCTCCTTAACAGGGTGGATAGTTTTATTTATAGAATCATTCAACACTGTAAAGATATAAATGAAATATGACAGATCATTAAAAATCAAGAAACTGTAGAGTATGCCTGAAAGTAACACAATGTTGTAAATCAACTGTACTTCATTAAAAAAAATCAAGAAACTGAAGCTACATGCAACAACACAAATGAATCCCACAACATGTTTGAAAGAAAGAAGCCAGAACCAAAAGTATACACCTCAGATGACTTCATTTATATGAAATAAAATGCGAAACTAAACAGTGGTGCATAGGGATTTTAAAGCTATAAGTAAGTGCAAAGAAATAATTGTTATAAATGTCACAATAGCGGTAACATTAAATAGACCATGATTGAAAGTTTGAGAGGGACTGTGATGTGCTAGACATATTGTTTCTTGACTTAATTGCCTTGGTTAACCACATGTTTACTTTGCATCGTATCATTAAGCTGTAAAATTCTGTGTTCTCCTTGTATTTATTATATCCAACACATAATGGGTTAAAAGAGAGAGGGGGAACAGTGAGAAGAGAGAGAGGACAGAAGAGGAGGAGGGGAGAGGCACTATGTTCTGCTAGTGTAATATGATGGTATTCCCGCATAACTCTCCCAAAATATATGTGATATATTAATTTTGGTGTATTTAAATTTGAGTTTCCAGGTTCTACCTTAACCGTAGTTTATCTTTAGCACTATTCAGAAAACTCCAGAATGAGGCTTATTAATGTTATCTTTCAATAACTTACATACTTAAAGAGTGAACTACAAAACTGATAGTTTAGGCTGGCTAATAGCATTTTTTCATTTCATAGATATCCATGTTCTCTTGTTTCCCAAGAGAGTCTTGAAGATATGAATTAAAGTATGTTACCAAGAAGCACTGTGTAATCTTTTTAAGCATAATTTTAAAAAAAGAAAAATTCTTCTCTCTCTAATCTGTCCCTGTCTCTGGGCACAAATAAACAAATGAATCTGATGACTAATTGGTACTATTTTAAGTCATATTTTTTTTTACATTTTTAATTGAAGTAAAGCTGACATACAGTATTATATGTTACAGATGTACAATATGATTCACAATATTTAAAGGTTATATTCCATTTATAGTTATTATAAAACATTGGCTATATTCCATGTTGTAAAATATATCCTTGTAGCTTATTTGAACATAACATTTTGTACCTCTTAATCTCCTATCTCTATATTGCCCCTACCCCCTTCCCTCTCGTCACTGGTAACCACTAGTTTGTTCTCTATATCTGTCAGTCTACTTCTTTTTTGTTGTGCTCACTAGTTTTTTGTATTTTTTAGATTGCACATATAAACACTATCACACGTTATTTGTCTTTCTCAGTCTTATTTCACTTAGTATATTGCCCTCCAAGTCCATCCATGTTGTTGCTAATGGCAAAATTTCATTCTTTTTGGCTGAGTAATATTCCATTGTACGTATATCCCACATCTTCTTTATCCACTCATCTGTTGATGCACACACAGGTTGCTTCCATCTCTTGACAGTTGTAAATAATGTTGCTGTGGTTATTGGGGGGCATGTATTTTTTTGAATAAGTGTTTTTGTGTTTTTCCACTATGTACCCAGGAGTGGAATTGCTGGGTCATATGGTAGTTTTATTTTTGTTTTTTTGAGAAACCTCCATACTGTTTTCCTCAGTGGCTGCACCAATTTACACCCCTACCAATAGTGTACAAGGGTTCCCTTTGCTCATCATCCTTGCCAACATCTGTTATTTATGTTCATTTTGGTGATAGCCATTCTGACAGGTGTGAGGTGATATCTCATTATGGTTTTGATTTGCATTTCTCTGACGAGTAGTGATCTTGAACATGTTTTCATGTTCTTGTTGGCCATGTGCATTTCCTCTTTGGAAAAATGTCTGTTTAGTTCTTGTGCCTATTTTTTAATCGAGTTGTTTGTTTTTTTGATGTTGAATTGTATGAGCTATTTAAATATGTTGGATATTAATCCCTAATCTGTCATATCATTTGCAAATATTTTTTCCCATTCAGTAGGTTGTCTTTTCGTTTTGTCAATAGTTTCCTTTGCTGTGCAAAAGCATTTAAGCTTAATTAGGTCACATTTGTTTATTTTTGCTTTTATTTGCTTTAGGAGGCAAATCCAAAACAACACTGTTGTGGTTTATGTCAAAGAGTGTTCTTCCTTTGTCTTCCTCTAGGAGTTTTATGATATTGGTCTTACACTTAGGCCTTTAATCCATTTTGAGTTTATTTTTGTATATGGTGTTAGAGAGTTTCTAATTTTATTCTTTTACATGTAGGTGTCCAGTTTTCCCTGCACCACTTATTAAAGATACTGTCTTTGCTCTATTGTGTATTCTTGCCTCCTTTGTCGTAGATTAATTGACCAGAGTGTGTGGGTTTATTTCTGGGCTGTCTATTCTGTTCCACTGATTGATGTGTCTGCTTTTGTGCCACTACTATACTGTTTTGATTACTGTAGCTTTGTAGTAGTCTGAAGCCAGGGAGTGTGATTCCTCCAGCTCTGTTCTCCTTTCTCAAAATTGTTTCGGTTATTTGGGGTCTTTTGTGTTTCCATACGAATTTTAAAATTATTCTAGGTTTGTGAAAAATGTCATTGGTATTTTGATAAGGATTCCATTGAATCTGTAGATTGCCTTGGGTAGTATGGTCATTTTAATGATATTAATTAATCCAACCCAAGGACACAGTATATCTTTCCATCTGTTTGTGTCATCTTCAATTTCTTTCATTAGCATCTGATAGTTTTCCAAGTACAGGTCTTTTACCTCCTTAGGTAGGTGTATTCCTAAGTATTTTATTCTCTTTATGTGATGGTAAATGGGATTGTTCCCTTAATTTTCTGATCTTTTGTTTTTAGTGTATAGAAATGCAACAGATTTCTGTATATTAATTTTGAACAGACCAATTACCAGTCATGAAATTGAATCAGTAATTTAAAAACTCCCAACAAATGAAAGGAGTGGATGGCTTCACAGGTGAATTCTATGAAACATTTAGAGAAGAGTTTATACCTATCCTTTTCATACTATTCTTAAAAATTGCAGAGGAAGGAATACTTCCAAACTCATCTATGTGGCCACCATCAACCTGATACCAGAACAGACAATGATATCACAGAAAAAGAAAATTACAGGCCAATATGACTGATAGACATAGAAGCAAAAATCCTCAACAAAATATTAGCAAACCAAATCCAACAATACATTAAAAGGATCATACAACCTGATTGAGTGGGATTTATCCCAGGGATGCAAAGATTTTTTAGTATCTGCAAATTAATCAGTGTGATACACCATATTAACAAATTGAAGAATAAAAATCATATGACCATCTCAATAGAGGCAGAAAAAGCTTTTGACAAAATTCAACATCCATTCATGTTAAAAACTGTCCAGAAAGTTGGCATAGGGGGAACCTAACTCAACATAATAAAAGCCGTATATGACAAACTCACACCTAACATCATACTCATTGGTGAAAAGCTATAAGTATTACCTCTAAGATCAGACACAAGACAAGGATGTCCACTCTTCAACATAATATTGGAAGTCCTAGCCACATCAGTAAGACAAGAAAAAGGAATAAAAGGAATCTAAATTGGAAAGGAAGAAGTAAAACTGTCACTGTTTGTAAATGACATGATACTATACATAGAGAATTCTAAGGAAGCCACAACAAAACTGCTAGAGCTCATAAATGAATCTGGTTAAGTTGCAGGGTATAAGATTAATTAAGTCATAATATTTTCATTCATGGTATCATTATATTATTGATTCAAAAATAGTTATATGAAATTTGATAGCTCAATAACTATTTGATAATACCTAATTCCATTGAGTTTTAAACCTGTTTTAGATTAAAAGTCTTTCCTTTAAGGAAATAACACTCAAATAGAAGCTCATTTTGTAGTAAAATGGATTAAAAAAAATAATGCTGTCCTCATTTTCATTTTGGAGGGCATGGCTAGTAGTCACAAACTCAGCCTTGCCTTCCATGATTTGGAAGAGTACAGTTTGAAAGTAATTCCATTAGTGTATTCTATATGTTAGTAGACATATAGAATTTCCCAACACTGAAGTAAAAATTCAATATAGTCTTAGGATCAGTATAGATAATAATTCACTTGGAAATAAAAATTATAGTTGTGGGTGATAGTTTTCTGATGATGGCAAATGGTTTATTTCAGTTTTGTATGCTTTGGATTTATCAGATGAGCCTCAGAGCTTTTCAACTGTTGTTTTTTTTTTTTTTTTTGCGGAACACGGGCCTCTCACTGCTGTGGCCTCTCCCGTTGCGGAGCACAGGCTCCGGACGCGCAGGCTCAGCGGCCATGGCTCACGGGCCCAGCCGCTCCGCGGCATGTGGGATCTTCCCGGACCGGGGCACGAACCCGTTTCCCCTGCATCGGCAGGCGGACTCTCAACTACTGCACCACCAGGGAAGTCCTCAACTGTTTTTAGCAACTAACGTCAAATTAGCAGCTTCATTCAAAACTAAAAAAAGTGACTTTTTAAACTGGAAAAGCTGAGCAAATTAAAATTTAATGACAGGAGAAAAGATCTTCACTAGGAGGTGAAGTTTAATAGTCACTTACTTGATTTAGGTGCATCCAAAGCAAGAAAAACATACTAATTTGTATTCTGTTCTCATGAATTCTGGCAGCACAAAGCAAATTCTGGCAAAGAGTTTCTAAGATCATAAAAATCTTGCATTTCATTGAAAACTATTTTTGTTTGGAGTTTGAAAAGCTGGCTTTGCTTTTATTATTTATGTTTTCTTTATGCGAGTGTCACAAGCTGTTTTGTACTAAAGAAAGTTTGGTCAGCATTCTTGGCAGGCTCCCGATCTAGATTTAAAGACTCTTTACTATGCTACTATTTCCATTCTCCCAGTCCTGTTTTCTCACCCAGTTTACAGCAATACTTTATCCAGCACCTTTGGAAAGGTAATGAAATATGAACAATATGAAATCTAACTATAATTTTATTTTAAACTAGCACTTTATAACACATTTAAAGATGCTAAAAATATTTCTCATATTCTTTCTATGTGCTATTCCTGATCATGGTATTATATCTTTTAGAATAATGTATTGAAAATAATGTGACAAAAACAAGGAAGCCCTTTGATGTTTTGTGTGTGTATTACTGATTGAAGGGTAAATAAAGAGGCTCCATTTTTCTCTCATTTTATTTTTTATTTTTAGTTTTTTTCCGTTTGCGGGCCTCTCACTGTTGTGGCCTCTCCAGTTGCGGAGCACAGGCTCCGAACACGCAGGCTCAGCGGCCATGGCTCACGGGCCTAGCCGCTCCGCGGCATGTGGGATCCTCCCGGACCGGGGCACGAACCCGTGTCCCCTGCATCGGCAGGTGGACTCTCAACCACTGCGCCACCAGGGAAGCCGTTCTCTCATGTTTTGTTCATGTTTTTCAGTTGTCTTATTTTCTTCTCCTCCTACTAGTCACTGTATTTTCAAACATACAATAATCTGTTTAACTAGTCACAAATACTCAGATTGACTTTATCATGATGTTTCATTCCTTGAGTGTATATGATCATTTGTTTTAATAACCCATTACTTGAAGAGTAACGGCACCATTTGTACAACAGACATGTTCCTGTACCCCAAGTATTCTAGTTTCATATACATACTTATTTCACTACTGCATAAGGATCATTAAAAATTTTTCAAGCTTGAAAAATAACAATAGTCATGTAATTTACTTTTTCCACTTTATAGTGTACTGAAAACAAGTTTGCCACTTTCCATATAAGATAATTAATAATATCTTTCCAAACTTTACCTGCTCTTAAAGCTCAAACATTGTAGAAATGATTCCTCAACATAATGAAAGTATTATAAATATAATGGTATATTTATTCCAAAGGAAATTATCTTCTTTTTTTTTATATTTTCTGGTGTAGTTATTTTAAAACACATCACTAATATCATATTCTGAAATTCCAAAAGGTATAAGGCTCTGCATCTAAAGATGAGATTTCATAATGGGAGTAACCTTTAAAACAAATTACTAGAAAGATGAGCAAACAAAAATCTGCAGTTAAATTGTATAACACTGTGGGACTGTGGCATCAAGTGAAGATAAGCCAATAAACAAGCATCCTCCACTTAGAGTTACATTCACTCAGCAGATGATTATACTAGAGATGTAGATATTAAGGTCTGTGGATGCTAATTTATGGCCTTGAAAAAAAATGTACTTAAATGCATGCATCACACTTTTTTTTATAGAGAGAATTAAGTGGAGCAACATAAAAAGGAAACCACCTTGTTTCATTTATTATTTTTTTCTTTGGAAAGCTTGCAGAGAATAAAATACCTTTTTAAAAGAATTCTGCAGATTGAGGCAGTTACCATCTGTGGAATGAAGTTTAAGCTTTGTATCACCTACATAGATTCTTTTTACTTTTCTTTTATCTGTTTCAGTCTGCTTCTCTGACATGTATGGGCCAGCAAAAAGGCTCCCTGTTGGCTAATTTAACACCTGCAGATTGGGCTCATTATAAGCATAAAATATGAATAACTGAGATGCTTAAAATTCCTTATGCTGGTTTGGAAGATTCTGCCAGCTCTAAAATGTCTGTGGCAGGCCGGAGCTCACTGAATGAATTTTGAATGGAACAAGTGCAGTAGGTGATTGTCCCCATGTGATGATTCCAAGAGGTTATGCTCCCTGATAATTTACTGCTCTATTTCTGGAATTGAGGACATTTCACATGTAAAGGATTCCTCTGTTACTCAGCTTTAACCTCCCTATCTCAATGCATATTCATTAAACAATCTTCATGGGCCCTTAGGAAAGTCTGGGTAGATGGGAGTTCACAAGGTATAATCAGAAATAAAATGAACTCAATATTCTGGGAAGTTGGTTATCTAATAGGTGTCATAAAATACATATGCTAAACCACCATTAAAAAGTTATATGTAAGCAGGTACGTCCAAATATAGTACAAGTGCCTAAGTGTATGCAAGTTACAGGGATATACAAAGTGAAATAGAATTAAATAAGATTTCTCAGAGAAATCATTTCTTTAGCCTAGAGTTTGAAGAAAATGATGAGCGCAGATTTGTGAGGGTGAGTTGGCTACCTTCCAGTCAGCATTGATTTAATGAGGTAAAAAATCCTCTATAAATGGCCTCATAACATTTATTTTGCCTTTTTTTTTTTTTTTTTTTTTTTTTTTTTTTTGCGGTCCGCGGGCCTCTCTTGTGGCCTCTCCCGCTGCGGAGCACAGGCTCCGGACGCGCAGGCCTCAGCGGCCATAGCTCACGGGCCCAGCCGCTCCGCGGCATGTGGGATCTTCCCAGACCAGGGCACGAACCCGTGTCCCCTGCATCGGCAGGCGGACTCTCAACCACTGCGCCACCAGGGAAGCCCTACTTTGCCTTTTTAAAAATCACCTATCATATTTGAGTTATTTTGTTTATTAAATTATTAAGCTGTAATGTCCACGAAGACAGAGACCATAATGGTTTTGTTCATAATTGTATTCCCAGAAATTAACGTTGCCTCTATCAAAGTAGCTAACCATAGGCATTTGTTTACTTAATTAACAGAGGTGGAAAACAATTAAGTCATAACAGGGTTCAGTATATTAGTAGAAAATAGCCCTTCACATCGCAGATATATTGTTGTTTTCTCCTAAACTTGGACTCAAAAATGAAACAGTTTTCTCCAATTTAGATATAGTGATGCTTCCTTTTCCCTGAGGTATTTGAGGTAGACCTGCTTATAGGCTCTTTGTGTTGGTACAAATTGTTGTCATATAAGTGAGCTCAAAGAAACATCAATGAGCACATAGCTAAGATTTAAAATAAATCAGAAATTATTTTGCTACCACCTATTATTCCCGGTGAACCACCAAGAACATACAAAAGGTCCAGTTATAACAGCTAAACCTTGCAAACAAATTGGGTTTCAGAAAAGCAGGTGACCAGCAAAAGCAAACAAGACTGCTTGTATGACTGCTTGAGTCATCTTTTCTAATCAAAGAATAGAGAAAATAATATTCATACTATTTCTACAAACTTAAACTACTGGTGTCAGATTCAAATACAAATCTTCAATAAATGAAAACTGTTAATAGAATATATTTTTGCCTTTTTAAGATATGTGTGTTACTACACTGGTTAATAGAGAGTCAATTCTTTTGCTTCCTGAGACTAGGGATTTTACATTCAATGTGATATAGCAGAGGTGAGCACAGGGTCATCTCTGGACATGAATGGTCACTCGGGGACTTGTGGAAGTGCTGACATTTGAACTAAATCTTAGGAAGGAGTAAGAGAGTCAGGTGTGGGTGAGTCATACAGATAAAAGAAATATTATAGATAAAAATATGTGTAAGCCGGGCATTGACATGATTAGGTTTGAATTATAGATGGTTTCCTTTGACAGCAATAGAGAAGATTAAAGGGGGAGGGAGAGATATTAGGGTGAATTTTTATAAAGTGAATATACCTTTGTAAATAGCACTGATATCAAGAAATGGAATGTTGTCCGCACCTCAGAATTACCTGTCATATTACCTTCCAAACGCTACCCTGTGACAGGAAAACCACAGTTCTGACTTCTAAAACATTTGTCCTTTTTGCGTCTGTATAAATGGAATAACACATAATGCACTTTTTATCTTTGTCATCTTTTATTCCACATTAAATTTATGGAATTTGGCCATAGAGTTGCATGATTTAGGTATTTCTCCTCATTGCTGTAGAGTTGTATGACTGTAACACCATATATTTATCCATTCTATTGTTGATACATATTCAGTTAGTTTCTACAATTTTGACTCTTTCAAATATTGCTACTGCCATGAACATTCTAGTACATATTTTTGAGTGAACTTTTGTGTCTATTTCTTTTAGGTATAAACCTAGGAGTAGAATTCCTGGAGCATGGGAAATGTGTGTATGTATAATTTTAGTGGAGGTTGCAAAACAGATTTTCAAAGGAGTTATACCAATTTACACTTCCTCCAGCAGAGTAAGAGAGTTACATTCTCCAAAACTTAATATTATTGTCATTGTCATTATTTATCTTCACCATTCTGGCAGATGTATGGTGGGATATCATGATGTTTTAAGTTTCATTTACCAAACGATCAGAAAAATTTGTCAGATTTTCTATTGTGTATTTCTATATAGTCTCTCTACATCCTGTTTATTAGTATGTTTTTAGAAATGTTATTGGGAATACATTACTCCTTTGACTTTTTACTCTCTTAATAGTTTACCTTATAAACAAAAGTTCTTATTTTTACTATAATTCTTTAATGGGTGAAACTTTTTGCATCCAGTACTTAATCAATCTTGGTCTTCTCTAGTATCACAGATAGCTAAATTTTTCTCTGCAAATCGTATTTCATGTATATATGAAATATACTTAAAATATATTCTGACACCACTCTGAGTGCACTGTATCATCTTAATGTGCCTTGGCACACAGTTTAGAACTACAGGATATTGAGATTTTATGTTTTTGTTTTTTTCCTGTCAGCTTTAGTGTTATTTTTGAGGATTTTGCCCAATTCAACCCAACTATCAAATTTATTAGCAAATATATTGATAATTATTTCATATTTTCTCCTCTTTAAATCTGTCATGATTTTTCCATATTCAATCACAATGGTTATAATTTGTGTTATTTTTCCTCTCCTATTATTTTTCTTGAAAAAATTTTCTAGGGGTTATCAGTATATTATTTAAAAAACAGGCTTTTGGCTTAGTTGAAATTTCCTATTATATATTTGGTTTTAGTTTAATTTTTAATTAAAAAATACACAGCCTTTTAAAATTAGTACAAATTTTAAACTTATAATTGCCTTAAGAAATAATAAATAAGTTTATTCACTCTTGTATTTCTTTCAGTATATTTTTATTTCTGAAATATATTTTTTATTAATGCTTTTCTGATTACTAGCATCTCATTTCTGAGATTTTCATTTTAAAATAGTAAATTATAAGTTTTATCGGCTTTATGAGTATGTGTCTAAGCCATACTTTCATTGTGTGTAAGGATGTTATTCTCTTTATTCCTTTTTTTCTTACAAATTTACATGGCATTTGACCTCAGCATTTTCAGTTGCTCATTTTTTTTTTTTTTTTTTTTTTTTTTTTTTAGGGATGTACCCTTAGAATTTCCTGCTCCACTGCTATTGCTGATGTCATCTTGCACAAAACTTTAAAATTAACCTTTCTGATTGGCTATTCTCCTCATGTTACAGCTTTTTCTATAATTGAGGATGCCACTTACACGAACCCGTATCCCCTGCATCGGCAGGCGGACTCTCAACCACTGCGCCACCAGGGAGGCCCCAGTTGCTCATTTTTCTATGAAATTATATATCCTAAACATTATATGAAATTATATGTCCTAAAACATTAAGAATGAGACAGAGTTCAGGATAATTTTTCTAAGTTAACAAAGTGTAGGAATAAAGATATTTATAATAGCTTTTTTTGATAACTCTGGACCGATAATTGTAGACCCTTTTTACCTTTTCATAATGCTAATTTGTCTTCCTCTCTTTCCTTCTCTCTCTGTCTCTGTATATGTTTTTCTCTCTGTCTCTATTTCTATCTCTGTGTCTGTCTCTTGTCCTATATCAGTCTTGTTACAGGTTGTTGTTACAACGGTGTTGATTGGTTAAAAAAAACGTTGGCATTGTTAATTTACTGTTTGTTTTCTATGCCATTGGTTTTTTTCTTAGTTATTTTCCTTCTTTTACATCCTTTGCATTTAGTTTGCTTGTTCTTTTCTAGCTTCATAAGATGAACATTTAGATAACTGATTTTAGGCCTTTACTCCTTTCTATGATAAGAATTTAAAGCTATATATTTCTCTCTGAGCATAATTTTAGTTGTCTTCTACAAATATTGATATAATATGTTTTATGATTTATTTAAAATATTTTCTAATTTCACCTATGATATCTTTTTTTATCCATGTGTTATTAAAAAGAGAGTTGTTTACATTTCCAAATATAAGCTTTGTTAGGTATCTAATTTTCTTGATTCCTCATTTCCTCCTGTTGTGGACAGAGAACATAGTCTGTAAGTCTTCCCTCTTTTGAAATTTTATGACACTTGTTTTATGCATGGCTCAGTGTCTATATTGGTAACTCGGTAAATTGGTGCACTTGAGAAGAATTTATATCTGTAGGCATTGGATGTAGGGTCTATAAACATCATTTGGGATAAGGTAATTGATAGTAATATTCAGATCTTCCATATCTCCACTGATACACACTGTCAACCACTGTTGGTCTATCAGTTACTGAGAGTAGTGTTAAAGATTACAGTTATGGTTATGGATTTGCTCTGTAGTTTTACCAGACCATTCTTCATGTATTTTGCTGTCCCATTATTTCCATGATTGGGGGAATGCATATTTATACACATTATGTTTTCCTGATACATTGAGCCTGTAATCATTATGAAATGTCACTTGTGACCTCTGGTAATATTCCTTGTCTTGATACCTTTTTGCTCCTATATTTAGATAATTACTTTAGTCACTCCATCTTTATTATAATTCATTACATAATTTTCCTTTCTTTAATTTCAATGTTGTTGTGTCTTTAACATATATCTTTAGTAAATGCACATACTTGAGTTTAGATCTTCCACTTAGCATATGTATTTAATGTTTTCCCATGTCTTTTCATGGCTTGAAGCTCATTGCTTTTTAGCACTGGACAATGTTCCATTACCTGAATGTATCCATTCGCCTAATGTTTATCCATTCACCTAATGAAGGACATCTTGGTCGCTTCAAATTTTGGCAGTTATGAATAAATCTATAAACATTGAAGTGCAAGTGTTTATGTAAACATAAGTTTTCAGCTTATGTTTTTAATTTATGGTAAATACCATAAATTGCAACTGTTGGGTTTTATGTTTAGTTTTGTAGTAGGAAACTGTCAAGCTGTATTCCAAAGTGGAAGACTTCCAACATTCACAATGAATATGAATTCCTGTTGTTCCACATCCTCACCAGCATTTGCTGATTTGGTTATTAGCCATTCCAAAAGGAAGGAGTATGTGTTTTTTTGTTCTCATTTGCAATTCTCTGGAAACATCTGATGTTGAGCATTTTATCATGTGCCTATTTGCCATCTGTATATCTTTTTTGGTGAGGCTATTCAGATATTTTACCCATATTTTAGTTAGGTCGTTTATTTTCTTCTGGTTGAGTTTTAAAAATTCTTTATATATTTTAGATATCTGTCCTGTACTTTCTGTGTGTTTTACAAATGTTTTCTCCCAGTCTGTGTCTTGTCTTTTCGTTCACGTGATAGTGTATTTCACAGAGCAGATATTTAAAATTTAATAAAGTTCAACTTTTTTTTTCATGGATTATGTATTTCATGTTGTAACAAAAATTTATCACCAAACCTAAGATCACCTAGATTTTCTTCTGTGTTATCTTTTCAGAGTTTTACAGCTTAGTTTTATATTATAGTCTCTGATCCATTTTGAGTTGATTTTCTTGAAATCTGTAAGATCTGTTTAGATTCTTTGTTTCTTTCTTTTTTTTGCCTGTGGGTGTCCAATTGTTCCAGCAACATTTGGTGAAAGATTATGTTTGCTCCATTATAATTGCCCTTGTTCCTTTGTCAAAGGTCGTTGACTATATTTATGGGAATCTATTTCTGGGCTCTGTCTTCTGTTCCCTTGATTTGTCCATTCATAATGTTTTGATTACTATAGCTTTATAGTAAGTCTTGAAATCAGTTAGTCTCAGTCTTCTAACTTTCTTCTCCTTCAATACTCTGCTGGCTATTCTGCATCTTTTGCTTCTCCATATAAACTTTAGAATTATTTTGTCAATATCCATAAAATAACTTGTTGGGATTTAGATTCAGAATGCATTGAATCTACAGATCAAGTTGGGAAGAAGTGATGTTTTGACAGTATTAAGCCTTTCTATATATGAACATATCTCTTGATATCTTTAGTCCTTTTTTTAAAAATTATTTTTACATCTTTATTGGAGTATAATTGTTTTACAGTGGTGTGTCAGTTTCTGCTTTATAACAAAGGGAATCAGTTATACATATACATATGTTCCCATA
>NW_006793588.1:0-314 GCF_000442215.2 Lipotes vexillifer | reverse complement strand
AGATCTATGTTCTCCTCTTCCATTTCCAGGTCACAGCTTGCAATTGCTCAACAAATAGTTCTCGGCTGACTGTTGAATGTTGCCTTATTCTGTGTTCTCTCTTTGCTCTACTCATTCTCCCCAGATAATGATCTGGCAGCAATCATTATCTCCTTTCTGTTGCAGTCATCTGTGTGCATGTTTTATGTCCCTTGCTAAGCTGGAAGGTCCTTGAGGGTAAGGGGCTAGGTATTATTTATCTTTTTACCCCAGACAATGTTCAGAATGGTGTTTTGTACCTAAGAAGCACTCATGTGTTGAATGAATCAGAATTG
>NW_006793587.1:0-1228 GCF_000442215.2 Lipotes vexillifer | reverse complement strand
GGAGGAAAATGGTGTCCAAAATAAAGGTAATTAATTCTTATAGAATCTAGTTGACAAAGAGAGGGAAATGAGACAGAAGAAAAAAAATTCAGAGAGAGATAGAGGAACCTGTTAAAAGGCAGGAGGAAGGGTAAGAAACAAAAGTTGAGAAAGGAGGAGGATGGCAGAGGAGAAAGGGAGATGGGGAGGTCAGAAAAGGGAACAGAGAAGAAATGAGAAGCTGCTGCAGAGAGAAAAGGTAAACAAAGACTCAAAAGCTGGAATGAGATGGGCAGAAGGGAAAACAATCACAGAGAGAATTAGTAAGAAGGAAAAAGAAGAAACTCAAGGGAAGAAAGGAAAGGGGAGGAGGAATGTGAGAACAGATTACAGGGGGCCCTCCCTAACATCCTCTTTTCGAAGTTTCCCCTTCCATGCAGCTTCCTTACTTCCTCTTCCTACGCCTCTTCACTTAGTTTCAATCCTGACTCCAAAAGGGAGCAAGCAACCTGGTGAGATACGTGAAAGTAGGGCAGAAAGGCTTCTAGGAGGAAGGCAGTATTCGTTGTGTCACATGACCTCCTCTGGGTTGGCAAATGAGTTTCACTTTAGATACTGGCTTTGATTGATGACAGTGGCGCTGGCATGGAGGAGTCTTCTGGGCCCAGCAGAAAAGGGTGCAGAGATCAAACGGGGATCTCATGCCCTTGGTAATAGGTAGTGGTGCCATCTAAATAACTGTTTGTCATCCTTGGCCTAGAACCAGAAATAAACTGACATCCCTGTTTCTTAAGACCCTCATTTTGTCTTTTTCTTCCCTTGGGTTCTTTTATGGTTTGACAATGATTTTCCCAATTCCTGGTATCACACCTCTGAATATAGTCCTGTTTTTCAGGGTTTTTGTCTCTGGGGACCTTCTTAACTCTGTCATTCACCATGTTTATTTACCAAATATTGATCTTTCAGTAGATGTCAGACACATGGTAGAGAATGGTATTAAAATAAAAAAATAAGAAGGAGTTTCTGCACCTGAGTAGTTTGTAGTCAAGTGACATAATCTGGCCAGTAGTAGGGTAATTACAGCACTGCCTCGGGAGGGGAAAGCCTAGTGTGCTATGGGGGTGGGGTGTTGGGGTGGGATATCTCACTCCAGCCTTGCAGCGATGAAAGTTAGAAGGCAGTGAAGGTCAGGAAGAAAGTCATACAAAAATTAAAACTTGAAACATTCATAGGATTAGAGCCAGGGAAA
>NW_006793586.1:0-2464 GCF_000442215.2 Lipotes vexillifer | reverse complement strand
GAAAGAGGTGCTGTTTGCTTGATTATTTTTTTGTTTGTGACAAAGTCCAATTGGATAACATCAGAACTTAACAAATCTTGTGTCTGTCAAAAATAAAAGTCATTTCATCTTGTGGCCACGATGAGAAAGTTTATGATTGGAGCATCTTTGATAAAGCTGTTTACTTGGAAAATGGCATCTCGGGCTTAGGAATTGTGGTAGAGGAACAGAATTACTGCTGTCAATTATATTCCATGTTTCCGAGTCACATATATTTCCTGTAACATTTTGAAGAAAGTTTCTGAAGAATTGGCAGCTAAGCTATCTCTGTTCCTCGTGCAACTGGATCTAACTCTGTTGCCTATGACTACAGTTAGAGTTAGTTCACTAAATGAGATTTCCTAATGCTGGAGCCAGTTTTGGTAACAGTGAAAACTTAGATAGCTTCCATGATAGGTGAAAATTGATTTACTGAGAAAAATCGTACCCTGGTCATATGTGGATAATCTCAGATGCTTAATAATAAATAAATAAAAACATCTGTGACATTTTTCCTGCTCTGGTGAATGAGGTTAAATGCTCCTATCATGGGCGGCCATCGTCCTTCATCTCTGCCTCAGTGTTACCCTGAACTCTGCAAGCAGGCTGGAAAGTGGTGTGTCTGTCTCAGCACAGTGGATGGGGACTCTTCCCTTGAATCACTGCTGTTGCCTGAGGATTTTTAAAAAAGAAATGGGGGTCCATCCATGTTGCTGCAAATGGCATTACTTACAAAACAGAAACAGATTTACAGATGTTGAAAACAAACTTACAGTTACCAAAGGGGAGATGTTGGGAGGGATAAATCAGGAGCTTGGGATTAACATACACACACTACTATATTTAAGGTAGATAACCAACAAGGACCTACTGTATAGCACAGGGAGCTCTACTCTATATTCTGTGATCACCTATATGATAAAAGAATATGAAAAATAATGAATATATGTATAACTGAATCACTTTGCTGTACACCTGAAATAACACAACATTGTAAATCAACTACACTCCAATAAAATTAAAAAAAAAAAGAAGAAATGGGGTTCCCTTGTGAATTTCTTCCTGTTTCATAGGAAGCCAGCTCAAATGCCAGATACCAAAATTTGAAAGGCTTGGCTGAACTCCAGATAAAAAATACTAAATAATTTTAAGAAGAGAGGGCTACATTCAGAGCAATTTTAGGGGAGTAATTCTCATACTAAGCTTACTCGTGGGTGATTTTTGGCCTAGGAATTAGAGAGATACTTCTGCTACAGACAGAAGTGGACAGTGGCATACAACTGTGACATATTAAGGTATTTTAGTCTTCAGAAGTAAAAAGTCACAATTTATTTTAAAATATTTACTGCATACCAATATGATCCATACACTTTTCTAAGCAAAAGGGATATAGCAATGAAGAAAACATACAAAGTCTCTGTCTTCATGGCCTTACTTTTTAGAGACTGGAGAACAAAATAAATAACATATTATTTCTAGGATCATAGAGTGTTAAGCAAATTAGAAAATATACAGCTAGTTCTAAGTCTAGTAAGGAGTAGTATGGATGCTATTTTTGGATAGAGAGGTAAAAATTCTAGCTGAGGAAGGTTTCTTTGAGGAAAAATCATGGGGAGGATACCTGGAGAATACATTACAGAGGACGAGCAGAGAGCTTTGTGTAAGAGGATCACTCCCCGTGTTGTACAATTCCATAATTCCACGCTGCATTGAAGCCAAACAGCAACACACTTCACAGTGAAATTTTCCTGTGGGATAAAAAAAATCATTGTGTCTTATCATTTGAACTAGATGTATTAAATATCTCTTTCTTTAAAAAAAATGGCAAACAACCATTTTGTGATGATTCTTATTTTAAATAATAAACTAAACGAGAGTACAATCATTCATCTTCCTGCCATAGGGACTTAACCACTGTTGATATTTTGACATATTTTCATATGAATTTCATATGAAAATACACATGTACTTTTAAAATCACATAAGTAACATATTAAAGTGTCATATTAAAAATTAATATATTGCAAATAAACCCATAGTTCTTTTGCCCACCGTAATTCCAACTTCTTCCCTCCCAAAGGCAAATCATCATTATGAAGTTGGTGTCTGTGCATCTAGCCTTTTTCCAAAATATACATGCATGTACACACACATGCACACAACAGTATCATTTTATGTGTGTTTTGCATAAGTGGTAATGCACTATTTACCTCATTCTACAGCTTTCTTCTTCTTTTTTTTTTTTTGTTTTTTTTCAATACGCGGGGCTCTCACTGTTGTGGCCTCTCCTGTTGTGGAGCACAGGCTCCGGACGCGCAAGCTCAGCGGCCGTGGCTCACAGGCCCAGCCGCTCCGTGGCATGTGGGATCCTCCCAGATCGGGTCACGAACCCGTGACCCCTGCATTGGCAGGCGGACTCTCAACCACTGCACCACCAGGGAAGCCC
>NW_006793584.1:0-2414 GCF_000442215.2 Lipotes vexillifer | reverse complement strand
CGTGGGCCTCTCACTATCGCAGCCTCTCCCGTTGCGGAGCACAGGCTCCAGACGCGCAGGCTCAGTAGCTGTGGCTTACGGGCCTAGTTGCTCCGCGGCATGTGGGATCCTCCCAGACCAGGGTTCGAACCCGTGTCCCCTGCATTGCCAGGCAGATTCTCAACCACTGCGCCACCAGGGAAGCCCATATTGCAGTTTCTTAAATGCATTGTGATTTCTTGATTCTGATGCTTTGCTCAGAATGTTTTCCCATGCTTCTTTGCTTGAGGCTTCTGGTCTATATTCAAGATTCAACAGAAGGGCAGCTCCTCCAAGGAGACTTCCCTGATTACCCTAGCAGGTTTACGTCCTCTTTGCTCCTATAATGACTCAATCAAGACAGGGACTATATCTGTATATCTGTATTTATTCCTAGGGCTTAAAAATTTACTTGGCACATAGCTTACAAAATTATGGAAGAAGCGAATGAATCTTAGTAATTAGATCTCCCCAGTTTTGAAAGTACCTGTTTCGCCATCTTCAGTAGACTGTAATCTCTTGAAGGCTAGAACAGTCTCTAGTCTCTATTCAGAGCACCTGCAGAATGCCCAGCTCATAGGAAATTCTCAATAAATATTTGTTGGATAAATCAATGAAAGGCAATGTAGTGGACTTTAAGTTAATCTTTTTCCCTTTGCTTATCCCCAGAGGCAGGCACTGAGCCTAACAGTAAAAAAGTGTGGAAAAGGATAGAGATTATTGATGGCCTAATACACTCATATGACTGAGTGAGCACTTCTGATTTAGGGATGGTTGTATCTGCCCTGAACAGCCAGAGGAAAACAGAAGACTACTTTTGTTCTTCATAATTTAACAAGTACATACTGACCTTTCTGCTATTGGACAGCCACTGAGTAACAAAAAGAATCTATCCTCATCTAGCTTGAAGTTAGATCCTGTTTTGAGCTATTGTTGGTACAAAAAGAGATGTTAACCTTTTGGGTAATCCTTTCTGAAATAGATGAGGTTCTTTGTGGTCTTATTAAAAGAACTGATTGTGATAAAATCAAATTTATCTGACTAACTTTACATTATAATCTCTTTGATGCATGCCAGATTCAATGTGCAATATGTAAAAATTAGCCAGCGCTGACCTTAAGAGAACGTTTAAAAAGCAGCCCTCATTCATCCATTTCTTTTTTCAACTCTCTCACCCCTGCCGCAGAAGGGCTCCACGCCACCTTCTCACTCCCCAGGTTCCCACTGCCACACCTCAGTATGCCCCCTAAACCTAGCATCCTGGATTAAATGAGACTTGTCATGCATTCATATACCATAGGGGTGTCATCTCATGTCCTAATATATAAATACCCATTCGTTTTTAGTAAAGGGATTGTGGAGCATCACAGGGTGTAAGAACCAAGAAGAGGTTTCATGGTTCTTGCTATGCCCAGCATGGGTCATAGCTGCTTTTTCTCCCATCAAAGATAATTAATTAAGAAGGACAGGCTGTCAGAGGGAACCCTGGGTCTCTTGTGATCATCGACCTTAATGTTTAGTAACTTCATTCCAATCCAGCCACTTAGTCCCACTGTCACACCTTGGACTTAGTCATTGCCAGAAACGACTCCATCTGAAGTCTCAGCTTCAGATATCCTGCTCTCTGACTACCGCCTCCTGTCCTTCCAGTTTGCTTGCTCGGGTACCCAAGAGCGTAATCCTTTAACATTATTTTGACAGCAAGTTCATTGATACCATCACTTTCCCCTCATTTTATTTCCCTCTTCTCCAGGTAGATTCCATGATTCCAGGAATAATTGGTCCTTTGCAAATACTGTCAAATTTCTTCCCCCTTCTCTGTCTGTCATACTCACCTGACAAATCTCCAACCTTGAAAGAACCCTACCCTCTGTCTTCTCTGGGGCTCCATTTGAGCAGTTCAATGCTGTTGGACAAAGTCACATGAGCATGTGGACTGGGTTCACTGGAAATGCATGATCTTAAGCCTCAAATCGGCATTAACCTAACTGTGTTTCCTTCTTCCTGATATTATTTCTATTTTTCTCTTGAAACGTCCTATGACCCTTTTGCATCATCACTCTCAGCTGGTACCTCACCCTCAGACTCAAAGCCTCTTATCCTCCGCATTCTCAAAACCCACAAACTGACCTACACTTGAACCCACCTTCATTTCGTGTCCTCACAGCAAAAGCCAATCCCTCCACTTGTCTCTGGATCTCATCTACATCATCTTCAGTTTCCCCTGTTGCCTTCAGTATTCCAGGAAGAATTGTGTTAGCAGCATTAAAATAAACAAACAAACATAAACATTCCATTTCAATACAATTTTAATTGTTAATTTTGATCTAACAGGAGAATTCTTTTGTATTGATTTTTTTTTTTTTTTTTTTTTTTTTGCGGAACGTGGGCCTCTT
>NW_006793582.1:0-1276 GCF_000442215.2 Lipotes vexillifer | reverse complement strand
CACGAACCCGCGTCCCCTGCATCGGCAGGCGGACTCTCAACCACTGCACCACCAGGGACGCCCAAAATTATATGTATATACTTTAAACTTTTAGACTTTACCTTTTAACCTTTAAACTTGATTATGGTTTAGTAAGATATTTTGTGGGGTAAGGAGGTGGCAAACAGGGCCACTCCTGCCTAACTGTTCTCTTTCCTAAGTGATTGTACATGTTTGGAGAAGTTGAGACCTTTGAAAATGTGTGTCCTGAATGTTTTTTTCCTGAGCCTTCATTTGCATTAAGTTAAAATACTTAAAATTGGCTCAAGCCTTGACATACAGAAAGTCCAGGACTGAGAAGGGCGGAGCTCATGATTTTCTACTCCCAGTACTGTATCTAATATCGACTGAGGACCATATCTCTTCCTGTCCTGAGCTGAAAAGGAACTGGGTTCAAGGAAGATTCCATCCCAAGCTTCTTATCTCTTAACTTTTCACTACCAACAAACCCTAGCTTATCAATCTTCCCTTAATAAGGCCACTGGAGTACAGGTAACAAGCTACACTTTCAGTTTAATGGGAGTGAACATAATTCTCACTAGACTGAATTTTTTTTTTCTTTTTTTAAAGTTTCTTCTTTAATATGTATATCAGCTAAGTGGATGGTTTGGTAGGTCTCATGGATTTTAGTTCTCTTTTAGGAAAGCTTCTCCCCTCTTAAATTTTTAAAGAATGTTTCTGCCCCCTTTCATTTTTCAAACCTGATCTGAAAGCCTTACTTCTTTGCTTTCCTCCTCCCTCTCTCCTTTGCATGTTAATATCTATAAATGAAGTTCCCGCTCCTCCATCTGAGCCTAGCAGAGATCAATGAAATGAGTATCCATTAGAAGCACTCATCCAGCAGGAGCCAGCTTGGCTTAAAATCAACCTTTCTTGGTAAACCAAGAGAATATATAATAATCCTGATTGATTACTCCCAAAGAATATATTGGTGTCGTTGGTGTTCGGCACAATGAAACTAAAATAGTCCTGAATTCTAAACCCTCCCTTGGATTTTTACCTTCTTACATGTCTCTGCCACAGGTAAACAGTTGGGCTAAAGAAGGAGATGAAAGTTTATTTTTAAGCTTTTTTCAGTAGTAAATAGGTGACGCCATCTGAGATCCTTCAGCTTCTTAGAATTTGTCTTAGAAGATGTGAAAAACTGTGATACAGGGCTTCCCCGGTGGTGCAATGGTTGGGAGTCCGCCTGCCGATGCAGGGGACATGGGTTCATGCCCCGGTCTGGGAAGATCCC
>NW_006793580.1:0-221 GCF_000442215.2 Lipotes vexillifer | reverse complement strand
ATGAATTTTAGGAGCACACAAATGCTCAGTCCATAACAGTAAATGTGTGGAGAAGTGAAAGTGATGATTCAGAGAACAGAAAGGGATCCAATTTGGGGAAGAGGCATTGATGTAGAGAAGGCTGTAAATGTAATTTGAAATCAGAAAGTGGAAAGATTTAAAATGCTAGGCTAAGTTTGGACTTAATTTAGTAAGTAATGAGGAGACAGTCCAGGTTTTTG
>NW_006793578.1:0-4185 GCF_000442215.2 Lipotes vexillifer | reverse complement strand
CTCATAATCTTTCTGTCTTCATCAAAGCCTACACCTACCAAAGAGACTAGCTGGTCAGAGGCAGGCAGGATCTGAGCAGAGAAGCCAAAATGAGGGGAAGAGCAGATTGACCTAAAGACCAGGAGCAGGAGGACCAGCCATACGTCCACTGTCAGCCAGTGGGTCTGGGGATGTTGGCACCTGCATACAAGTCCTCTGGTGTGCCTGTCGGCCACACTGGTCACATTTATGTGGTCGGTATTTGGTGTGTATCCAAGTATGTCTTCTAAGTTCATTGGAACGGAGGAAGGACCAAGTACAGTCTTCTCACGTGCATTTATAGGGCCTTTCACCTGTGTGTTTGCGTTGGTGACTCACGAGGTGGGGGTGCTTAGTATAAGCTTTTTCACAGTTCTCATAGTCGCAGCAGTAAGGCCTTGAAACTGGGGATCTCCTCCTGGGAGCCCTTTCTTGGGCCCCGGAGTACTACTCTGCTCTCCGTGGAGCAGGTAAGGGCTGCTTAGGTAGGAAGGGGTCTTCCTGGGAGACTGGCCGGCTCACAAAAGAGTCCTGGGATTCCAAAGCCAGCAATAATGGGGATCCAGCTGGGGGCATTGCAAAGTTGTGGGGTTTCTAGGAGGCAACATCTGATCCAAAGAGGGGAGCATTGCCGGGGCCTCAGTGGAAGGCATGGTTGGATCCAATAATGTTTTAGGTGTTAAAGGGCCTCTGTTAAGAAGTTACTGTTGGGAGGCCAGAATAAGGCACTGTTCACATTCTGATGTGGGACATCATTGGGATTCCACTGGCAGGTGAGAACTGGCGGCCCATTCGGGGGCATCCTTAGATTCCCACCAAAGGTCGGGGCCACCCCTGGAATACTGGGCTCTCCTAAGGGCAGCACCTGGGGCCCCTTGAAAAATCATCATTCCTGGCTGGGAAGGAGACATTCCCTGAGTGTAAATCATCTGGGAAGGAGTGAAAGTCACTTGAGGGCAGTAGCTCACACCGTGGTCAGGCAGCGACATACTGAAGCGTGGCCCCATTTCACTGGCATTCTGCCTGGGTGCCTCAGCAGAGGCCAAGGGGCTCTTCTCCAGCTCTGTGCACTGAGGAACATGTTGAATGCCTGATGGGCCATGATTCCAAGAGGTGTGCACTCCACTGCTTCTGGGAGATGAAGACATGTCCAAGATGGACATTGACTTCTCAGTATCCTGAGTGGGAATGCTGTGGGCAGGTCTCTGTGAACTGGTGCAGAGCCACATGCCACTGGCTTAGGCCCTTGGCTCCCTGCTCCATCTTAACCTGGGATCAGTTGCACATCGAGACTCCACCATTTACCACTTTATTTTTGTATTTTATTTGCTTTTGTATGTGCCCAGAGAGGACACATACCGAATGAAGAAAAGCACTCAGAAAATGATTTGGGAGTTGACAGATAGCCATTTGAGTAATCAGCTTTGGATAATTGAGCTCTTCCATTCATCCATTTATTCATTCAACATTTATCAAAGCTTCTATTTGTTAGAGACTAGTTTGTGCTAGAGACACAATGGTAAGCAAAGTAGACCTGGTCCCTGTTGTTACAGAGATTACATTCATTTTTCTTACATTGTTACAAATATATAAGGAATTTTATGCCAAGGAGAAACTGAAGAAAGCATAAATTTACCTTTCATTTTACAGAATAGGAGGTTAACAGTCCTTGTTATTGAGGTTTATGTACGTAAAATGAGGAAACATATTGACTAATACCTTGATTTTATTAGAAAAGAGATAAAGTAGCATTCCAAAAAAATTAATAAGTGTAAAACTGGGTGACTTTTTAACGAGTGTGTTTCCTTCACAGTTGTATTGTAACCTGTGGAAGTGATGGTGATGTGAGGATTTGGGAAGACTTGGATGATGATGATCCTAAGTCCATTAATGTTGGAGAAAAAGCATATTCATGTGCTTTGAAGGTATTAAAACAATTACAGCAACTGATATGAAATGATACTGCCATGTGATGTTTTATACATGAATGAAAACTATTTTTATAGAAGTTTTGAATACAGATAAACTTTTTCATTTCTCTTATGAAATAATAATATTTAAAAATGTGTAATAATGCCATAATTTGCCCAAAACTTTTACGGGTAAAATCTGAATGGTTTATTAAAGGTGATTAATGGATAGTAATGATGAGCCACTTAAAATATATGCAGGAAATTATACTTTATCTTTTAAGAGATTTAAATGTATCTTTTTTTTCTTTGAAGGAAAACTCAGTGCAGTTTCAAATTTTTAGCTCACTAATTCAGATAACTTGAGGAATTGTACTGGAAAAAAGGACTATTTCATTAACTTTTTCAAGATATATACTTATTTCACATTTCTAATGTTTTATGTAAAGTAAATATAGGAATGAGATGTAGTTTACTTGGAGAATGGAGATATGTTTTCAGAAGGACTTTGCAAACGAAGTATCTAACCTTTTTATTTGTGATGAATTTTAAGTTGAGTGTATTGTATTTGGATAGGAAAAAAAAAATCTTTCTACAGAATTCATATTTTTTTCAAACCCAGACTCATTAAGGTAGATGAGATGGTCTTTAGATACTTTATATACTTTTTAAAAAATGTTCATATATAATGGAAAATGTATTCCTAGGAGAAAAAATATAAATGACTAATGTACATTAAATATGAGCTAAATCTCACTAATAAGCAAAGAAATACAAATTAAACAATTGGATTTTTTTTCTTGTAAGATTGACAAGGATGAAAAATATTCCTGATCCCAGTAATAGTGAGGGCTTGGAGAAGTATTTATAAAGGAAAAACAACTGTTCTCCTGTGTTTCTCCTTTACTCTCACACTACCATGCTCACAACACTTCTGACACCAGATATGTGGGGTTTCCCCCATATCAGTAACTTCTTTGCAATACTGGGTGTCCTACAATTCAGTTCAATTTTGACATTAACTGGAGTTAGCTCAGACCTCACAGGTTAAGGTCTCAGTCCCATGAGACTATCCCCCACTTCAGACACCAGTCACGAGTATTAGGTCCCCAGATTACCTACAACTTCTGTTCAGCTTGGCTGCAAATGGGGATTTCCATGACCCCCTCCTTGGATAAGATCATTTGCAACAACAGCTCACAGAAATCAGGGAAATAAGTTTACCAGTTTATTACATAATAAAGGATACAGATGAACAGCCAGATGAAGAGAACATGGGGTGAGGTCTGGAGAATGGAGATGTGAAGTTGGGGTGCACCACCAACCTGGAAGCTCCTTGAACCCCATGTTATTGGGATTTTTATGGAGGCTCATCACATGGGCATGACTGATTATTAAGTTCATTTCCAGCCCCTCTTCCCTTCCTGGATGATAGGGGTGTGGGACTGAAAGTTCCAAGCTTCTGATCATGACTTGATCTTTCTGGTGACCAGCCACCATCCTGAAGCTATCCAGGAGCCCACCAAGACACACCTCATTAGAACAAAAGGCATTCCTATCACCCAGAAAGTTCCAAGGGATTTGGGAGCTTTGTGCCAGGAATCAGTCAAAGACCAAATTTTGGAACAAAAGGTGCTCCTGGTGCTCTTATCACTTAGGACAGTTCAAGGGTTTTAGGAGCTCTGTGCCAGGAACTGAGGGTAGAGACCAATATATATTTTCTGTTTCACAGTATTTTCACACAACAGTTGCTGGAAGTATAACTGATGGACTTTTTTTGGAATAAATTGATAATGATGTATCACAGTTAGAATGCACACAGTCATTTCTGTCTATTTACCCTAAGGAAGTACACACATTCATTTGTGTGGACAAGAATATTAGTAAAACCATTATTTATAATAGCAAAAGAAACAATTGAAGTGTCCCTGAATAGAGAATACATTTTATAAATTTTGGTAGTCATATAATGTAATACTATGCAGCCACTAAAAAAATGCGGGAGTGCTGTATACCTTCATTTGGAAAGATGTTTACAATTAATTGAAAAAATGAAAAATAGAGTTTCATAGCAGTCTGTTATAGAATAGTCTTATGTTTGTTAAAATAAAGGATTTAAGTACACAAATATTTGTAATTTGCAAATGTATAGAATAAAGTTAAAAAGACTTAACCCCAACATGTTAATGGAAATTACTTCACAAGAGTAGGGAAACACACTGTCTGCTCAGGACAGTTTCGTGTTTTTTTTCCCTAC
>NW_006793577.1:0-2139 GCF_000442215.2 Lipotes vexillifer | reverse complement strand
ACAAACCCGCATCCCCTGCATCGGCAGGTGGACTCTCAACCACTGCGCCACCAGGGAAGCCCAGCTAAAAACATTTTTAATGGGCTTTTTAAATACTTCATATACCTCATTATTTTTTGAAAACTATATCTGATGCCTTCATCGTTCTTTATATTTGTATACTTAATGTTTCACATAATATGTATTAATATAAAGACAGGCAGAAGTAATATTAACTAAAGGAAACCAGCATGTTAAAACATTTAATATGCCATCAGCATTGTGATAGTTACTGTAACATATTATTTGACTTGATCATTACAAAGATTCTCTAAGGAAACATTAAGTGCATTTTACAGGTCAATTAACTCAAGAGATGTTTGATACCTTGATGAAGGACACAAAACTAATTGAAAACCCCATTTTCCTGACTCGTCTATATGTTTAAATTTAACTAAACTATAATTTCCAAAAGTTAATCACAGATTTTGTAGTAAAAAGCCTTGACATATAAATGGTAATTCCCTGCTTCCATTCAAAATTGTCTTCCTCCATTCTTCATCCATATTTTACTGTAAACACTCACTCATATGTTCAGGACTACCTGTGTGTGAAACCAATTCTAAAATTGGGAAGAAGATATATATCAAGATTTCTTAAAACTTGAGCTATCAAGTTATCATTACTTAGGCTTTCAGTTTCTTATTCAAAACCTTTGACTATATCCTTACTTCTTCTACCCAAGATAGGTGGAATTCCTTATCTCAGGTGATTATCACTCTAATCTGGATCCGGGTGATCTATGTATCTTTTCCTTGTTTTAGTTAAGTTTCTTCAATCTGAGATCTTGCTTGGTTGGATATATATTAACTGTTTTCAGAATTTGAAATTCCTCTTGACCAGGTTAATTATTAATCTCTATTTTCCTCATTTTGATGTAAATTCTTTAGATTTGAGCTCCACCTCTTTGCCATATCATTCCTTTCATTATTACTATTATCAAGCAAAATTTGAAGTTCCATCCAGACTTCCTCTGTGACTCCTCTCACTTTTAACATGAATTTGCAACAAAGTCTCCAGGTTTTAAAATTCTATATATTTTAAACAGTATAAAGTTTGAAAATTCTATATATTTTCTCTTCAGCTTTTCTCCCTTCCCTTATAATCCTACTTACAGAAACAGTACACTTAGCATAATTATAATTTTATAATTTTACTTCATTCATATAGTTTCAGGTGAATAATATTCTCTTGTGAAAAATGAGCTACTTAAACAACCATTCATTACCAAATATATAAATTATGTGATAGATTGTCAATGAAAAATTAATTTCCTCTTAAGCCCTAGATAAAATTATTTAATCATGTATATTCAAAGAATAATTAAAATATACGTATACTGAATGAAATTCAAGTGAAACATTTGTACTATTTCTTTGATATTCTTTTTATGTAACTTCACTATATTATAAGTAAACCAGTCAGCATAATAAATTACATGTTTATATAATTTTTCAAGTCAAAGATCAAATAACTCTCCTATGTGCTAGTATATTAAAAATAATTTTTTATTCTGAAAATTTTTATGCATTAAATTATTTTAGTAGGCTTTTGTAATTCAGTGTGGATAAATTGACAAAATGAATAAATGAGTTGAGGTTATAAAACCCAAGAGTGACACAAAAAATACTTTTCTTTCAAGTTGTGACTTAATTAAATTATTCAGTACAATACTTATGATAACATGTTTATTGCTCATTCCATGTCCTGCTGTGCAATGAGACACAAGAGACAGTAAATATGGAATTAAATGTCAATAGGTTGCAGCTCTGTAAACACATAAAATCCAAAATGGCATAAAAGCTCTTGAGTCCTGCTGATTCCTAATTGTCGTCTGTGGCATGCTTTATTCTACCTCACTTTAAAGTAGCTGATATTACATTAAGCTCCAAATACCTTGTACTTAAGAAAAACTAATTCTTTAAATTATGATAATTCTTAGAAATTATACTGATTTTTTACTTAGTTAATAAAATGTATGCTCAATAATTACTTTCAAGTAGCAAATTTTAATAGAAAGCCCTTTATATGGATTGAAAATGGTAGGAAAAAAGTATACTAGCAAATCATTATCACTTTTTTTTTTTTTTTTTTTTGGGG
>NW_006793576.1:0-1232 GCF_000442215.2 Lipotes vexillifer | reverse complement strand
TAGCCTAAACTGGCCCCATTCCTTAACCCTAACCCTCACCCTAACCCTAAGCCTTACCAGAAGGCTTACCCTAAACCGTGCCCTCATCCTAACCCGTACGCTAACACCAACCCTTGCACTAACACGTACGCTAAACATAAACCATTGTGGTACCCTAAACTGTATCCTAAGCCGTCCCCTTTCCCTAACACTAATCCTAACATTAACCCTAACCTTCACCCTTACCCAAAGCCAACCCTAACCCGTGCCCTAATCCTAACCCGAACGCTAACACTAACCCTTGCTCTAAAACGAATGCTCACCCTAAACCGTTGTTGTACACTAAATTGTAGCCTAAACAGTCCCGATTACCCAACCCTAACCCTAACCCTCACCCTGATATTTACCCGAAGCCTTACCCTTACACGTACCGTAATCCTAAGCCGTTCACTAACACTAAACCATGCCGTAACACGAACACTAAACCTAAACCATTGTTGTACCCTAACCTGTACCCTAAACCGTCCCCATTCCCTACTGCTAACCCTAACCCCACCCCTAACCCTAACCCTTACCCGAAGCCTTACCCTAACCCGTGCACTAATCCTAACCCGTACGCTAACAGTAACCAATGCCCTAACACGTACACTAATCCTAAACCGTTGTTGTACACTAAGATGTTCACTACACCGTCCCCATTTCCTAACACTAACCCTAACCCTTACCCGAAACTTCACCCTAACCCGTGCTCTAATCCTAATCCATACGCTAACACTAACCCGTGCCCTAAAACGTACGCTAACCCTAAACAGTTGTCGTACACTAACCTGTACCATAAACCGTGCCCGTGCCATAAGTCTAAACATAACCCAATCCCTAACCCTAACACCAGAAGACTTACCCTAACTCCTGCCATAATCCTAAACTGTACGCTAAAACTAACCCATGCCCTAACACGTATGCTAACCCTGAACCGTTGTCGTACAATAACCTGTACCCTAAACCGTCCCTGTTCCCTAACACTAACCCTAACCCTATCCGTAACCCTAACAATAACTCTTACCCGAAGCCTTACCCTAAACCGTGCCCTAATCCTAACCCATACGCTAACACTAACCCATGCCCTAACACGTACGCTAACCCTAAACCGTTGTCATACCTTAAACTGTACCGTAAACTGTCCCCGTTCAATTACCCTAACCCTAACCCTAACCCTAACCTTTACTCGAAGCCTTACCCTGACCCGTGCCCTA
>NW_006793574.1:0-1662 GCF_000442215.2 Lipotes vexillifer | reverse complement strand
CACAACAGTGAGAGGCCGGCATACCGCAAAAAAAAAAAAAAAAAGAAAAAAAGAAAAAAAAAGAATGCACGTGTTCTTTCACTTTTTTAACAGGTTTCAGGAAATGACAAAAAAGCAAAACACAAACAAAACAAATACACAAAATTCAAGAAAAAACAAATCTGAAAAATCAATTAAGAAGAACAATGACAAAGTGTCTCAGGAAGCAGGGATCTTAGAATATTTACTATAGCATAGCTCTATGAAAAAGTGAAAAGTTAAATAGACCATCTAATTAATATTGTCTGAAGCACATCATGTATTGTCTGAAGCACGTCATGTATTCTTAAATGATAAACATTTAAGGTTATATGGCTCTTCATCTTGTAGGATTATAAAAATAAAGACATTTATTTCTCTCTTTTCCTTTTGAAAACCACTCCAAGAAACAAAAAACCCAAGAACAGGGAGCAGTAGTCTTCAGCTTTTATGAACGAAAATATATGGAGATAAAAGACGGAGAAGAATGATAAATGACTTCACAAAAAGGAGGAAGGTGGAATCTCAGGGTCTTGAGAAGAAGAAATATTGCTGAGAAGCAAGCTGGCAAGCCCAGCAGATCTTAGATATTCTCAAGAATTGTAAGCACCAAAGCAGAGATTGAGTAAAGATAAAAATAGATGATTTGCAAATATATTTTTAAAAAAGCAATTAGAACCTCAGGTACCCAACCTTACTCTCTGTCGGTATTGTAGACAATTTGCAGTTCATTCTCTGCCGAAACTTCATCAGAGAGGTGGCAGATGCAAAATATTGCCACAGAGAGGTGAGATGAACTATGGGATTAACTGAGAGACTACAGTATCTTAATATTTTTTTCTAGGTAGCTTTCAAGGGCTTACATCCAATCTCGAAGCCCTGAGACAGGAGATTAGACGTGAACCATCCCTTAGAAAAGACCCATAGACACTGACAGGAAGCTGGAACTGAGTAAATGGAGGAGGATGCTGGGAAGCCCACACCCGCATAGATCAGATTCATTCGCTTACTGAGTTTATGGAGCCTCAATTGCTTTTCTTTGTTGAAAGAAATTTTCAAGGACAGAGTAATTTTAAAATTACAAGATAGCAATTTATGAGAATAAATGCCTAGAATTTTCAGATTTATGCTTCGAAATCACAAGTAGATTTCCTGAGAGGTATTGTGTGAGGCATGCTGTTCAAATGACAATGTAAATGTTAAAACACATTTAAGTGAAGTGAAGAGCTTTTCAAATCAGCAGGCATTTTGGCTAATGTTTCAATATCAAATAAGAGGTGAGTTTCAGTTTAAATTTTATATTCCACAGGGGGAGAAGGTAAACATTGTTCTCTGAGTACCCATAAGCACCTGCTATTAGATGTCCTGGATGGTATGAGGGGGGAAAAAAGCCCTAAATAAATATATGCCTAAAATAACATCGTCTACTTATTCTTCAGGATACCGTTGTAATGGAGAAATCTTATATCTAAAGCATCTCAATCAGAGGTTTCCCATTTATTATTCCTGACTTACCTCACTATTTTAAAAAGTTATGTTGGGGCTTCCCTGGTGGCGCAGTGGTTGAGAGTCCGCCTGCGAATGCGGGGGACACGGGTTCGTGCCCCGGTCCGGGAAGATCCCGCATGCCGCGGAGCGGCTGGG
>NW_006793573.1:0-246 GCF_000442215.2 Lipotes vexillifer | reverse complement strand
CATATATACAGTGGAATATTACTCAGCCATAAAAAGAAACGAAATTGAGTTATTTGTAATGAGTTGGATGGGCTTAGAGTCTGTCATACAGAGTGAAGTAAGTCAGAAAGAGAAAAGCTAACACATATATATGGAATCTAGAAAAAAAAATGGTTCTGAAGAATCTAGGAACAGGACAGGAAGAAAGATGCAGATGTAGAGAATGGACTTGAGGACATGGGGAGGGGGAAGGGTAAGCTGGGATGA
>NW_006793571.1:0-248 GCF_000442215.2 Lipotes vexillifer | reverse complement strand
TCAGAAAAGATGCTTGATATGATTTCAATTTTCTTAAATTTACTGAGGCTTGATTTGTGACCGGAGATGTGATCTATCCTGGAGAATGTTCCATGCGCACTTGAGAAGAAAGGATATCTGCTGTTTTGGGATGGAATGTCCTATAAATATCAATTAAATCTGTCTGGTCTATAGTGTCATTTTTAAAAAATATCTTTATTGGAGTATAATTGCTTTACAATGGTGTGTTAGTTTCTGCTTTGTAACAA
>NW_006793570.1:0-682 GCF_000442215.2 Lipotes vexillifer | reverse complement strand
AAAAAAAAAAAAAAAAAAAAAAACTTTATTTAACAAACAAGCAGGCCCTGCCAAGCCCTGTGAGTGGCATTTCTCAGATTGTGACGCACAAGCCCTCACTCAAGAAGCACTGGATTAAGTTGGAAGGTTCTGCACATCCACCAGCCCCTTATTCATGACAGAAGGCGGACTCTACTAAGAAGGAATTTAGAATTTAAATAATAAAAGTGAAACAGGCAATGATCTGCCTTGGAAATCTTTGTGAGGAAATCTTTCAGGATGAATACAAAGGATTTTAATTCTATCGGTGCCAAGGTATGTGTGGGAAGTCGGGGTGGGAGGCTGGGACCTTGAAGGCAAAGCAAAATTGAAGGTTGAGCTGGGAAGTCAAGCTCTTTCTGAGAAGTAACTGGAGAGTCTCAGCCTTGAATGTTCAAAACAGAAACACAGACTGTTACATCGTGAAAGCCCCCAAGACACAAGCCTGTACACAGAGATTTCTATTTTATCTCACTGTGACAGATACAAACTTTAAATATTGCATTAGGGACACAGAGAGATCTAAGCAAAGTTGCACAGAGCTCTGGAAGAGAAGTCCAAATGAATAGTTTAAAAATTGGCCCTGAGGGCTTCCCTTGTTGTGCAGTGGTTAAGAATCCACCTGCCAACGCAGGGGACACGGGTTTGAGCCCTGGTCCGGGAA
>NW_006793569.1:0-759 GCF_000442215.2 Lipotes vexillifer | reverse complement strand
TGGAATTGTTTGGGCATCATGCGGAGAGACCTTGGGACTAGCCAGTGTAGATCTGCAGCCGCCCGGCTTTGGGCCCTCAGTTATCAGAGCTACAAGCTCCCTCCTCCTCTCCATCAGGCCTGCTCAGGGAAAGGCCAGGGGCGGGCGGTTACTGGGGTCCTGGTCTGTGACTGTATCTCAAATATCAGGCAGGGTCAACTACAGACACTACGCCTGTGTCCCCTGGAGACACATTTATCCTTTTTTAAAAAAATTGAAGTATAATGGATTTAAAATGTTGTGTTAGTTTCAGGTGTACAGCAAAGTGATTCAGTTATTATGTAATATAATATTAGTGTAATAGAATAGAATATGAATCTATTCTTTTTCAGAGTCTTTTCCATTACAGGTTATTACAAGATATTGAATATAGCTCCCCGTGCTATACAATAGGACCTTGTTGTTTATCTATAGTAGTGTGTATCTGTTAATTCCAAATTCCTGCTTTATCCCTCCCCCTCCTTTCCCCTTTGGTAACCGTATGTTTGTTTTCTGTCCGTGAGTCTATTTCTATTTTGTAAATAAGTTCATTTGTATCCTTTTTTTTAGATTCCACGTATTTTATTTTTTTATTTTTTAATTTTTTTAGCGGTACGCGGGCCTCTCACTGTGGCCTCTCCCGTTGCAGAGCACAGGCTCCAGACGCACAGGCCCAGTGGCCATGGCTCCCGGGCCCAGCCGCTCCGCGGCATGCGGGATCCTCCCAGACCGGGGCACGAA
>NW_006793567.1:0-848 GCF_000442215.2 Lipotes vexillifer | reverse complement strand
CTTTTTTTTTTTTTTTTTTTTTTTTTTGATGTCCTACGAATAAATTAATAAAATAATTAATTTATATTTCCAATAGTTAATGAATTAAATTTGAACCTAATTCCTCTGATGAAAATGTAGCTTCATCGTCTTTGTAAATAATTAGCTTTTCCCAAAGTTCTCCTCCATTCACTTAGATTCTTCTGCTCTTTCAAAGCTCAACTTATGAACTAAATCTTCCAGAGTGGTCTCTCCAAGTACTCTTGCCCACGTGGATCTTGTCTTCCTTAAACTCACCGTTGCTCTTACTGTTTCTACCAAAGCGATAAGAATACTAATCTGCAATCCAATTTACTGCAGGTAATTCACCAGATGATCAAATTACTCATTTTTGCTAGAGTCTTTTCCCCACAGAGTTCCACTTGGCTGAATATCTCTATTTCACAGGATTCATATGGGAAAATGCAGAGGTGTCTCAGAAGTCAAGGGTGCTTTTCTTTAAATACAATTCTCAGTTTTGTACACTTAAACTCTGAACCTGTGTCTGCCTCCCAAAGTGAAATGGCTGTGAGAAACCAGTTTAAGGTGCTTGGCAGCTTTTGATGAATTGAATTGGTCATTTAGCAAACTATCCTTGGAAAATTGATGTTTTGGCAAATTCACTTAGAGCCCCCATTTTTTTTTTTTATGTTCCACAGGCAGCCATCAGGAGACAAAAATGAATGAAAATTGGTCTCTGTGTTTTGAGAAAAGACTTTTTCAAAGCTGTCTCCCCAGCACTTAGCATACTATTTAGAATATTGTTTGCAGGGGCTTCCCTGGTGGCGCAGTGGTTGAGAGTCCGCCTGCCGTTGCAGGGGACATGGGTT
>NW_006793565.1:0-3277 GCF_000442215.2 Lipotes vexillifer | reverse complement strand
TTGTGGCTCGTGGGCTCTAGAGCGCAGGCTCAGTAGTTGTGGCGCATGGGCTTAGTTGCTCCAGGGCATGTGGGATCTTCCACGACCAGTGCTCAGATCTGTGTCCCCTGCATTGGCAGGCGGATTCCTAACCACTGTGCCACCAGGGAAGCCCAAGTGACCTCATTTATATTTCTTGTTACTTGCAACAAAAAAAATATTGTCTAAAACACCGCAAGTGAGAAACTCCAGATGCAGTTGCAGCTTCAACATTGGAGTGTGTGTTCTTATGAAACCATTAAATTAAATAGCCTAATGATGGTTCGGCAACTTGCTTTTGTCTTTGGGGTCTTTAATCTTTTATTCAGAGGAATTTTCTTTTGAAAAGCACCAAGATAATGTGGCAATGTCTCAAAAAAAGAAAAAGCGGTTTTACTTCAGTATGCTTTGCTGGGAGACTCTTGTGGCAGAGACTGCTGGAATAGAAATACCTCATCAACACTGGACACCCCGCAGTCTTAGTTCCCTCTTTTCAGTGAGTGATTAACAACCTAATGAATTCAGAGGATTGCACGACTGGATTGTGGGATGACTTGTGTTGGCCAATGGAGGGGTGTTTGGGTTGCATAAAACTAGCAAAACAATGTGGTGTGCTAGAAGGAGCACGGAACCACTGGTTTCTTCCTCTGCAGAATGGCACGGGGATAATAGTAACTGCCCTGCCCACTTCAACTCCGTCGTCAGGAGGATCAAATGAAATTGAGAATGTACAAGAGCTTTGTAAAATACAAAGGGCTATAGGAATGCAGAAAACCATTTCAAAACCTGCTGCATCTTCAAGAACTTCAGCATATGACACAAGCACTCGTTCATTCCGCACACATTTATAGAATGCATGCTAGGTGCCAGAGAGAGCTGGTTGGCAGAGCTGGACGGCCCTTACCCTCAGGCCTTTGCTCAAATGAAACCTTATCAGAGAGGTCTTCTTTGATTACCCCATGTCAGACAGTACCTCCTTGCCCCTGTTTTGTTTTCTCTGTAGCACGTTTCATCATCTGATGTTCTATATATTTACTTATTATCTGTCTCTGGCCCACTCTCCCTCATCCATCAATCCACTAGAAGTAAGATCCATGAGGGCAGGGACTTAGTTATGTTCACTGTTAGAACAGTTTTATGTAAACATTGCCTAGAACATAGTAATTGCTAAAAAAAGTTTGTTGAATAAATGTACTCAAGGCAGGTCCAGAGTTTAGAGAAAGGTGGGCCACATTACCTTGGGAGACTGGTCACAGGAGGGGAAGAGAATATGCAAGCCGATCCTTAGGAGATGGCATCTTGTCAAAGGGAGAGAGGTAGCCCTGATTAGTGGATAAAAGAAAATCTTCAGCTAACTTCCTGATTTGCTAACAGCTGGATCTAGGATTCTCCTAAATATCCAGGATAAAGCCACCCCCAGCGTTTGTATTTTTTACTGCCTAATAACCTCCAGTCTTTCTCCCATCCAATCCATTTTACAATCTGCTGCCAGAATGATTTTTCTGATATGCAGAATTGTTCATGTTAACACTTGTTTAGAGCCCTGCCATGGCTTCTCAGTACCGTGGACAAGCAAGTCAAACCTTCACAAGGCTTTTCATTCCATTTGGATCTATTCTTTGCTTACCTCTCTACCTCATCCCGCATCCTTCTACACACCCTGGTAACCCCTACCTACACACATCTTTGCTAATTCATACTCTTCTTTTTTCAAGTTGGACCTACTTCTAGAGTTGCCCTTTGCCCTTTTTGTTTGACAAGAAAACCCAGGAAGTCTTTCCTGAACCCCATTTGCTGCCCCCCAATCCCCAAGGAGGAAATCATTCCCTCCTATTGCTGCCTCCTGGCCGTCTCTTACCAAGTTGTCACAGACCTTCTCGGGAGCAGCCCCATTACTTCCTTGTCTGTTGTTGCACCCCCAGCACGTAGCACAATGTCTGGCAAGTAGGGAGCAGGTTCCCTAAATCTTTCTCACTTAGTCCAAAGCTTAGAGTCTGGGCCTCCCCCCCACTCTTTTATCACCCTGTCAACCCTTGTGACTCTCAACTTCACCTGCATTTCTCCATTTATTTCTCCATCTTTGGAAGAAGGGCCCCTGGTCATCCCAGGACTGTTTTCGCTGGTTCCCACTTCTAGTTCCTCCAGGCTCCTCCAAGCAACTCAACGGGGAAGCTTGCCCTGTTGGGAAGTGTTTGCTGGTCTCCAAGGTAACAGACTGCACCATTGCAGCTTGAGGCAGGGACAGGGAAAAACCTTCCTCACCCCTGGGAAGAAATTACCACTTTGTCGTTCCTAACAACCTCTCCCTGGGCACTCTGCTTTTCTCTGCCCCCGCAAAGGCTGGGGAGCAGGGTTTGCACCTCTTTTCTATTTTTAGAACCTTTGGGTCAGCAGAAAACTGTGGTTTAGACCAATGGAGCCCTGGTGCCTGCTGCCTTCCTGTGGTAGGAACCGAAGAAAGACAGCAGAGAACCTGTGACATGCGTGAAAGGTGGTAACTTTCTCTTCCTCCGCAGAGCCCCCCCAGACACACTCCTTGGGAGAGGTCTGGCAGTCCCTCACCCCTGCCAGGTCCATCTCCACCCAAACCAGGCTAACACAGCAGCAGACTCAGTGACCTCTTAGCATAAGAAGAGATCATCTACTGCAGTGGTTCCCAAACCCAGGTGCCCATCAGAATGATCTGGGTTGTTTGCTAAGAAAACATACGTGCATTCCCATCTGGGAGATTGATACAGAACTGTAGCAAAGTGTAGGAACATGAATATTTAACAATGGCCCCAGGTGATTATGATGTAACCAGCCCTTAGCCCACAGCTGGGGACCTTTCCAACTCCTTCTATGGAAATCAGGAGAGATGAAGTGATGTGCTCAATGTCAGCTAGCTTGTAGTGGCTAAGGGAACTGCACTTAGTTTTTCTTATCCAGGTCATTTCTCAAATCACAACCTTCACTTTCTGAATCTTTAATTTATAAGTTAGAACATGTGCTACTTGTGGTAGTCACTGTATGGTAGAGAACCCCTTCAGATGTGGACACCAGTGCCTCCTATAGGCCAGATCAGAAACAACAGAACCCTTCAAAATAGAGACAGCTTACCTACCACCAGTCGCTCTGGGCAGAAGAGTCATGGGGTGTAAATCATGGCATTTGGTCAGCACCAACAACACAGGAGAGGAGGGAGATCAGAAAGAGGTAAGGAAGTCAGAAGAGGGAAGAGTCACAAGAGGCTGAGAGCAACCAACCAAAGGCTACTCTG
>NW_006793563.1:0-442 GCF_000442215.2 Lipotes vexillifer | reverse complement strand
TGAAGTCATCATAAAAAATCTTTTTTATCCCCTAACTTATTGATGAACACTTAGTTTGACTCTGTATCATGGCTATGGCAAATACACCGTTATGAACATTGGTGTGCATTTATTTTTTTGAAATAGTGTTTTTGTTTTCTTCTGATATACCCAAGAGTGAAATTGCAGGATGTTATGGTAGTTCTATTTTTAGTTTTTTGTGGAGCCTCCATTCTGCTTTCCACAGTAGCTTCACTACTTCACATTCACATCAAGAGTTACAAGAGCATCCCTTTCTCCACATCCTCACTAACTTTGTTATTCGTGATCTTTTTGATGACAGCCATTCTGACAAGACTGAGGTGATATATCTCATAGTTATGATTTGCATTTTATTGCTGATTAGCTATGTTTAGCATCTTTGTGAGTTCTGGCTGTCTATCTGTATTTTTTCCTTGGAAAA
>NW_006793562.1:0-221 GCF_000442215.2 Lipotes vexillifer | reverse complement strand
GAGAGCGGCATGGACATATATACACTACCAAACGTAAAACAGATAGCTAGTGGGAAGCAGCCGAATAGCACAGGGAGATAGCTCAGTGCTTTGTGTCTACCTAGAGGGGTGGGATAAGGAGGGTGGGAGAGAGATGCAAGAGGGAGGAGATATGGGGAATATATGTATATGTATAGCTGATTCACTTTGTTATACAGCAGCAACTAACACAACATTGTAAA
>NW_006793561.1:0-222 GCF_000442215.2 Lipotes vexillifer | reverse complement strand
AAAATTAATGCACAGAAATCTCTTGCATTCCCATACACTAATGATGAAAAATCTGAAAGAGAATTTAAAGAAACACTCCCAGTTACCGTTGCAACAAAAAAATAAAATACCTAGGGATAAACCCACCTAAGGAGACAAAAGACCTGTATGCAGAAAGCAATAAGACACTGATGAAATAAATTAAAGATGATACAAACAGATGGAGAGATATACCATGTTCTT
>NW_006793560.1:0-3150 GCF_000442215.2 Lipotes vexillifer | reverse complement strand
CCCAAAAAAAAAGTAAAAAAAAAAAAAAAAAAAAGAACAGTGCTGGCCTCAACAGCATGTGGTCTGGTGTGTGAGCCTTGGGAGCCAGAAGGCCACGACTTGTATTCCAACCTTGTGGTTTATAAGCTGCATGACCTTGAGGAAGTTGCTGAGCCTCAACTGCCTCATCTATAAAATGAGAATAGTAATAGCATATGCTACCATGCAGGGGATTGGAACTTACATGAAATGAAGGTGTGCTTGACAAGTGAGTATTTAGTAAGTGTTAAGTAGTTAACAAATATTAAATTATTTCCTTCTCCCCTGCTGTGAAATGAGGGAGTTGAACTCAACACATAGGATAACTTCCTTTGCTGATGTGAAATCTAGGGGTTTATTGAAAATTTTATTATGTAGCTTTCCAAAATTATACAAAAATGTATATATGCTAGAACAAATATCCATGTACCCACTACCAGGTTAAAAAATAAACTTTACCAAGGTAGTTTACATATTTGCATATAATGATTTTTCAGTGTTTTTAAATTTTGAATAATTGGTATCATATTATGAACTAATCTGCAACTTGCTTGTTATTTTCCCTCAACAGTATGTTTGTGAGATTGTCCATTTTACTGCAGTGTGGTGTCACATTAATGAATTTGCCACATTTTATTCATCCATTCTCCCATGGATGGACATATACATTGTTTCCAACTTTTGGGATTACAAACAGTGCTGCTCTGAACATCCTAATAACTGGTCCTGTGCCCACACACACAGTTTCCAAGTCTGAGTTTGTGAGTTTCTTTTCAGCCCTGCCAGATGCTGGTATGAACTCTGGTCCAGATGGGGGAAGGGGAGGAAGACTGGACTGGGGGTAGGGTTGGAGAGGATGAGTCGGGGAGCTGAATCTCACTTAACAGGTTCTGAAGGCTTTGTAAGTAACAGCACTTAGAACCCAGTGTCTTGAAGATTTAAGTGTAAATGAATCAGAGCCATATGGATTACATTTGCCTTAAATGACGCGGGATTTGGAGGGTGGAGGCAGTGCTTCAGGGGAAGGTGCAGGCAGTTTGTGGGTTGTCTCCTTTGCTCGCCAAAGACCTGTACTTCCCTACCAGCCGGTTGTATGCAGAGGAGTGCAAACGATTAGCTGTGCAGGTGCCCTTCCTACAGCCTGGAGGAATCAGGTAGCCAGTGCAGCCTCAGGCTGCCTGAAGGGGGCACTGAGGAGCCTCAAAGCCTCAGGAGGCTTAGTACTAGTTCCTCCTTTGATACTGCTTTGCTGTGTGGCCTTGGGCCAGTGCCCTGCTTCTCTGGGCCTTAGTTTCCTTCTTTGTCAGTGAGAGGCCTGGGGGGTGGGATAGCATAGTAATTAGAGCCCAGGTTTGAAACTATCTTCTAACCTCTTTTTGGCTGTTAGGCCTTGGACAGATTACTACTCAGCCCCTCTGTGCCTCAGTTTCCTCATCTGTAAAATGAGAATATTAATAGTATCGCTTCATAGGTGGTTGTGAAGAATAAATGAGCTAGTAGTACACCTAGAAGGTGCCTGTCTGTTAGAAAGCACTCAAGTGGTACCACTTTTGTTTTTTCGTTATGGTCCTTATCAACGATCGGTCCAAATCTGATTTTCCCTGGCATTCTCAGGCAAAGAGTATGGAAGTGAGCCTGAGAAATGAGAAGGGGTTACCCAGTGGCCGGACATTTCCTGTTCTTGTAGCACCTACATCTCCACTTCATGCTTATCAATTCCATACCAGGTTAAATGTGAATATGTACACATATGTTTACAGAATGGATCATGCTGAGTTATAATCTGTTTTTTTCACTTTCACTGTGCCGTATATATATTTCCTTGTCATTAATACTCACCGCCAACATTTGTCTATATCTGAACCGGCGCACAGCAAACAACCATTTACCAAGTGCTTACCGTGCACTAGGCATGGTGTTAAATGTTTTCCGTTATGTCCTCATTTAATCCTCAAAACAAGAGAAGGCATTTGGTATTATTATCACCCGCATTTTACAGCTCAGGAAAGTGAGGCTTGGAGAGGCTAAATAAACTGCTTAAATTATCCCTCAAGTCCAGACCTGCCGACTCCTGCCCATGACTGCTGACCTGCTCCCAGGCAGGCACAGGATTGAAATACATCATGAAGTAACCTCAGGCCCCTATTCTTGGACACTTGGATTTTTTTTCTGGCTTCTCACTCTTATCAACAGCATGTGATGATCATTCTTTTAGGAAGATCTTTGCCTACATCGAGATCGCTTCTTTGGGATACATTCCCAAAGTGGATAGGATGGTGTTTGGGGCTTTTGTTTTGGAGATGAGGAGAAACAGAGGACCCCAGCTGGATAGGAGGGTTAGGCAGGAAGCCCTCTAGGAGGTGGGCCCAACTGGAAAGCCAGGATGCCTGACTAATCCACAGTACATGCTGCTTCAGTTTATCTGAGGGATGGTTGCCCAAGCTCCCCAGGCTTACCCTGAAGCCTTTAGGAATCTAGCTTTTTTTCCATCCTGGTTTTGCTGACTTGGCTGAAGTCCCTGCTCAGTGGATCAGCTGCAAGACACAGTCACACAACACCACACACACACACACACACACACACACACACACACACACACACCACACACAGCCTTCCAGGAATCAGGCATGAGGGAGACACTTGCTGGGAAGAGGCCAACTTATGGAAAGTGGGAGACCCTACCTTACTCAGAAGGAAAATTTCCTGGGAAAAACTGTTCACCAGATTTACATAAATCATTTCATCTCTGAACTGGCCTGGGTTCATTTACCATTTTCGTAACACCTTTATTGTTTCAGAAAAAAAATGACATGTTCATTGTTTTTTAAAATCCCTGAGAAATGTATAAATATATATAAATATATTTGAAGATGTAAGAGCATTTAAAACTCTTCGTTTCAGACTGGGTGATATAAATCAGTGATTTTCAAGCACTGGGCATCTTGTTAAAATGGAGATTCTTTTATTTTTTTAATTATTTATTTTTTGGCTGTGTTGGGTCTTCATTGCTGTGCGCGGGCTTTCTCTAGTTGTGGTGAGCGGGAGCTACTCTTTGTTGCGATGCGTGGGCTTCTCACTGCGGTGGCTTCTCTTGTTGCGGAGCACGGGCTCTAGGTGCGCAGGCTCAGTAGT
>NW_006793559.1:0-338 GCF_000442215.2 Lipotes vexillifer | reverse complement strand
TTTTGTTTTTTTTTTTTTTTTTTTTTTTTTTTTTTTTAAGTGTACTGTCAGGAATTCCCTGGCATTTCAGGGGTTAGGCCTCTGCGCTTCCACTACTAGAGGCCTGTCTTTGATCCCTGGTCAGGGAACTAAGATCCTGCAAGCTGTGTGGCGCAGCCAGAAAAACAGCAAAGTCAAAATAATCATACTTTAGCTGTTAAACACAGTCAAGGACCTTTAGTTCCTCCTCAGGGGCTATCGGGTAATATTCTGAGCCTCGTCCTTGGAACTGCTTGGCAGAGACTGAAGCCCCCAGCAGGTGGAAGAAGTGAACTGCATGCTGCCCACAAGCACGTAGA
>NW_006793558.1:0-386 GCF_000442215.2 Lipotes vexillifer | reverse complement strand
AGTAATAATGCTCTTGAAACGTCCTGCTTATATAATGTTGCCTGTAGCCCTTACAGAGCCATGATATAGCGACTTAGGGTCAAAAATACTGAAAAAAACTACTTTGCTGTTAAGACCTAAGAGATTTGTTACAACCTTAATTTTAGGAATATCTGCATTGATAGCTATATTAAAATCATTTGCTGTCTTAACTTATAGCTTAGTGAAAAAAGTACAAACGGCTAAATATGCTAATACTTTGTCAAAAAATATTTCCTTAGCTTTGGCCACTCAAGAAGCTATAGATAAAAAATTGAAAGCTAAGGTAGATACTTTGGAAAAAACAGTATTACATATTGGTCAACAATTGACAACTTTAAAGATTCGCCTATCTCTTACTTGCCATC
>NW_006793557.1:0-1509 GCF_000442215.2 Lipotes vexillifer | reverse complement strand
GACCAGGGCTTGAACCTGTGTCCCCTGCATTGGCAGGCAGATTCTTAACCACTGCACCACTAGGGAAGTCCTCACTGTATCTATTAATCAAACTATATTTTAAACTATTAATCAAACTATTAATCAAACTATATTTTAAAGAAGTTTGTGTTAGATTTGTGTTATTTCTACTTTAAATATATGACAGAGCTCATCCTTGAAGCTATCTGTTCCACTTCTTTCATACAATGTGGATTACTTGGTGTATCTCCAACAGCTCTTTCCATTGGGAAAATTTTCCCTCCCCACTATCTTTCAAAGGGCAACCCTGATTGTAGCAATAATGCAACTGTTGTTTATTTTTAGCTTGCACACATGTACCAAGACCAATTGTTGACAAACCAAGCTCAGGCTTTTTCATCCTCCCTCAGCTGATCAGAGATCCCTAATATGGCCATAGGTGTGAGCTGAAGGAAGAGCACTTGTGCAGCTCTAGAGAGTGACATGCCGTGTACTCATGCCCTCTGGTCAAACTCTGGTATGATTGCAGATGAACCATTTTGACAGACTGCTGCTGGGTTGGCCCCAATTTATGATTTGCTGAGCCCCACAACTGACATTTCCAATGTAGTTAGGTATCAGCCATTTAGTCCAAATGACAGGGCTTCTTGCACCATAGCTTTGACCTACTGCACAGCTCTTTCCTGCTCTGGGCCCCACTCAAAGCTAAGGGTATTCCTAGGTGTATAATGTACTGTCCCCAGAACGCAAACATGCCTACTGTGCCCCCAGAACCCAAAGAAGGCACTGTGCTTCCTTCTCTGTGGTAGTAGGTGCAAGATGTGTCTTTTACTTTGGAGGGGATAGCCCAGCCCTCTCCTGATCACCGGATCCATAAAAATGTCACTAAAGTGTCAGGTCCCTGAATCATCATAGTACATATTTATCTTGCATGTATCTTATGAAGTCTTCTAGCATACTCTTCAATCAGCATGACATCATTGACAGAATGAATCCATATCATTTTCAGTGGGATTTCAAGATGATGCGAATATCTTCAGGCTATATAACTTCAGAAGGAAGAGAGTCAACATAGTCTTGGGTTAAAGCTGCAACTGAATATTATTTATGTCACATGAATAAAAACTGTTTCTGATCCTCTTTCTAATTGGAATTTTAAAAAGCACATTTCCTACATTAATTACCATATACCATGTACCTAAGGCCTTCTTAACCTATTTTGTTGTATTTATCTAGCAATAAAACCTCATCCAGCCCAGTAGCTGCAATCAGGGATATCACTTGTTTGAGCTTGTAGTTTTCTACAAGTCACGCTCCAAAACCATCCAGTTTTTGCAGGTGACTTAAATGAAGATATGATAGTGAGTAGTGACTATCACCCCTGCATCCTTTAGGTCTTTTTTTTTTTTGCGGTACGCGGGCCTCTCACTGTTGTGGCCTCTCTCACTGCAGAGCACAGGCTCCGGACGCGCAGGCTCAGCGGCCATGGCTCACGGGCGCAGCCGCTCC
>NW_006793553.1:0-607 GCF_000442215.2 Lipotes vexillifer | reverse complement strand
AAAAAAAAAAAAAAAAAAAAAAAAAAAAAAAGAATAGAGAAAACCAGACTAGCCACGGGGAGGGCTGGGGGTGCTGACTTCACCCTGGGGATTTTTCATTCTTGCAACCAGGAGAACACGCAGGTGGAAATTTCCAGCAGGCAGCAGAAACTGTAAGGAGCGAAAGGAGAGGTCAAGCTAGGAGGGGCCAATGAGCCATAGAGGGAACGACTATAAATTTCAACGTTTCTGACACCCAGTGGTCAACCAGCAGCTCTGGGAAAGGGGTCCCTGGCTTGTGGTGTCTGCCAGTCCCGGCGGGCAGCTCACCCAGCGCGGCCGATTCCGTGCTGCTCCGTGACGTCACGAACAGGGGCTGGGAGGTGATGCTCCCAGCGGTTCTCTCCCACCCAGCTGGCTCCCTCACACCCCCTCCAGCTGCCAGAGGTGTAGCAAAGCTGGCCCCGCCCCCCACGCCTCACAGCCCACCCCCCAGAATGACTTTCTGGTGTTCTTCTGCCCAAAAGGGAGGCAGGCTTGGTTTCTTTGAAGTCAAGCCAAGTGAGTTTCACAGAAGGTGTCTGCATCCCGGTTTCTACCTGCCGGCCACGGTGGGGTGAGATCTGAG
>NW_006793552.1:0-1790 GCF_000442215.2 Lipotes vexillifer | reverse complement strand
ACAGCACAGGGAACTATATTCAATATCCTGTGATAAACCATAATGGAAAAGAATATAAAAAAATAATGTCTATATGTGTATAACTGAGTCACTTTACTGTGCAGCAGAAATTAACACAACATTGTATCAACTATACTTCAATTAAAAAAAAAGAAGTAGAGAATGAGATGTAAGAGTAAACAAGGAGACTTCAAAAGGGCTTGTTCCTACTTAGACGATGAGCGAACAGAATTAGAAGTCCACACATTAGTCATCTCAGATCCATGTTGGAGTGAGTGTGAATGTAGGGAGCAGAGTAAAAGGAATCCTTCCAGCTTTTAAGCCATGGCCTCTCTCTTACTCCTCATTCTCTCTTTTATCAGCCTAAGTGTCCTCGATGACTTCCTTCATGTAGGCAATTAAGAGTCTTACCAGTTCCTTCTTCATGTCCCTGTGGAAAGCAAGTTACAACTAGCAGAACTTGGAGGCCCTGACACTGGCCTATCCACTGAGAAGCTGAGCAGGGTCAGAAGTTCTTTAATTCTTCACATCTAGGGCCTATGCAAACATTTGAAGTCCCAGCTTTATTTTGTAAACTTTCACTTTTGGAGAATATTTTTAAAGGACTCGATTGCTGTAGATGATTATGGTTTGGTTCATGTCAGGGAGGAAAGTTCTGCCCAGATCATTGCTCTAACTGCTCTGGGGTACAGCTGGAGGCCTCAGTCAGGAAGAGCCTGAAAGCCCTTGTTTTCTTTTTGGTCCACCCCAAGGACCATTTAGAAATGTGGTGGTTGTGATTTGTCAAATCATTTTGGAAACATTTTTTAAAATTTTAGCATAGCATTAAATGCACTGCATATGGGAAACCCTGATCTGTGAGCTCAATGGATATATGCTTTTCCAAAAGAAGTGGGAAAAATTCATTAGCACATACCTCCTTTTGATGTTGACCCAATCTGGGCATGGTATAACACATCCTATATTTAGACCAGTGATGTTTATACAAGCTACTGACCATTTACTGAGTTCATTTACTCAGCTAATAGCAGAGTCCAGATTCAAGTGAGGGCACTTGTTGCAATACTTTAAACACTAAGGTTACAATGTGTTTACATTCCCCTTATAAACTAATCTGAAGATATTTCTTAAGCAAACATTTGAAGTTTCATATTTGTAAATTAAGATGTACCTAGAAAAGGAGTGAAACATAACATCATAAAAGCATTCCTAGGGGACTTCTCTGGTGGTCCAGTGGTAAAGAATCCACCTTGCTAGGCAGGGGATGCAGGTTCAATCCCTGGTCAGGGGACTAAGGTCCCACATGCTGCACCGGTGCAACGAATAAGTAAGTAAGTAAGTAAGTAAATAAATGAAAAAAACTGTTTCTAGAATTTTGGAATGGAAGAGAATCTTCTAAATAAATAAATTGAATCCTAAAAAGAGGTTAGACTAAAGTAATATGTTCAGCAACATCATAGGTATCAAACAATAGAATGCATTCTGATTTCTATTTTTTCCTCTTTAAATTATGAAATATTTTGAACACATAGAAAAGAATGGAGAAGAACATGGTTCAAAATCTTGATGTAAAGTTTTACCATATTTTAGTCAACAACTATTTAATCTGAATTTTAAAACCCTGTACACTCCTCACTGACCCTGTTTCTCTGTCGTCTTCCTCACTTGCTGTTCACATTTCCATGTTTTAATGTTTTTAAATCATATTTTATTACCCCTGTGTATATGTGTAATATATTTTGTGAATTTAAAATTTTTTTCTGTTTGTAATTTTTTTTTTTTTTTTTTTT
>NW_006793551.1:13072-27800 GCF_000442215.2 Lipotes vexillifer | reverse complement strand
TATTACGTATGCTAACCCTAACCGTTGTCGTTCCCTAAACTGTACCCTAAATCATCCCCGTTACCTAACACTAACACTTACCCAAAGCCTTACCCTAACCCGTGCCCTAATCCTAACCCGTATGCTAACACTAACCCATGCCCTAACATGTACTCTAAACCTGAACCGTTGTCACACACAAACCTGTACCCTAAACCGTCCCCATTCCATAACCCTAACCGTAACCCTTACCTGAAACCTTACCCAAACCCGTGTCCTAATCCTAACCCGTACGCTAACAGTAACCTGTGCCCTAACACGTATGCTAACCCTAAACCGTTGACGTACCCTAACCTGTACACTAAAACATCCCTGTTCCCTAACCCTAACCCGAACCCTTACCTAACCCGTTCCCTAACCCTAACCCATACGATAACACTAATACATGCCCTAACACGTATGCTAACTCTAAACCGTTGTCATACCCTGAACTGTACCCTAAACCGTGCCCGTTACCTAACCCTAACCCTAACCCTAACGCTAACACTAACCCTGTAGCCTAAACCGTCCGTGTTCCCTAACCCTAAACCTAACCCTGACCCAAAGCCTTACCCTAACCTGTGCCTAATCCTAAACCGTACGCTAACACTAACCCATGCCCTAACACGTACACTACCTTTAAACCGGTGTCGTAACCTAACCTGTACAGTACAATGTCCCCGTTCCCTAAAACTAACACTTACCCTAACACCTAACCTAACGCTTACCCGAAGCCTTACCCTAACCCGTGCCCTAATCCTAACCCATACGCTAACACTAACCCTGTAGCCTAAACCGTCCGTGTTCCCTAACCCTAAACCTAACCCTGACCCAAAGCCTTACCCTAACCCGTGCCCTAATCCTAACCCGTATAGTAACACTAACCCATGACCTAACACTTACGCTAACCCAAAAACGTAGCCGTAAACTAACCTGCATGGTAAACCGTCCCTGTTCCCGAACCCTAAACCTTACACTGACACTTACCCGAAGCCGTACCCTAACCCGTGTCCTAATCCTAAACCATTCACTAACACTAATCCTTGCCCTAACATGTACACTAATGTTAAACTGTTGACGTCGCCAAACTGTACCGTCAACCGTCCCTGTTCCCTTACCCTATCCCTAAACCTAACCCTAACACTTACCTGAAGCCTTACCCTACCCCGTTCCGTAACCCATACCCGTACACTAACACTAACCTGTGCCCTAAAACGTACGCTAACCCTGAACCATTGTTGTACACAAATCTGTACCCTAAACCATCCCCATTCCCTAACCCTAACCCTAACCCTAACCCTTACCCGAAGTGTTACCCTAACCCATGGCGTAACCCTAACTCGTACGCTAACACTAACCCATGCCCTAACACATACGCTAACCCTAAACCGTTGTTGTACACTAACCTGTACCCTAAACCGTCCCCTTTCCCTAACCCTAACCCTAACCATAACTCTAACCACAACCCTTAACCGTAGCCTTACTGAAACCCGCGTCCTAATCCTAACCCATACGTTAACAGTAATCGGTGCCCTAACACGTACGCTAACCCTGAACCATTGTTGTACACAAATCTGTACCCTAAACCATCCCCATTCCCTAACCCTAACCATAACCATTACCCGAAGCCTTACCCTAACCCGTGCCCTAATGCTAACGTGTATGCTAACACTAACCCATGCCCTAACACGTTCACTAACTCTAAACCGTTGTCATACCATAACCTGTAGCCTAAACCATACCCGTTCCCTAACTCTAACCCTAGCCCTAACGCTAACAGTAACCCTTACCCAAAGCCTTACACTAACCCGTGCCCTAATCCTAACCCGTACACTAACACTAACCCGTGCCCTAACACGTAGGCTAACCCTGTACCATTGTTGTATACAAACCTCTACCCTAAACCTTCCCCATTCCCTAAACCTAACCCTAACACTAACGCTAACAGTAAACCTTACCCTAACACGTGCATTAACCATATCTCTTACGCTAACCCTTGCCCTAAAACGAATCCTAACCCTAAACCGTTATCATACCCTAACCTTTACCTTAAACCATCCGCATTCCCTATCCCTAACCCTAACCCAAAGCCGTATCCTACCCCGAGCCGTAATCCTAACCCGTACGCTAACACTAACACGTGTCCTAAAACGTATGCTAACCCTAAGCGTTGTCGTTCCCTAAACTGTACCCTAAACCGTTCCCGTTACCTAACCCTAACCCTAACCCTAACACTAACCCTTACCCGAAGCCTTATCCTAACCAATGCCCTAATCCTAACCCGTAAGCTAACACTAACCCATGCCCTAACATGTACGCTAGCCCTAAACCTTTGTCGTACCCTAATCCGTACCCTAAAACCTCCCTGTTCTCTAACCCTAACCCTAAACCTAACCTTAACCCTAACCCTTACCCGAAGCCTTACCCTAAACTGTGCCTTAATCCTAAAACATATGTTAAAACTAACATGTGCCCTAACACGTATGCTGACCCTAAACCATTGTCGTACCCTAAACTGTAGCCTAAACCATCCCCATTCCCTAACCCTAATCATAAACTTAACCATAACCCTAACCCTAACCCTTAGGCGAATCCTTACCCTAACCCGTCCCCTAATCCTAACCCGTACGCTAACACTAAACCGTGCCCTAACATATACGCTAATCCTAAACTGTTGTCGTACCCTGACCTGCACCTTACACCATCCTCGTTCCATAACCCTAAACCTACCCTAACCCTAACTCTTACCCGAAGCCTTACCCTAACCCGTGCCCTAATCCTACCCCGTACGCTAACAGTAACCTGTGCCCTAACACGTTCGCTAACCCTAACCCATTGTCGTGCCCTAACCTGTACCCTAAACCATCCCCATACCCTAACCCTAACACTTATCCGAAGCCTTACCCTTACCCGTGCCCTAATACTCACCCGTACGCTAACACTAAACCGTGCCCTAACATATACGCTAATCCTAAACTGTTGTCGTCCCCTGACCTGCACCTTACACCATCCTCGTTCCATAACCCTAACCCTCCCCTAACCCTAACTCTTACCCGAAGCCTTACCCTAACCCGTGCCCTAATCCTACCCCGTACGCTAACAGTAACTCGTGCCCTAACACATACGCTAACCCTGTACCATTGTCGTTCACAAACCTGTATCCTAAACCTTCCCCAATTCCTAACCCTAACCCTAACGCTAAAACTAACCCTTACCTAAAGTGTTACCCTAACCCATGCCCTAATATGCACGCTAACTCTAAACCGTTGTCGTACCATAACCTGTAGCCTAAACCGTACCCATTCTCTAACACTAACCCTAACCCTAACGCTAAAACTAACCCTTACCTAAAGTGTTACCCTAACCCATGTCCTAATCCTAACCGGTATGCTAACACTAACCCGTGCCCTCACACGTATGCTAACCCTAAACTGTTGTCCTACCTTAACCTATTCCCTAAACCATTCCCGTTACCTAACCCTAACCCTTACCCTTACCCTAAAACTAACCCTTACCCGAAGCCTTACCCTAACCCGTGCCCTGATCCTAACATGTACAGTAACATTAACCAGTGACATTACACTTACGCTAACCCTAAACCGTTGTCGTACTCTAACCTGTGCACTAAACCATCCCATATTCCTAACACTAACCATAACCCTAACCTTAAATCTAACCTTTACCCGAAGCCTTACCTTAACCTGTGCCCTAATCCTAACCCGTACAGTAACACTAACCCATGTCGTAAAACGTATGCTAACCATAAACAGTTGTTTTAACCTAACCTGTATCCTAAACCGTCCCCGTTCCCTATCCTTAACCCTAACCCTAAACCTAACCCTTACCCGAAGCCTTACCCTAACCCATGCCCTAATCCTAAACCATACACTAACACTAAGCCGTGCCCTAAAATCTATGCTAATCCTAAACCGTTGTGGTACCCTAACCTGTATCCTAAACCGTCCCTGTTCCCTCACGCTAACCCTAACTCTAACCCTTACCTTAAAACTAAACCTTACCCGAAGCTTTACCCTAACCCGTGTCCTACTCCTAACCCATACACTAACACTAACTAGCACCCTAACATGTATGCTAACCCTAAACCGTTGTGGTACCCTACCTGTACCCTAAACAGTCCGAGGTCCCTAAACCTAACCCTAATTGTTACCCTTACCCAAAGCCTTACACTAACCTGTGCCCTAATCCTAACCCGTATACTAACACCAAACTGTGCTCTAACACGTGCGCTAACACTAAACCGTTGTCGTACCCTAACCTTTACTCTAAACCTTCCCAGTTACCTAACCTTAACCCTAACTGTAACCCTTATCCAAAACCTTACACTGAGCGGTGCCCTAATGCTAACCGTACACTAACACGAAACTGTGCCCTAATACGTACGCTAACACTAAACCGTTGTCATACCCTAACCTGTACCTGAAACCGTCCCCGTTCCCTAAAACTAACCATAACCCTAAACCTTACCCGAAGCCTTACCCTAACCCGTGGCCTAAACCTAACCCGTACACTAACACTAAGCCATGCCCTAACACGTACGCTAACCCTAGAACGCGGTCGTACCTTAAACCGTCCCCATTCCCTAACCCTAACACTAAAGCTTACACGAAACCGTGTCCTAATCCTAACCCATACACTAACACTAACCAGTACCTGAACAGTTACGCTAACCCTAAACCATTGTCGTACCCTTACCTGTACCCTAAACCGTCCCTGTTCCCTAACCTTAACCCTAACCCTAAACCTTACCCGAAGCCTTACACTAACCCGTGTCATAATTCTAACCCATACACTAACACTAACCCGTGCCCTAACACGTACGCTAACACTAAATCATTGTCGTACACTCACATGTACGCTAAACCGTCACCGTGCCCTAACCCTAAACCTAAACAGAGTTGAAAATATCTATCACTGAAAAGTGTCTTGAGGAAAGTCACAGAAAAGGACTTGTAAGTAAGGGAGAATGGCAAGAAAGGGATTTGAAGAGGTAGAAAGGACTTGCCATTAAGCACAAGAAAAAGGGCCGAACATTGCCAACATTGCAGTTGGCCAAAAAGGGTGTATGGGGTTTTTTTTCTGAAAATATTCCAGAAAAGGGCATACACCCTTTGTAGCCAACCAAACAGGTGGGCACTGGAAATCAATACTACAAAGGATATCACTTCGCATCTGTCTGAAGAGCCATCCTCATAAAGTGTAAACACCAGAAAAGGAGGACAGGACGAGGAGAAAAGGGAGCCCTGTGAGGCTTGTAGTGGAAATGTACATTCCCAACGGCCACTCTGGAAAAGTGTACTGTGCTTACTAAAACATCTAAAAAATGAGCTCCAGAGCATAGGCCTCTTGCACTCATGGGCATATATCTTGGGAGAAACAAAAATCGAGAGGACACAGGCACCCCAATGTTTACTGCCTCTCTGTTTAAAAGATCCTCGACTAGGATATAACTTAAATGTCTCTGGAGAGAAAAAATGGATAGAGATATGGTACTTATGTAGAGTGGAATATTCCTCAGCCTGGAAATCAATGAAATATGGCCAGTTGCAACAACTCTGGAGGAGTTACGTATGATCATTCTAAGTGACATAATTCAAAAAGAAAAAGTCACATATCATAAGATATCCCTTAAAGGTGGAATCCAAAATGGTTACACATGAAATAAATTACAAAACAAAAACATAGTCAAATATGTACAAAACACTCATAAGGCTGCTAACCGGGAAAGGTGGAGGGGGTGAGGCATTATCCAGGAGGTTGAAATTAGCAAAGATACCATTCCAAATACCAAATTGATAATCAACAAGACCTATATGGTAGCTAAAAGAACTGCACTCAGCACACTCAAGTCACTGCAAAAGAATATATACAACTGGTAAGAATCTGAAACAGAATTTATTGATGTCTCTGTACATGAAGCAAGTGGATGTACAGCAGCAAGCAATGGAGCTTTGAAAATCAGCTGTAACCAATATAATAATAAATTTTTTAAAAAGACCGTGAGAAAGAGAAAAGTTCTTACAACTTTTGCTCAGGGGTTGTGATGCAACATGGATAGAACATATGTAGACACGCAGCAGGATGAGTCATAAGGCTGGAAACAATTCACGCTAAGAGAATTCCTGAGGTTAAATGAGGAAATGGACACCCTTTAAAGTAATACTGCATGGTACCCATTCCATGGGTCCCAAATCGGCAGGTTCAAGGCAATCTTCCTACAGCTAAAAGATACACGGGAAACCCAGGGCACTAAACCATGTGATCAGGAAACGTGTTTAAAATGCACCTCATTTTTCATCTCCTGGTGCTCGACTTTGCCATTCCAGCCACGTCACTAAGAATCTCCCCACTTGGAGAATCAGTACATTTAACCTCCTGTTTCGCACAGTTTGCAATTTGTGTGGAGGAAGAACGGGAAAAGGGGGAACCAATGAGAGACTAGTTGTAAGAGTTTGGACAGGCACAAGTCACTCTAATTTCACAGCACGAGAAAGAAATCACCAAAGGCTCAGCCTGACACCTGGGAAAGAAAATAGGGCCTGAAGCAATCCTGAGGTTTTGCGGCCAGCTCACAAAAAAGCGAGGTGAAAAATGGAGCTGAGGTGCACTGCAATTCACAAACCTGCAGAGTTACAAATGACAATTATCGTACCCTAGCATGTATGCTAACCCTAAACCGTTATCACACCCTAACCTCAACCCTAAACCATCCCCATTCCCTAACCCTAACCTTAATCCTAAGACTTACCCGAAGCCTTCCCCTAAACCATGCCCTAATACTATCCCGTACAATAACACTAAACTGTACCATAACACGTAGGGTAACCCTAAAGAGTTGTTGTATCCTAACCTGTACCCTAAACCATCCCCGTTCCCTATCCTTAACCCTAACCGTAACCCTTAAAGAAAGCCTTACCCAAACCCGTGCCATAATCCTAACCCATACACTAACACTAACACATACCATAACACGTATGCTAACCCTAAAATGTTGTCGCACCATAAACTGTACACTAAACTGTCCCCTTTCCCTAACCCTAACACAAACCCTTACCCTAACCCTAAATTTAACCCTTACCCGAAGCCTTATCCTGAACCGTTCCCTAATCCTAACCTGGAAACTAACACTAGCCCATACCCTGTCAAGTACGCTAACCCTAAACCATTGTCGTAACCTAACATGTACCCTAGACCATCCCCGTTCCCTAACCCAATCCTAACCCTAACTCTAACCCTTACCCGAAGCCTTACACTAACCCGTGCCCTAATCCTAAGCCGTACGCTAACACTAAACCATGCCCTAACACATACGCTAACCCTAAACCATTGTCGTAACCTAACATGTACCCTAAACCATCCCTGTTCCCTAACCCTAAACCAAATCCTAACTCTAAACCTAACGCTTACCCGAAGCCTTACCCTAACCTGTGCCCTAATCCTAACCCGTACGCTAACACTAACCCATGCCCTAACATGTACGCTAATCCTAAACCGTTGTCATAACCTAACCTGTACCCTAAACCATCCCCATTCCCTAGCCCTAACCCTAATCCTAAACCTAACCTTGACCCGAAGCCTTACCCTAACACGTGCCCTAAACATAAACCATACATTAACACTAACATGTGCCCTACCAGTTACGCTAAACCTAAACCGTTGTCATACCCTAACCTGTACCCTAAACCATCCCCATTCACTAACCCTAACCCTAGCCTTGACCCGAAGCCTTACCCTAACACGTGCCCTAAACATAAACCATACATTAACACTAACATGTGCCCTACCAGTTACGCTAAACCTAAACCGTTGTCATACCCTAACCTGTACCCTAAACCATCCCCATTCACTAACCCTAACCCTAGCCTTGACCCGAAGCCTTACCCTAACCAATGCCCTAATCCTAACCCGTACGCTTACACTAACCCGTGCCCTAACACGTACGCTAACACTAAACCATGCCCTAACACATACGCTAATGCTAAACTGCTGTCGTATGCTAACCTATACCCTAAACCGTTCCCGTTCCCTAACCCTAACCCTAACACTAACCCTAAACCTAGAGCTTACCTGAAGCCTTACCCTAAACTGTGCCCTAATCCTAACCCTTATGCTAACACTAACCCATGCCTTAATACGTACATTAACCCTAAACCATTGTGTAACCTTACCTGTATACTACACTGTCCCCGTTCCCTAAACCTAACCCTAACCCTAAGCCTAACCCTTACGCGAAGCCTTACCCTGACCCGTGCCTTAATCCTAACCCATACCTTAACACTAACGTGTGCCCTAACACGTACGCTAAACCTAAACCGTTGTTGTACCCTAACCTGTACCCTAAACCATCCCCGTTCCCTAACACTGACGCTAACCATAATCCTAACCTTTACCTGCAGCATTACCCGAACCAGTGCCCTATTCCTAACCTGGAAGGTAACATTAAACCATGCCTTAACACGTACGCTAAGCCTAAACTCTTGTCATACCCTAACAAGTACCCAAACCGTCCCCCTTCCCGAACCCTATCACTAGCCCTAACCCTAATCGTAACCCTTACCCACAGCCTTAACCTAACCCGTGCCCTAATGCTAACCATACACTAATAGAAACCCGTGCCCTAACACGTACGCTAACACTAAACAGTTGTCGGACCCTAACCTGTACACTGAACCGTCCCCGTTCCCTAACACTAACCCTAAACAAAACCCTAATCCTAACCCGTACGCTAACACTAAACCTTTGTTGTCCCCTAGCCTGTAGCCTAAACAGTCCCCATTCCCTAACCCTAATCCTACCCCGTACCCGAAGCCTTACCCTAACCAATACCCTAATCCTAACCCGTACGCTAACACTAAACCTTTGTTGTCCCCTAGCCTGTAGCCTAAACAGTCCCCATTCCCTAACCCTAATCCTACCCCGTACCCGAAGCCTTACCCTAACCAATACCCTAATCCTAACCCGAACGCTAACACTAACCCGTGCCCTAACACGTCTGCAAACCCTAAAACAATGTCATACGCTAAACTGTACCCTAAACCATCCCCGTTCCCTAACACGAACCCTAACTCTAACACTTACCCTAAGCCTTACCCTTACCCGTGCCCTAACCCTAAGATGTACGCCAACACTAAACCATGCCCTAACATGTACGCTAACCCTAAACTGTTGTCGTACCCTAACCTGTACCCTAAACCGTCCCCGTTCCCTAACCCTAAACCTAAACTTAACATTAACACTTACCCGAAGATTTACCCTAACCCGTGCCCTAAATCTAGGCCGTACGCTAACAGCAACCCGTGCCCTAACACGTACGCTAAACCTAAACCATTGTCGTACCCTAAACTGTGCCCTAATCCTAAACCGTAAGCTAACACTAACCTGTGCCGTAACATGTACGCTAACTCTAAACCGTTGTCGTACCATAATGTGTATCCTAAACCGTACCCATTCCCTAACCCTAACCCTAACCGTAACGCTAACACTAACCCTTACCCAAAGCCTTACCCTAACCCGTGCCCTAATCCTAACCCGTACGCTAACACTAACCCGTGCCCTAAAACGTACGCTAACCCTCTACCGTTGTTGTACATAAACCTGTACCCTAAACCGTCCACTATCCCTAACCCTAATGCTAACCCTAACCCTTATCCGAAGTCTTACCCTAACCCATGCCCTAACCCTAACTCGTACGCTAACACTAACCCATGTCCTAACATGTACGCTAACCCTAAACCGTTGTCGTACCCTAACCTGTACGCTAAACCGTCCCCTTTCCCTAACCCTAACACTAACCGTAACTCTTACCCGAAGACTTACGCAAAACCGTGTCCTAACCCTAACCCGTACGCTAACAGTAACATGTGCCCTAACACGTACGCTAACCCTAAACTGTTGTCGTACACGAACCTGTAACCTAAACAGTCTCCGGTCCCTAACACTAACCCTAACCCTTATCCTAACCCTTACCTGAAGACTTACCCTAAACTGTGCCCTAATCCTAACCCGTAAGCTCACTCTAATCAGTGCCCTAACATGTACTTTAACACTAAACCATTGTTGTACCCTAACCTGTAGCCTAAACTGGCCCCATTCCCTAACTCTAACCCTAACCCTAACCCTAACCCTAAGCCTTACCAGAAGCCTTAATCTAAACTGTGCCCTCATCCTAACCCGCAAGCTAACACCAGCCCGTGCACTAACACGTACGCTAAACATAAACCATTGTGGTACCCTACCCTGTATCCTAAGCCGTCCCCTTTCCCTAACACTAATCCTAACATTAACCCTAACCTTCACCCTTACCCAAAGCCAACCCTAACCCGTGCCCTAATCCTAACCCGAACGCTAACACTAACCCTTGCTCTAACACGAATGCTCACCCTAAACCGTTGTTGTACACTAAACTGTAGCCTAAACAGTCCCCATTACCCAACCCTAACCCTCACCCTAATATTTACCCGAAGCCTTACCCTTACACGTACCCTAATCCTAAGCCGTTCACTAACACTAAACCATGCCCTAACACGAACAATAAACCTAAACCACTGTCGTACCCTAACCTGTACCCTAAACCGTCCCCATTCCCTAACGCTAACCCTAACCCTACCCCTAACCCTAACACTTACCCGAAGCCTTACCTAACCCGTGCACTAATCCTAACCCGTACGCTAACAGTAACCAATGCCCTAACACGTACACTAACCCTAAACCGTAGTTGTACACTAAGATGTTCATTACACCGTCCCCATTTCCTAACACTAACCCTAACCCTTACCCGAAACTTCACCCTAACCCGTGCCCTAATCCTAATCCGTACGCTAACACTAACCCGTGCCCTAAAACGTACGCTAACCCTAAACCGTTGTCGTACACTAACCTGTACCATAAACCGTGCCCGTGCCCTAAGTCTAAACATAACCCAATCCCTAACCCTAACACCAGAAGCCTTACCCTAACTCCTGCCATAATCCTAAACTGTACGCTAAAACTAACCCATGCCCTAACACGTATGCTAACCCTGAACCGTTGTCGTCCAATAACCTGTACCCTAAACCGTCCCTGTTCCCTAACACTAACCCTAACCCTATCCCTAACCCTAACAATAACTCTTACCCGAAGCCTTACCCTAAACCATGCCATAATCCTAACCCATATGCTAACACTAACCCATGCCCTAACACGTACGCTAACCCTAAACTGTTGTCATACCTTAACCTGTACCGTAAACTGTCCCCGTTCCATTACCCTTACCCTAACCCTAACCCTAACGTTTACTCAAAGCCTTACCCTGACCCGTGCCCTAATCCTAACCCGTACGCTAACACTAACCCATGCCCTAACACATACGCTAACCCTAAACCGTTGTCGTAAGCTAACCTGTACGCTAAACCGTCCACGTTCCCTAACCCTAACCCTAACCCTAACCCTAAACCTAACCCTTACCCGAAGCATTACCCCAACCCGAGCCCTAATCCTAACCTGTACGCTAACACTAACCCGTTCCCTAAAATGTATGCTAACCCTAAATCATTGTCGTACCCTAACCTGTACCCTAAATCATCCCTGTTCCCTAAACCTAACCCTAACCCGAACCCTAACATATACCCGAAGCCTTATCCTAACCCGTGCGCTAATCCTAAACCATAGGCTAACACTAACCCGGGCCCTAACACGTATGCTAACCCTAAACCATTGTCGTACCCTAACCTGTACCCTAAACCATCCCCATTCCCTAACCTTAACCCTAACCCTACTCCTAACACTTACCCAAAGCCTTAACCTAACCCGTTCCCTAATCCTAACGCCTACGCTAACACTAACCCATGTCCTAACACGTAGGCTAACTCTAAAGTGTTGTCGAAACATAAACAGTAGCCTAAACCGAACCCGTTCCCTAACCCTAACCCTAATGCTAACACTAACACTTACCCGAAAGCTTACCCAAACCCGCGTCCTAATCCTAACCTGTACGCTAACAGTAACCTGTGCCCTAACACGTATGCTAACCCTAAACCGTTGACGTACCCTAACCTGTACCCTAAAACATCCCTGTGCCCTAACGCTAACCCGAAGCCTTACCTAACCCGTTCCCTAAACCTAACCCGTACGATAACCCTAATACGTGCCCTAACACGTATGCTAAGCCTAAACCATTGTCCTACCCTGAACTGTACCCTAAACCGTGCCTGTTACCTAGCCCTAACCCTAACCCTAACCCTTACCCGAAGCCTTAACCTAAACCGTGCCCTAATCATAACCCGTACGATAACACTAACCTGTGCCCTAACACGAGTGCTAACCCTAAACTGTTGTCGTACCCCAATCTGTGCCCTACACCGTCTGTGTTCCCTAACCCTAACCTTAACCATAACCTTAACCCAACCCTTACCCGAAGCCTTACCCCAAACCGAGGGCTAATCCTAACCCGTATGCTAACACTAACCCGTGCCCTAACACTTATGCTAACCCAAAACCTTTGTCGTAATGTAAACTTTACCTTAAACCATCACCATTCCCTAACCCTAACCCTAACCCTAACACTTATCCGAAGCCTTACCATAAACCGTGCCCTAATCCTAACACGTACGATAACACTAACCCATGCCCTAACACGTACGCTAACCCTAAACCATTGTCATACACTAACCTGTACCCTAAACCATCCCCATTCCCTAACCCAATCCTAAACCTAACCCTAACCCGAACGCTTACCCGGAGCCTTACCCTAACCCATGGCCTAATCCTAAACCGTACGCTAACATTAACCCGTGCCCTAACACATATGCTAACACTAAACCGTTGTTGTACCCTAACCTGTACACAAAACCATCCCGGTTCCCTTACCCTAACCCTAACCCTCACCCTAACCCTTACCCGAAGCCTTAACCTTACCCGAGCCCTAATCCTAATGCCTACGCTAACACTAACCCTTACCCTAACATGTATGCTAAACCTAAATCGATTTCATAACCTAACCTGTATCCTAAACCATCCCTGTTCCCTGACAGTAACCCCTATCCGAAGCCTTACACTAAACTGTGCCCTAATTCTAAACCGTACGCTAACACTAACACATACCCTAACATGTACGTTAACTCTAAACCATTGTCCTACCCTAAACTGTACCATAAACCGTCCCCGTTCCCTATCCCTAACCCTAACCCTAAACCTAACCTTAACCCTAACCCTAAACCTAACCTTAACCCTAACCCTAAACCTAACCTTAACCCTAACCCTAAACCTAACACTACCCCTTACCGAAGCCTTCCCCTTTCCCGTGCCCCACCCCTACCCCATACGCTAACACTAAGCCATGCCCTAACACGTAAACTACCTTTAAACCGGTGTCATAACCGAACCTGTACAGTACACCGTCCCCATTCCCTAAATCTAACCCTTACCCGAAGCCTTACCTTAACCCGTGCCCTAATCCTAATCCATACACTAACTGTAACCATACCCTAACACGTTCGCTAAGCCTAAACCATTCTCGTAACCTAACCTGTAGCCTAAACCGTCCGTGTTCCCTAACCCTAAACCTAACACTACCCCTTACCGAAGCCTTCCCCTTTCCCGTGCCCCACCCCTACCCCATACGCTAACACTAAGCCATGCCCTAACACGTAAACTACCTTTAAACCGGTGTCATAACCGAACCTGTACAGTACACCGTCCCCATTCCCTAAATCTAACCCTTACCCGAAGCCTTACCTTAACCCGTGCCCTAATCCTAATCCATACACTAACTGTAACCATACCCTAACACGTTCGCTAAGCCTAAACCATTCTCGTAACCTAACCTGTAGCCTAAACCGTCCGTGTTCCCTAACCCTAAACCTAACACTACCCCTTACCGAAGCCTTCCCCTTTCCCGTGCCCCACCCCTACCCCATACGCTAACACTAAGCCATGCCCTAACACGTAAACTACCTTTAAACCGGTGTCATAACCGAACCTGTACAGTACACCGTCCCCATTCCCTAAATCTAACCCTTACCCGAAGCCTTTCCCTAACCCGTGCCCTAATCCTAATCCATACACTAACTGTAACCATACCCTAACACGTTCGCTAAGCCTAAACCATTCTCGTACCCTAAACTGTATGCTAAACCGTCCCCATTCCTTAACCCTAGTCATAACCCTAACCTTAACCCTAACCGTATACCTTACCCGAACTCTTACCCTAACCAGTGACCTAATCCTAACTCGTACACTAACACTAACACATGCTCTAACACCTACGTTAACTGAAACCGTTGTCGTACCCTAACCTGTACCGTAAAGAGTCCCCGTTCCCTAACCCTACCCTAACCTTAACCCTAACCATAACCCTAACCATAACCGAAGCCTTACCCTAACCCGTGCCCTAAAACTAACCTGTACACTAACACTAACCCATGCCCTAACATATAAGCTAACCCTAAACCGTGGTCATACCCTTACCTGTACCCTAAACTGACTCCGTTCCCTAACCCTAACCATAACCAAAACCCTTACCCGAAGCCTTACACTAACCCGTGCCCTTATCCTAACCCATACGCTAACACTTATCCGTGAGCTAATATGTATGCTAAACCTAAACCGTTGTCATACCCTAACGTGTACAGGAAACTGACCCCATTCCCTAACACTACCTCTAACCCTAACCCTAAACTTTAAGTGAAACCTTACCGTAACACATGCCCTAATCCTA
>NW_006793551.1:0-12062 GCF_000442215.2 Lipotes vexillifer | reverse complement strand
CCTAACCCTAACCCTAACCCTAACGCTAACACTAACCCTTACCCAAAGCCTTACACTAACCCGTGCCCTAATCCTAACCCATACGCTAACACTAACCCGTGCCCTAACACGTAGGCTAACCCTGTACCATTGTCGTATACAAACCTCTACCCTAAACCGTTCCCGTTCCCTAAACCTAACCCTAACACTAACGCTAACACTAACGCTTACCCTAACACGTGCATTAACCCTATCTCTTACGCTAACACTAACCCTTACCCTAACAGGAATGCTAACCCTAAACCGTTATCATCCCCTAACCGATACCTTAAACCATCCCTGTTCCCTAACCCTAACCCTAACCCAAAGCCGTACCCTACCCCGTGCCCTAATCCTAACCCGTACGCTAACACTAACATGTGTCCTAACACGTATGTGAACCCTAAGCGTTGCCGTTTGCTAAACTGTACCCTAAACCGTTCCCGTTACCTAACCCTAACCCTAACCCTAACACTAACACTAACACTAACCCATACCCGAAGCCATATCCTAACCCATGCCCTAATTCTAGCCCGTAAACTAACACTAACCCATGCCCTAACATGTACGTTAACCCTAAACACTTGTCGTACCCTAATCTGTACCCTAAACCCTCCCTGTTCCCTAACCCTAACCCTAAACCTAACCTTAACCCTAACCCTTACCCGAAGCCTCACCCTAAACTGTGCCTTAATCCTAACCCGTATGCTAACACTAACCCATGCCCTAACATGTACTCTAACCCTAAACCATTGTCGTACACTAACCTGCACCTTACACCATCCCTGTTCAATAACCCTAAACCTAACCCTAACCCTAAATCTTACCTGAAGCCTTACCTTAACCCGTGCCCTAATCCTAACCCGTACGCTAACAATAACCCGTGCCCTAACACGTACGCTAACCCTCTACTGTTGTCATTCACAAACCTGTATCCTAAACCTTCCCCATTCCCTAACCCTAACCCGAACCCTTACCCGAAGTTTTAGTCTAAGCTATGCCCTAAACCTAACCCGTATGATAACACTAACCCATGCCCTAACACGTATGCTCACCCTAAACTGTTGTCGTACCCTAACCTGTTCCCTAAACCGTCCCCTTTCCCTAAACCTAACCCTAACTCTAACCCTAACCGTAACCCTTACCCGAAGCCTTACCGAAACCCGCGTCCTAATCCTAACCCGTAAGTTAACAATAACCCGTGCCCTAAAACATAGGCTAACCCTGTACCATTGTCGTATACAAACCTGTACCCTAAACCGTCCCCGTTCCCTAAACCTAACCCTAACACTAACGCTAACACTAACCCTTACCCGAACACGTGCTTTAACCCTATCTCTTACGCTAACACTAACCCATGCCCTAACACGAATGCTAACCCTAAACCATTGTAATACCCTAACCTATACCTTAAACCATTCCCATTCCCTAACCCTAAACCTAAACCGAAGCCTTACCCTACCACGTGCCCTAATCCTAAACCATACGCTAACACTAACACATGTCCTAACACGTACACTAACCCTGTACCGTTGTCGTACACAAACTTGTACCCTTAAAACATCCACATTCCATAACCCTAACCCTTACCCGAAGCCTTACCCTAACCGGTGCCCTAATCCTCACCCATACACTAACACTAACCCGTGCCCTAACACGAACACTAACCCTGAACCGTTGTCGTACCCTAACCTGTACCCTAAACCGTCCATGTTCCCTAACCCTAACCCTAATCTTAACCTTAACCCAACCCTTACCCGCAGCCTTACCCTAACCCGAGACCTAATCGTAACCCATACACTAACACTAACCCATGCCCTAACACGTACGCTAACCCGAAACGGTTGTCGTACCTTAACCTGTACCGTAAACTGTCCCCGTTACATAACCCTAACCCTATCCCTAACCCTAACCTTTACTTGAAGCCTTACCCTGACCGGTGCCCTAATCCTAACCCGTACGCTAACACTAACCCATGCCCTAACACGTAAGCTAACCCTAAACCGCCATCGTAAGCTAACCTGTACCCTAACCCGTCCGCGTTCCCTAACACTAACGCTAACCCTAACCCTAACCCTAACCCTAATCTGTACCCTAAACCCTCCCTGTTCCCTAACCCTAACCCTAACCCGAAGCCTTACACTTCCCCGTGCCCTAATCCTAACCCATATAGTACACTAAACCATGCCCTAACATGTACGCTAATCCTAAACCGTTGTCGTACCCTAACCTGTACCTTACACCATCCCCGTTCTCGAACACTAACCCTAACCCTAAACCTTACCCGAATCCTGACCCTAAAACGTGCCCTAATCCTAACCGGTACGCTAACACTAACCCGTGCCCTAACACATACGCTAACACTGAACCATTGTCGGACACAAATCTGTACCCTAAACCGTCCCCATTCCCTAATCCTAACCCTAACCATTACCCGAAGCCTTACCCTAACCCGTGCCCTAATCCTAACGTGTACACTAACACTAAACCATGTCCTAACACATTCACTAACTCTAAACCGTTGTCGTACCATAACCTGTAGCCTAAACCATAACCGTTCCCTAAACCTAACCCTAACGCTAACACTAACGCTTACCCAAAGCCTTACCCTAACCCGCGCCCTAATCCTAACCCGTACGCTAACATTAACCCGTGCCCTAACACGTAAGCTAACCCTGTACCATTGTCGTATACAATCCTGTACCCTAAACTGTCCCCGTTCCCTAAATCTAACCCTAACACTAACGCTAACACTAACCCTTACCCTAACACGTGCATTAACCCTATCTCTTACGCTAACACTACCCCACGCCCTAACACGAATGCTAACCCTAAACTGGTCATACCCTAACCTGTACCTTAAACCATCCTCGTTCCCTAACCCTAACCCTAACCCGAAGCCTTACCCTACCCCGTGCCCTAATCCTAACTTGTACGCTAACACCAACATGTGTCCTAACACGTACGCTAACCCTGTACCATTGTCGTACACAAACTTGTACCTTAAACTGTCCCCATTCCCTAACCCTAACCCTAACCCTTACACGAAGCCTTACCCTAACCCGTGCCCTAATCCTCACCCATACACTAACACTAACCCGTGCCCTATCACGTACACTAACCCTGAACCGTTGTCGTACCCTAACCTGTACCCTAAACCGTCCGTGTTCCCTAACCCTAACCCTAATCTTAACCTTAAACCAACCCTTACCCGCAGCCTTACCCTAACCCGAGACCTAATCGTAACCCGTACGCTAACACTAACCCATGCCCTAACACGTACACTAACCCTAAACCGTCATCGTAAGCTAACCCTAACCCTAAAACGTCCACGTTCCCTAAACCTAACCCTAACCCTAACCCTAAACCTAACCCTTACCCAAAGTATTACCCCAACCCGAGCCCTAATCCTAACCTGTACACTAACACTAACCCATTCCCTAACATGTACGCTAACCCTAAACCTTTGTCATACCCTAAACTGTACCCTAAAACGTCCCCGTTCCCTAACCCTAACCCTAACACTAACATTTACCCGAAACCTTATCCTAACCCGTGTGTTAATCCTAAACCATACGCTAACACTAACCCGGGCCCTAACACGTATGCTAACCCTAAACCCTTGTCGTACCCTAACCTATACCCAAAACCATCCCCGTCCCCGTCCCCTAACCCTACTCCTAACACTTACCCAAAGCCTTAACCTAACCCGTTCCCTAATCCTAATGCCTACGCTAACACTAACCCATGTCCTAACACGTACGCTAATTCTAAAGCATTGTCAAAACATAACAAGTAACTAAACTGAACCCATTCACTAACCCTAACCCTAAACCTAATGCTAACACTAACACTTACCTGAAAGCTTACCCAAACCGGCGTCCTTATCCTAACCCGTACGCTAACAGTAACCTGTGCCCTAACACGTATGCTAACCCTAAACCGTTGACATACCGTAACCTGTACCCTAAAACATTCCCGTTTCCTAATGCTAACCCGAAGCCTTTCCTAACCCGTTCCCTAATCCTAACCCGTACGATAAGACTATTACGTGCGCTAACATGTATGCTAACCCTAAACCATTGTTGTACCGTGAACTGTACCCTAAACCGTGCCTGTTACCTAACCCTAACCCTAACCCTTACCCGTACCTAAAGCCTTACCCTAAACCGTGCCCTAATCATAACCCGTACGCTAACATTAACCTGTGCCCTAACACGAACGCTAACCCTAAACAGTTGTCGTACCCCAATCTGTACCCTACACCGTCCATGTTCCCTAACCCTAACCCTAACCCTAACCTTAACCCAACCCTTACCTGAAGCCTTACCCTAAACCGAGGCCTAATCCTAACCCGCATGCTAACACTAACCTGGGCCCTAACACTTATGCTAACCCAAAATCTTTGTCGTACCGTAAACTTTACCCTAAACCATCCCTGTTCCCTAACCCTAACCCTAACCCTAACCCTTATCCAAAGCCTTACACTAACCAGTGCCCTAAACCTAAACCGTATGATAATACTAACCCATGCCCTAACACGTACGCTAACGCTGAACTGTTGTCGTAACCTAACCTGTACCCAAAACCGTCCACATTCCCTAACCCTAACCCTAACACTTACCCTAACCCTTACCCGAAGCGTTACCCTTACCTTTACCCGAAGCCTTACCCTACTCCGTGCCCTAAACCTAACCCATACGCTAACGCTAATCCGTGCCCTAACACTTACGCTAATCCAAAAATGTAGTTGTAAACTAACCTGTACGGTAAACCGTCCTTGTTCCCGAACCCTAAACCTAACCCTAAACCTTATCCTGACCCTTACCTGAAGCCTTACCCTAACCCGTGTCTTAATCCTAAACCATTCACTAACACTAATCCTTGCCCTAACATGTACACTAATGCTAAACTGTTGACGTTCTTAACCTGTAACGTAAACCATCCCCGTTCCCTTACCCTAACCCTAAACCTAACCCTAACACTTACCTGAAGTCTTACCCTACCCCGTTCCGTAACCCATACCCGTACACTAACACTAACCTGTGCCCTAACACGTACGCTAACCCTGAACCATTGTTGTACACAAATCTGTCCCCTAAACCATCCCCATTCCCTAAACCTAACCCTAAACCTAACCCTAAACCTAACCCTTACCCGAAGTCTTACCCTAACCCATGGCGTAACCCTAACATGTACGCTAACACTAACCCATGCCTTAACACGTACGCTAACCCTAAACCGTTGTTGTACACTAACCTGTACCCTAAACCATCCCCTTTCCCTAACCGTAACCGTAAGCCTAACTCTAACCGTAACCCTTAACCGCAGCCTTACTGAAACCCGCGTCCTAATCCTAACCCATAGGTTAACAATAATCCGTGCCCTAACACGTACGCTAACCCTGAACCATTGTTGTACACAAATCTGTAGCCTAAACCATCCCCAATCCCTAACCCTAACCATAACCATTACCCGAAGCCTTAACCTAATCCGTGCCCTAATCCTAAAGTGTACGCTAACACTAACCCATGCCCTAACACGTTCACTAACTCTAAACCGTTGTCGTACCATAACCTGTAGCCTAAACCATACCCGTTCCCTAACCCTAACCCTAACCCTAACACTAACACTAACCCTTACCCAAAGCCTTACACTAACCCGTGCCCTAATCCTAACTCGTACGCTAACACTAACCCGTGCCCTAACACGTAGGCTAACCCTGTACCATTGTCGTATACAAACCTCTACCCTAAACCGTCCCCGATCCCTAACCCTAACCCTAACACTAACGCTAACACTAAACCTTACCCTAACACGTGCATTAACCCTATCTCTCACGCTAACCCTTGCCCTAAAACGAATGCTAACCCTAAACCGTTATCATACCCTAACCTTTACCTTAAACCATCCCCATTCCCTATCCCTAACCCTAACCCAAAGCGGTACCCTACCCAGTGACCTAATCCTAACCCGTACGCTAACACTAACACGTGTCCTAACACGTATGCTAACCCTAAGCGTTGTCGTTCCCTAAACTGTACCCTAAACCGTTCCCGTTACCTAACCCTAACCCTAACACTAACCCTTACCCGAAGCCTTATCCTAACCCATGCCCTAATCCTAACCTGTAAGCTAACACTAACCCATGCCCTAACATGTACGCTAGCCCTAAAACTTTGTCGTACCCTAATCCGTACCCTACTCCATCCCTGTTCTCTAACCCTAACCCTAAACCTAACCTTAACCCTAACCCTTACCCGAAGCCTTACCCTAAACTGTGCCTTAATCCTAACCCATATGCTAACACTTACATGTGCCCTAACATGTACGCTGACCCTAAACCATTGTCGTACACTAAACTGTCGCCTAAACCGTCCCCGTTCCCTAACGCTAATCATAAACTTAACCCTAACCCTAACCCTTAGCCGAATCCTTACCCTAACCCGTCCCCTAATCCTAACCCGTACACTAACACTAAACCGTGCCCTAACACGTACGCTAATCCTAAACTGTTGTCGTACCCTAACCTGCACCTTACACCATCCCCGTTCCATAACCCTAAACCTACCCTAACCCTAACTCTTACCCGAAGCCTTACCCTAACCCGTGTCCTACTCCTAACCCATACACTAACTAGTGCCCTAACACGTACGCTAACCCTAAACCATTGTGGTACCCTACCTGTACCCTAAGCAGTCCGAGGTCCCTAAACCTAACCGTAACTGTAACCCTTACCCGAAGCCTTACACTAACCTGTGCCCTAATCCTAACCCATATACTAACACCAAACCGTGCTCTAACTCGTGCACTAACACTAAACCGTTGTCGTACCCTAAACTTTACCCTAAACCTTCCCCGTTACCTAACCTTAACCCTAACCATAACCCTTATCCAAAGCCTTACACTGACCCGTGCCCTAATGCTAACCGTACACTAACACGAAACTGTGCCCTAATACGTACGCTAACCCTAAACCGTTGTCATACCCAAACCTATACCTGAAACCGTCCCCGTTCCCTAAAACAAATCATAACCCTAAACCTTACCCGAAGCCTTACCCTAAACCGTGGCCTAAACCTAACCCGTACACTAACACTAAGCCATGCCCTAACACGTACGCTAACCCTAGAACGCTGTCGTACCTTAAACCGTCCCCATTCCCTAACCCTAACCCTAAAGCTTACACGAAGCCTTACCCTAAACCGTGTCCTAATCCTAACCTGTACACTAACACTAACCCGGGCCCTAACACGTATGCTAACTCTAAACCGTTGTCGTACGCTAACCTGTACCCTAAAACGTCCCCGTTCCCTAACCCTAACCCTCACCCTAAACCTTACCCGAAGTCTTACCCTAACCCGTGTCCTAATCCTAACCCATACACTAACACTAACCAGTGCCTGAACAGTTACGCTAACCCTAAACCATTGTCGTACCCTTACCTGTACCCTAAACCGTCTCTGTTCCCTAACCTTAACCCTAACCCTAAACCTTACCCGAAGCCTTACACTACACCGTGTCATAATTCTAACCCATACACTAACACTAACCTGTGCACTAACACATACGCTAACACTAAATTATTGTCATACACTCACATGTGCGCTAAACCCACACCGTGCCCTAACCCTAAACCTAAACCTAACCCTAACCCTAAGCCTTACCCGAAGCCTTACTCTAATCCCTGCCCTAATCCTAACCCGTACACTAACAATAACTCATGCCCTAACATATAAGCTAACCCTAAACCGTTGTACCCTAACCTGTACCCTAATTCGTCCCCTTTCCCTGACCCTAACCGTAACCTTAACCCTCACCCTAGCCCTTACCTAAAGCCTTATCCTTACCCGTGCCCTAATCCTAAACCGTACACTAACAGTAAGCCATGCGCTAACATGTACACTAACACTAAGCTTTGTCATACCCTATCCTGTAACCCACACCACCCCTGTTCCATAAACCTAACCCTAAACCTAGCCCTAACCCTAAACCTTTCCTGAAACCTTACCCTATCGTGTCCTAATCCTAAACTGTACAGTAACATTAACCTGTGCCCTAACACATACGCTAAACCTAAACCGTTGTTGTACCCTAACCTGTACCCTAAACCGTGCCTGTTCCCTAACCCTAACCCTAAGCCTAACCCTTTCCCGAAGCCTTACCCTAACCGTCGCCCTAATCCTAACCCCTACACTAACACTAACCCTTGCTCTAACACATACGCTAACCCTAAAACGTTGTCGTACCCTAACCTGTACCCTAAACCGTGCCTGTTCCCTAACCCTAACCCTAAGCCTAACCCTTTCCCGAAGCCTTACCCTAACCGTCGCCCTAATCCTAACCCCTACACTAACACTAACCCTTGCTCTAACACATACGCTAACCCTAAAACGTTGTCGTACCCTAACCTGTACCCTAAACCGTGCCTGTTCCCTAACCCTAACCCTAAGCCTAACCCTTTCCCGAAGCCTTACCCTAACCGTCGCCCTAATCCTAACCCCTACACTAACACTAACCCTTGCTCTAACACATACGCTAACCCTAAAACGTTGTCGTACCCTAACCTGTACCCTAAACCGTGCCTGTTCCCTAACCCTAACCCTAAGCCTAACCCTTTCCCGAAGCCTTACCCTAACCGTCGCCCTAATCCTAACCCCTACACTAACACTAACCCTTGCTCTAACACATACGCTAACCCTAAAACGTTGTCGTACCCTAACCTGTACCCTAAACCGTGCCTGTTCCCTAACCCTAACCCTAAGCCTAACCCTTTCCCGAAGCCTTACCCTAACCGTCGCCCTAATCCTAACCCCTACACTAACACTAACCCTTGCTCTAACACATACGCTAACCCTAAAACGTTGTCGTACCCTAACCTGTACCCTAAACCGTGCCTGTTCCCTAACCCTAACCCTAAGCCTAACCCTTTCCCGAAGCCTTACCCTAACCGTCGCCCTAATCCTAACCCCTACACTAACACTAACCCTTGCTCTAACACATACGCTAACCCTAAAACGTTGTCGTACCCTAACCTGTACCCTAAACCGTGCCTGTTCCCTAACCCTAACCCTAAGCCTAACCCTTTCCCGAAGCCTTACCCTAACCGTCGCCCTAATCCTAACCCCTACACTAACACTAACCCTTGCTCTAACACATACGCTAACCCTAAAACGTTGTCGTACCCTAACCTGTACCCTAAACCGTGCCTGTTCCCTAACCCTAACCCTAAGCCTAACCCTTTCCCGAAGCCTTACCCTAACCGTCGCCCTAATCCTAACCCCTACACTAACACTAACCCTTGCTCTAACACATACGCTAACCCTAAAACGTTGTCGTACCCTAACCTGTACCCTAAACCGTGCCTGTTCCCTAACCCTAACCCTAAGCCTAACCCTTTCCCGAAGCCTTACCCTAACCGTCGCCCTAATCCTAACCCCTACACTAACACTAACCCTTGCTCTAACACATACGCTAACCCTAAAACGTTGTCGTACCCTAACCTGTACCCTAAAGAGTCACCGTCCCCTAACTCTAACCCTAAGCCTAAGCCTAACCCTAACCCTTACACGAAGCCTTATCATAACCCATGTCCTAATCTTAACCCATACACTAACACAAACCCATGCCCTAACACGTATGCAAACCCTAAACCGTTGTCGAACCCTAAACTGTACCCTAAACCGTCCCCGTTACCTAAACCTGACCCTAACCCTAACATTTACCCGAAGCCTTACCCTAACCCGGGACCTAATCCTAACCTGTACACCAACACTAAACCATGTCCTAACACGTACGCTAACCCTAAACTGTTGTCGTTCCCTAACCTGTACCTTAAACCATTCCCGTTCCCTATCCCTCACCCTAACCCTAACCTTAAACCTAACACTACCCGAAGCCTTACCCTACCCATTGCCCTAATCCTAACTCGTACACTAACACTAACCCGTCCCTAACACGTACGCTAACCCTAAACCTTTGTCATACCCTAACCTGTACACTAAACCATTCCCGTTGCCTAAGCATAACCCGAAACCTAACCCAAAGCCTTACACTAACCCGTGCCTTAATCCTAACCTGTACACTAACACTAACCCATGACCTAACATGTACACTAACCCTAAACCGTTGTTGTACCATTACCTATGCCCTAGACCGTCCCCGTTTCTAACCCTAACATTAACCCGAACCCTAACCCTTACCCGAAGCCTTACCCTAACCCGTGCCCTAATCCTAACCCGTGCACTAACACTAACTCGTGCTCTAATACGTACGCTAATCCTAAACCGTTGTCATAACCTAACGTGTACCCTAAACCATCCCGGTTCCCTAACCCAAACTCCAACACTAACCCTAACCCTTACCCGAAGCCTTAACCCATCACATGCCTTAATCCTAACCTGAACACTAACACTAAGCTGTGCCCTAACAGGGACGCTAACCCTAAACCGTTGTGGTACCCTAACCTGTACCCTAAACCGGGCCCGTTCCCTAACCGTAACCCTAACACTTACACGAAGCCTTACCCTAACCCGAGCCCTAAACTTAACACGTACACTAACACAAACCAGAGCCCTAACACGTACTCTAATCCTAAACCATAGTCGTGCCCTAACCTATACCCTAGACTCTCCGTGTTCCCTAACCGTAACCCTATCCCTAACCCTTACCCTACCCGAAGACTTTCCATAACCAGCGCCCTAAACCTAACACGTACACTAACACTAAATTGTGCCCTAACACATACACTAACCCTAAACTGTTGTCATACCCTAAACTGAACCCTCAACCGTCCGCGTTCCCTAACCCTAACCCTAACCATAATGCTAACCCTAACACTTACCCGAAGCCTTACCATACACCGTGCCCTAATCCTAAGCGGTACGCTAACACTAACCCATGCCTCAACACGTAGGCTAACCCTACACTGCTGTCGTATGCTAAACTGTACCCTAAACTGTCCCTGTCCCCTAACCCTAACGCTAACCGTAAACCTTACCCGTAGCCTTACACTAACCTATGCCCTAATCCTAACCCGTACACTAACACTAACACGTTCCCTAATACGTACGCTAACCCTAAACCGTTATCGAACCCTAACCTGTACCCTAAACCATCCCCATTACCTAACCCTAATCCTAACTATAACCCTTACCCGAAGCCTTACCCTAACTCATGCCCTAAACCTTAACCATACAATAACACTAAGACGGGCCCTAACACGTACGATAATGCTAAACCATTGTGGTATACTATCCTGTACCCTAAACCATCCCCATTCCCTATCCCTAAGCCTAACCCTAACCCTAAACCTAACCCGTTCCCAAAGCCTTACCCTAAACCATGTCCTAATCCTAACCCGTACACTAACACTAAACCATGCCCTAACACGTACGCTAACTCTAAACATATGTTGTACCCTAATCTGTACTCTGAAACATCTGTTCCCTAACTCTAACCCTAAATCTTACCCGAATCCTTACCTTAACCCATGCCCTAATCCTAACCCATACACTAACACTAAATTGTGCCCTAACACGTACTCTAACCTTAAACCGTTGTCATACACTAACCTGTACCCTAAACCGTCCCCGTTCCCTAAACCTAACCCTAACCCTAACAGTAACTCTAACTGTTACACGAAGCCTTACCCTAACCCGTGCCTTAATCCTAACCCGTACACTAACACCAACCCATGCCCTAACATGTACGCTAACACTAAACCTTAGTCGAACACTAACGTGTAACCTACACTGTCCCATTTCCTAACCCTAAACCTAACCCTAAATCTACTCCTAACCATAACACTTACCCGAAGCCATACCCTATCCCATGCCCTAATCCTAACCTGTACACTAACACTAACCCATCCCTAACATGTATGCTAACCCTGAACTATTGTCATACCCTAACTTGTACCCTAAGCCGTCCCCGTTCCCTGACACTAACCCTAAGACTTACCCGAAGTCTTACCCTACCCCTGCCCTTATCCTAACCCTTACACTAACAGTAACCCATACCCTAACACGTACGCTAACACTAAA
>NW_006793550.1:0-392 GCF_000442215.2 Lipotes vexillifer | reverse complement strand
CCGCGTCTCCTGCATCGGCAGGCGGACTCTCAAGCACTGCGCCACCAGGGAAGCCCAGTATCATTAAGGTATTTTAACACAGACCTTCATGGACATTAAGATCATGGTCTCAAGCACACATTTCTGAGAAACTACACCTGCCTTCATATTACAAAGGCGTTCGTGGTTTTATTTTCCATTTTTCACCAGGGTAACACCTCACACGTGGCTTTACACACACTTAATGCATTGTTCAGCTGAAATAATTAGCTGTGGACATGTAAAAATGCTCAAATCAGATAATTTAAAACTTGCATTGGACCAAATAAAATTTTAAAGGTGGTCCGTGTAGGGCTTCGCTGGTGGCGCAGTGGTTGAGAGTCCGCCTGCCGATGCAGGGGACACGGGTTCAT
>NW_006793549.1:0-1068 GCF_000442215.2 Lipotes vexillifer | reverse complement strand
CTGATAAGCCCTATCTTGTAGAGCTATTGTAATATATGGGATGTTTGTAAAGCACTTGCAACAGTGGTCTTTCAAGAATGGCATTTATTACTACGATAACTATGACCCCAGACCATAATACCAACTCTTTGGGATTCTTTTCTTTAATCTCATGAGATGTCAGAAAATACGATACACAGCACCTTTGGAACGAACAAAACTGCTTAGACAGTAAAACTGTGTAAAATTTCCCCATTTGTAACTATGTCACTTGAGTGTAGAGGAATCTCTCCCAGCTGGATGCTACTCAGAGGTTCTAGAATTTGCGTCAAGGACCAACAGCTTCCCTCCCAGGTGCCTTTTCATCCAAACCACCCCTATCTTCATTATAATTTCACCACCACCAAAAATTGTAGCCTTCATTTGGAGTTCCCCGGATTACACTTAAGGTAAGCAGTAGAACATCCCTTTAAGGGAGTGGCCTCTGGCCCTTTGACCCCAGTGCAAAGAGTGCTATCACAGTGGCTTCTTGACATCTCACTTCAAGGAAGTATCATCCTTGTTTCTCAGAAACTCCCTGGAGGCGATGGGATTAAAACACCTAGTTTGTGCACTGTGTTCACCTGCACTGGGACAGGAACACGGAAGCCATTTTATTCCTGCCCCGGGTGGAGATTCTCTCTGTTTTACCCACAGTCCCAAAGTAAAAATTCAGGGTAAGCTTCCATTCCAGTCTTGAGTCTGTCAACTCTGAGGCCCACCATCTAAGGTCCCACCCTCCCCCACCACAATTCACTCAGCCTCATTTAGCCCACCATCCCGCCTAACTTAAAATCACCTCCTCAAGGGAACTGCGGTGTCCCAAAGCTCCAGACTTCCTTGCTTCAGAGCACTTACACTTGACTGCTCTCATCTGGAACCTCCTCTCTTTCTCACCCCTTGTTTTAACTTGTCATTTATTTAGGTCTCAGAGTGTGTCTCACCATCTTATTGATATGGCAGCAGCTCCTAGGCTCTAAAGTTCTCTGGACAGTGGCTCAGTCTTCTTTTTCTTACCATCCCCAGTTCTGCCACGGAGCCTTCCAAAGA
>NW_006793546.1:0-5385 GCF_000442215.2 Lipotes vexillifer | reverse complement strand
AAACACCCCCCCTGCCAATGCAGGAGACACGGGTTCAAGCCCTGGTCCGGGAAGATCCCACATACCGCGGAGCAACTAAGCCCGTGCACCACACAACTACTGAGCCTGCACTCTAGAGCCCGCGAGCCACAACTACTGAGCCCGCGTGCCACAGCTACTGAGCCTACAAGCCACAACTACTGCGCCTTCACTCTAGAGCCTGCCAGCCACAATTACTGAGACTACATGCCTAGAGCCCGTGTTCCACAATAAGAGAAGCCACCACAATGAGAACCCCGCGAACTGCAACGAAGAGTAGCCCCCGCTCACAGCAACGAAGACCCACCGCAGCCAAAAAATAAATAGATAAATTTATTTAAAAAAAAAAAAAGAGAAAATAGTTTCTAGTGGGAAACTAAAATATACAGGCATAACATTGGTGAAATAGGATCCCTGATACGGTGGTAATGATGGGACCTTCTCTGGTAGTGGATGGGGGAGCAGGGGTTTGGGGTTGTTGGGTGAGACCTCAAGGTAGCAGCACCCTAAAGTCCAGCTACCTTGTGGCTAGACTGTCTTCTAAAGGAGCAGATTCCTGTTACGTCCAGGGCTTTTGTTTTGCTGAGTGGTTTATGCAAATGAGGGGCCAGCCCGGGGGCTCTGGGTGAGCAAGGGGAGGGAGCCGCCCTACTCTCTGCCCCTCCCACACTCTCTGCCCCTTCCCAGTCAATACTCATGCCCACACATGAACTTTGTCTGTTCTTGAGCTTCACCTAAATACAATACTACAGCATGTACGTTTGTGTGTTCTGTCGAGTTTCCTTAACATTATGTCTCTGACACCCATCCGTGTGGCTACGGGTGGCATCAATCTGCTCTTTTTCCCTCGCTGTGTAGTATTCTGTTGTAGCAAAAGACCCTTAGTTTATTTAGCCCTTCTCCACTTCATTTGGATCGTTTTAGCTCTCACACACAAAAAGGCTGCTCTGAGCATTTTTGTTCATGCCCCTTTGTGGACCTCACTCATTTCACTCCTTATGTGGGATTTTTTGAAAAGCATTCTTATTAAAATAATTTGTTTCTGATAAAAGTCATACATGCTCATTTAGAAAATGGAACATGCAAAAGTGCAAAGTTTTAAAAAAGTCATCATCGATGTACATTCAATTTTGTACTTGGCTGTTTCATTCCAGATACGCTGAGCACTTTTTTTATGATAGTCTGTGTGAAAGAGGCTTAGCCTCTTTTTAATTCCTTCTGGCCTCATTCCTTGTATAGCCATCAGCTGACATTTGTGATGATCCTGAGAAGGTTTTGCCCAGGAGAGAGAGGAATGACTGCAGACACCTGCCCTGTCCACCCCCAGGTAGAGGCAGGCTGTCTGTCTAAAGTGAGAAAGCGCTGGGTCTGCAGAGCAGATGCCTCCCTCCATCCCCACCGGACTGAGCTCTCACAAATGGACCTAACAAGGTGGAAGCACAGACTGCAAACTGGGAAGAGAATGAGAAGTGGGGCTGTGAGATCGGAAAACAGAGTGTTAGCAAATAGGGGAAGCGAGCGAGGAGTTTGGAAAGCTGTGTCAGTACCCTCACTGTGCTGTCTTGGGCAGCGCAAGGCACACATGAACCATTCCAACAAGTCAGTTCAGTAGGTGCCACGGATTCACGTTATCCTAACACAGAAAATTACAGGGCGGACACAAAGCTAACGGTTTCCGTGTCCCTTTTACTCTTAGCTCGTTTCAAATACTGGCAAACTTTTCTCCATCTCTTGTTTGCACTCGTTTTTGCTGCATGTGTTTGATCGTAAACCTAAGATTCTTGAAGTACGTCTCTGAACTTCTGTTTCCTCACCTGTAAAATGGCGTGAAGGGTCATTCTTATCTCTTAGATCAGGGTTTTTCAACTTCAGCCCTATTGATTGACATTTTGGGCTAGAAACTCTTTGCTGGAGGGGCTGTCTTGAGCATCATAGGATGTTTAAGCAGCATCCCTGGCCTCTACCTACTAGATGCCAGTCAGCACCCTTCCCTCCCCACAGCTGTGACCAGCAAAAATGTCTCCAGATATTGCCAAATAATCCCTGCTTGAAAAGCACTTGTTTAGAGTATCACGTGAGATAATAATACAGGTAAAACACTTGGAAGTAAGGGCTGCCAGGTAAGTGCTGGGTGACCCTTAGCCGTCAGTGCTGATGAGAAGGTCCTGGAAAGGTGTGGACTTAGGGCTGGGGTTACTTCACAAGCCAATCTGCTTGTTTATTTATTTCATCCTTATTCCTTTTCGCATCTTCCGTTCTCCCGTCCGAAAGTGCGTGGTTTAAAAGGCTTTTTTATTTTTTAATGAAAGGTGCCTTTCTACAAGTACCAGAAATAAAACTCAGAAGTACTGGCATTGGTAAGTGGCTTTTGAAACTGGAGAATGTCAAAGAAATGTAAATCATACTCTTCCAGGAGCATGAGTGTCTATCTTTTCCTAAGACGGTTCACAGCCATTAACTCGTTGGACTCCACCACAGAGTGTTCTAGCTGAGCCCGCACTGAATTCCCATCGTTTCTGTTTGTGGAAGGGCTGGGCTGGTGGGAACTCACAGCGTTAGTATGAGGGATTGGGGTTGGCGTGGGATGTGTCTTTGCTTATTTCTGGCTCATGGAAGGGAGGACAATATTTGGTGGACTTTGAGGCCTGAGGGACAGAAGATGAGGAAGAGGTGGGATGGTGTTGGTCCTTTCATGTGGCCTTGAGGGATCTGAATGATGAGAGCGGGGTGAGGGGAACTGGGGAGGGGCACCCTCACCACATGCCCCTCTGCCTCAGACACGGCCAGCTGGGGCTCCCTGAACCCAGGTGCCTTCCAGACAGAAGGGGTTCAAGGCGTTTCAGGTCACCCTCATGCCGGACCTCACTTCCACCAGCAGCAACAGAAAACACCAAGGTATGTGACTGGGACCTCTTTTCTGATCTTTCCCCAGGGCCCCTAGGGCCTGTTCTCACCTTTGGCTCAGTTTCTACCCAGACTCTGTCTAAAGCTCTACCTGTTTGGGAGACAAAGGGTACCACTCCGAGTTCTGCCATGGGGTCCCTGAGAGCTGGGGCGTGTCAGCCAGTCAGTAAGGACGCCGCTGAGGCTGACAGCCACGCCCACAGCCTGTTCCCTCCTCCACTATAGCCACGCCCCCCTCCCGGCTGTGACCACGCCCGCCGTCTGTCCTCCTGCTCCAGTCACGCCCACTGCCACCGCCCGGGGCTGAAACCACCGGCCTGGACATTCATCCTCACAGCTGCCTTCAGCCAAGTGGCTGCCACCAAGTTCCTGAGAAATGAGTCACAGGAGACTGTAACTCGGGGCGGGGGGCGCGGAAATCTCGTGCCAGCTTTATTTGGATGTTGCAAAGACCGTATGATGAGAGGCCAACAGAGTGGTGTACCTGAACTCTAAAGCTTTCAAAACTCTGCGTTTGAAACTTTCCACTTTCTAGGCTCTGCGCTCCCCTCTGCGCCCTCCTCTAGGACCTGTTTGTTCTCTCTGAGTGGAAGACAGGCCAGCCGTGAGTACCTGGCACTGTTTTATACCTCAGCGTGGCATTGGGGAGGGCACCTAAAAGACCGCTGGCCCTCCAGATGTAGCTGAGCAGCCCAATGAAACTTAACTGCCCATTCTGTCCCTTTGTCCCTTGGATCCTCACCAGGTGCTACGTGCCAGAGCCAGCTCAGCTCTTGAGAACTGTGCCATGCCCCTTGGAAACCCTCAATAGGATTTGGACTGGCTGGCCAGCTCCTCCCACTAGAACATGAGCTCTCCAAGGTCACAGACTATGTCTGCTTAGTCCTTGTTTACAGGACAGAAATTATTAGCATGCAAATGTTCTTATGTCTTCTCTCTCACCCCTCCAGTCACAGCCTTGTAGTTGACAGCACATCTCATCTCCTTCCTCTCGCTGAAGGGGAGGGATTCTTTCAGGTTGGTGAGAGACTAGGTTGATCCATTTAATAAAGAAAGTGAGAGAGGAGGGGAGAGGAACGTGTATCAGTGAGTGATTCTCAAGCCATCTGCATTGGAACCACCTGGGGATTTGGTTAAACTGCAGACTCTGATTCAGTGGGTCTGGGCCGGAGCCTGAGACTCTGCATCTCTGACAAGCTCCCGGGTGAAACAGATGCTGCTGGTGTTCAGACCACATGCACAGCAAGGGTGTAAAGGAGTGGATGGCGGGGAGGTTTGCACAGAACTGGAGAGCGAAATTCTGTGGAGCATCTTCCGCATGTGAGAGAAACGGATAGAAGAGGAAGGGGCTTTTTGGGTTTTTTTGTTTTTTTTTAAATAAGCGTTATCACAGCCTCTGTATTTAGCTCTCATCATTCTCAAGAAATTCAAGGACATTTGTTGTTTGTCAGCTGCCTCTATTCCTCAGCTAATAGCTCTCCAATGTCCTCCGATTGACTGGTGAGCCAGGTTCCGTCCCTCCCCAGCACACGACCGCCAGCGAGGCCAGTGGGGGCTCCTGCTCGGAAATCTGAATCACGGATTCAGGTCCAAAACAGAGAACAGTTGGAGTATTCTCATTCCAGCCGAGGCAGCTAAGTGAGATTTTTGAGCATTTTCTGCTGCCAAGAACCTTCTGGAGTTGCTGGGTGCCTGATGGCTGCAAGCCTGAATCTTTAGCCTTCCCTTTGCTCTAGTGTACTCTCCAGTATCCTTCCAAGAAATTCTCTTTTTCGCCTAGATCAGCCAGAGTCCGTTTCTGTTGCTTGCAATCAAAGCACCCTAACAGATAAAACTATTTAACCAGCATAACATTTTGAGTTATTATTTTGAAATAATATTTCATTTCCTGAGTCGTGTGTGTGTGTGTTAATTAGAAGACCACTTCATCACTTAGGCTGAACCCATGGGTGCTGCCTTTATACAGCTTACATTTGGGGTCCATGCTTAGTACTGTGCCTGAGAGAAATGCAGTAGGTGCTTAATGAATGGGCATGGAAAGAATGAGCAGTCACTTCACAGCATCTGCGCTGACCCCTGGCATCTGTCAGCTGCCCCTGTGCCTGGGGACATGTTAGATGGCCATCAAGCACTAAAATAGCAACAGCTTATAGGAAAGCGTGTGCAAGCTTGCAGCAGCACTAGCTAATAAACTGCTGACCTTTCCCTTGGATTTTCTTTCTCCCTGTATTTTTTACAAGCAAAGAGCTACAGAAGGTCAGAATGGAGCGAGGTCTTTGTTCCATGAATATGTGGTGGTTCGATTAAAATATTCCCATTTAAATGAGTAGCACGCCAGCAGTGGTTAAGAATCCTCCTGCCAATGCAGGGGACACGGGTTCGAGCCCTGATCTGGGAAGATCCCGCATGCCGCAGAGCAACTAAGCCCGTGCGCCACAACTACTGAGCCTGTGCTCTAGAGCC
>NW_006793544.1:0-5936 GCF_000442215.2 Lipotes vexillifer | reverse complement strand
AGTGTCAATGCCTGAGATAGGAGTAGTGTCACGGCTTTAGTTAAGGAGAGTGTCAGTGCCTGAATTGGGAGTAGTGTCACGGACTTAGGGACAGTGTCACTGCTGAGTTAGGAATAGTGTCCCGGCGTTAGTTAGGGAGAATGTCAGGGCCTGATTTAGGAGTAATATCAGTGCCTTAGTTAGGTAGAGTGTCAGTTCCTGAGTTAGGAGTAGTGTCATGGCCTTAGGGACACTCCCATTGCCTGAGTTAGGAGTTGTGTCATGGGCTGAGTTAGGTGTAGTGTCAGGGCCTTAGTTATGGACAGTGTCAGTGCCTCAGTTAAGAGTATGTCAAGGCCTTAGTTAGGTAGAGTGTCAGTTCCTGAGTTAGGAGTAGTTTCATGGCCTTAGTAAGGGAGAGTTTCCTTGCCTGAGTTAGGAGTAGTGTAAGGGCCTTAGTTAGGGACAGTGACAGTGTCTGAGTGTGTAGTTGTGTCAGGGCCTCAATAAGAGATGTTGTCACTGCCTGAATTATTAGCAGTGTTACGGCTTTAGTTACGGATGTAATCATTGCCTAGCTTAAGGGTATTGTCAAGGCCTTTGTTAGGGAGAGTGTCAGAGCCAGAGTTAGGATTTATGTCACAGCCTGAGTCAGTAGTAGTGTCAATGCCTTATTTAGGGATAGTGTCAGTCCATGAGTTAGGAGTAGTGCCATGGCCTTAGTTAGGGACAGTGTCAGTGCCTGAGTTAGGAGTAGTGTTAAGACCTGACATAGGAGTAGTGTGAGGGCCTTTCTTAGCGACCGTGTCTGTGCCTTAGTTAGTAGTACTGTCAGGGCCTTAGATAGGGATAGAGTCAGTGCTTGAGATAGGTGTAGTGTTATGGCCAGAGTTAACAGTAATGTGAGGGCCTTAGCGACTGTGTCAGTGCCTCAGTTAAGAGTATGTCAATGCCTTAGTTAGGTAGAGTGTCAGTGCCTGAGTTAGGAGTAGTGTTATGGCCTGAGTTAGGAGTAGTGTGAGGGCCTTAGTTAGGGAGAGTGTCAGTGCCTCAGTTAAGAGTATGGCAAGGCCTTAGGTAGAGTGTCAGTGCCTGAGTTAAGAGTAGTATCAGGGCCTTTGTTAGGGATAAAGTCAGTTCCTGAGTTAGGAGTAGTGTTATGGCTTGAGTTAGGAGTAGTGTCATGGCCTTCGTTAAGGACACTGTCATTGCCTGAGTTAGGAGTAGTGTCAGGGCCTTAGTTATGGATAGTGCCAGTGCCTCAGTTAAGAGTATGTCAAGGCCTTAGTTAGGTAGGGTGTCAGTTCCTGAGTTATGAGAAGTTTCATGGGCTTTGTAAGGGAGAGTGTCCTTGCCTGAGTTAGGAGTAGTGTCACTGGCTGAGTTAGGAGCAAAGTAAGGGCCTTAGTTAGCGACAGTGCCAGTGCCTGAGTGTGGAGTAGTGTCAGAGCCACAACTAGGGACATTGTCACTACCAGATTTAGTAGTAGAGTTAGAGCTATAGTTAAGGACATAGTGCCTAGGTTAAGAGTATCCTCAAGGCTTTTGTTAGGGAGAGTGTCAGAGCCTGATTTAGGAGTAGTGTCACAACCTGAGTTATTAGTAGAGTCAGGGCCTTATTTAGGGGTAGTGTCAGTCCCTGAGATAGGAGTAGTGCCATGGCCTTAGTTATGGGCAATATCAGTGCCTGAGTTAGGAGTAGTGTTAAGATATGAGTTAGGAGTAGTATGAGGGCCAATCCTAGGAACAGTGTCTGTGTCTTATTTAGTAGTAGTGTCAGGGCCTTAGTTATGTAGAGTGTCAGTGCCTGAGTTAGGAGTAGTATCAGGGTCTTTGTTAGGGAGAAAGTCAGTTCCTGAGTTACGAGTAGTGTTTTAGCTTATTAGTTGTTTCATGGCCTTAGTTAAGGACACGGTCATTGCCTGAGTTAGGAGTAGTGTCAGGACCTTAGTTAGGGACAGTTTCAGTGCCTCAGTTAAGAGTATGTTAAGGCCTTAGTTAGGTAGAGTGTCAGTTCCTGAGTTAGGATTAGTTTCATGGCCTTTAGTAAGGGAGAGTGTCCTTGAATGAGTTAGGAGTAGTGTCACTGGCTGAGTTAGGAGCAGCGTAAGGGCCTAAGTTAGGGACAGTGCCAGTGCCTGAATGTGGAGTAGTGTCAGGGCCTCAATTAGGGACGTTGTCATTGCCTGAGTTAGTAGTAATGTTAGAGCTTTAGTTACGGACATAGTCAGTGTTTAGGTTAAGAGGTTTGCCATGGCCTTTTTTAGGGAGAGTGTCAGAGCCTGAGTTAGGAGTAGTGATACGGCCTGAGTTAGCCATAGTGTCAGGGCCTTATTTAGGCATAGTGTCATCCCTGAGTTCGGAGTAGTGCCATGGCCTTAGTTAGGGACAGTGTCAGTTCCTGAGTTAGGAGTATTTTTATGGCCAGAGTTAGGAGTAGTGTGAGGACCTTAGGGACAGTGTCAGTGCCTCAGTTAAGATTATGTCAAGGCCTTAGTTAGGTAGAGTGTCAGTGCGTGAGTTAGGAGTAGTATCAGTGCCTTTGTTAGGGACAATGTCAGTTCCTGAGTTATGAGAAGAGTTATGGCTTCAGTTAGGAATAGTGTGAAGGGCTTAGTTTGGGACAGTGTCAGTGCCTCAGTTAAGAGTATTGTCAAGGCCTTAGTTAGGCAGAGTGTGAGTGCCAGAATTAGGATTAGTGTCATAGCTTTATTTAGGGACTGTGTCCGTTCCTGAGTTGGGAGTAGTGTCCTGGTGTTAGTTTGGGACAGTGTCAGTGACTGAGTTAGGAATAGTGTCTGGGCCTTAGTTAGGCACAGTGTCAGTGCATGAGTTAGAAGTAGAGTTAGGGCCAGAATTAGGAGTAATGTGAGGGTCTTTTTTAGGGACAGATTCAGTACCTGAATTATGAGTAGTGTCAGGGACTTAGGTAGGGAAATTTTCAGTGCCTGAGTTGGGAGTAGTGTCAGAGCCTTAGTTTGGGACAGTGTCAGTGCCTGAGTTACGAGTAGTGTTGGGTCTGTGTTAGGAGTAGTGTGACGGCCTTAGTTAGGGACAGTGTCAAGGCCTGAGTTAGGAGTAGTGTCAGGGCCTTAGTTAGGCACAGTGTCAGTGCCTGAATTAGGAGTAGTGTTGGGCCTGTGTTAGGAGTAATGTGATGGCCTTAGTTAGGGACAGTGTCAGGGCCTGAGTTAGGAGTAGAGTCAAGGCCATAGTAAGGAAAAGTGTCAGTGCCTGAGTTGGGAGTAGTGTCAGAGCCTTAGTTAGGGACAGTGTCAATGCCTGAGCTGGGAGTAGGGTCAGAGCCTTAGTTTGGGACACTGTCAGTGCTTGAGTTACGAGTAGTGTTGGGCCTGTTTTAGGAGTAGTGTGACGGCCTTAGTTAGGGCCACATCAGGGGCTGAGTTAGGAGTAGCATCAGTGCCTTCATTAGGTATTGTATCAGCACCTGATTTAGGAGTAGAAACAGGGCCTAAGTTATGGACCGTGTCACTGTCTATGTTGGGCGTAATATCGGGTCCTTAGTTAAGGACAATGTAAGTCCCTGTGTTGGGAGTAGTTTCAGGTCCTTAGTTCGGGACAGTGTCAATGCTTGAGTTAGGAGTAGTGTCACAGCTTTAGTTAGGGACCGTGTCAGTGCCTGAGATGGGAGTAATGTCAGTTCCTTAGTTAAGGACAGTGTCAGTGCCTGAGTTGCAAGTAGTTTTAGGCCATTAGTTAGGGACAGTGTCAATGCCTGACTTCGGAGTGGTGTTATGGCTTTAGTTAAGGAGAGTGTCAGTGCCTGAGTTGGGAGTAGTTTCAGGGCCTTAGTTAGGGACAGTGTCAGTTCCCATGTTGGGAGTAGTGTCATGGCCTTAGGGACAGATTCAGTTCCAGAGATAGGAGTAGTTTCAGAGCCTTAGTTAGGGACATGGTAAGTACCTGAGTTGGGAGTACTGTCATGATCTTTGTTAGGGAGAGTTTCAGGGCCTGAGTTAGTAGTAGTGTCAGGGCCTTAGTTAGAGACAGTGTCAGTGCCTGAGTTAAGAGTACTGTCAGGGCCTTAGTTAGGTAGAGTGTCAGTTCCTGAGTTAGGAATAGTGCCATGGCCTTAGTTAGGGACACTGTCATTGCCTGACTTAGGAGTAGTGTCACGGGCTGAGTTAGGAATAGTGTAAGGGCCTTAGTTAGGGACAGTGTCAGTGCCTGAGTTAGTAGTAGTTTCAGGGCCTTAGTTGTGGACAGTGTCAGTGCCTGAGTTGAGTACTGTCAAGGCCTTAGTTAGGAAGAATGTCAGTGCCTGAGTTAAGAGGAGTGTCAGGGCTTTAGTTAGGGACAGTTTCAGTTCCCAGGTTTAGAGTGGTGTCACGGCATTAGTTAGGGACAGTGTCAGTGTCTGAGTTGGGAGTAGTGTCACACCTTTGCTAAGGACAGTGTCTGTGCCTGAGTTAGCAGTAGTGTCAGGGCCTTAGTTAGCGACAGTGTCCCTACCGAGTTAATAGTAGTGTCAGGGCATTAGTTAGGGAGAGTGTCAGTGTCTGATTTAGGAATAGTATCAAGGCCTTAGTTACAGTGTCAGTTCCTGAGTTAGGAGTAGTGTCATAGCCTTAGGGACAGTGTCAGTGCCTGAGTTAGGAGTAGTGTCACGGGCTGATTTAGGTGTAGTGTAAGAGCCTTAGGGACAGTGTCAGTGACTGAGTTAGGAGTAGTGTAATGGCTTTAGTTAGGGACATGTCAGTTCCCAAGTTGGGAGTATTGTCATGGCCTTAGTTAGGGTCAGTGTCATGGCCTCTGTTAGGAGTAGTATCAGGGCCTTCTTTAGGGACAGTGTCAGGGCATTAGTTAGGACTGGCATCAGAGCCTATATTAGGAATCTTGTCAGGGCCTGAGTTAGGGGTAGTGTCAGGGCTTTAGTTAGGGTCAGTGTCATGGCCTCTGTTAGGAGTAGTGTCAGGGCCTTCGTTAGGATTAGCATCAGAGCCTATGTTAGGAATCATGTCAGGGCCTTAGTTAGGGTCAGTGTCATGGCCTCTGTTAGGTGTAGTGTCAGGGCCTTCATTAGGGACTGTGTCTGGGCCATAGTTAGGACTAGTATCAGAGCCTATGTTAGGAATAGTGTCAGGGTCTTAGTTAGGGACAGTGTCAGAGCCTTAGTTCAGACTAGCATAAGAGCCTATATTAGGAATCGTGTCAGGGCCTGAGTTAGGAGTAGTGTCAAGGCCTGAGTTAGGAGGAGTGTCAGGGCCTTCGTTAGGGACAGTGTCATGGTCTTAGTTCGGTATAGTGTCAGGGCCTTAGTTAGGAGTAGTCAGGGCCTTAGTTAGGCACAGCCTTAGGTCTTCAGGTAAGATAAGAGGCAGGACATAATCTATGGAGTGACTCAGGTTACGGGCTAGGGATAATGTCAGGAAATTAACGAGGGATTGTTTGAAGGTCTTCGTTATTGAGAGCATCAGGGCCTTATTTAGGAGCAGTGTCAGGGCCTTACCTAGGGATAGTGTCCGGGAAAGGCTTAGGAGCAGCACAAGTGCCTCTGTAGGATCAGCATCAGTGTCTTTGTTAAAGACATTATCAAGGTCTCTGTTAGGGACAGCCTCAGGGCCTCACTTAGGGACAGAGTCAAGACTTACATAGAGACAGTTTCAGGATGTTAGTAAGACATGGGTCAGGATATAAGCTCAGGATAGTGTCAGGACTTTAGATATTGGCAGCAACAGGGCCTTAGTTAGGACGAGAATCAGGGCCTTCATTAGGTATTGCGTCAGGGCCTGAGTTAGGGACAGGGTCAGGCCCTGATTTAAGACTATCCTCAGAGCCAGTGTTAGGTATCGTGTCAGGGCCTGAGTTAGGAGTACCGTCAGGTCCTTAGTTAGGGACAGTGTCAGGGGCTTAGTTAAGACTAGGATCAGAGTCTTCATTAGGTATCATGTCAGGGCCTGAGTTAGGAGTAGTGTCAGGGCCTTAGTTAGGGACGG
>NW_006793543.1:0-252 GCF_000442215.2 Lipotes vexillifer | reverse complement strand
ATAGGTTCATTTGTGTCATATTTTAGATTCCACATATAAGTGGTATCATGGTATTTGTCTTTCTCTTTCTGACTTACTTTGCTCAGTATGATATCTCTAGTTGCAACCATGTTGCTGCTGCAAATGACATTATTTCATTCTTTTCTTTTATGGCTGAGTAGTATTTCATTGTATATATGTACCACATCGTCTTTATCCATTCATCTGTTGATGGACATTTAGGTTGTTTCCATGTCTTGGCTATTGTGAATA
>NW_006793541.1:0-209 GCF_000442215.2 Lipotes vexillifer | reverse complement strand
GTCCTCCTTGTGACTGTCGATGCGCAGGAATAACTCGCTGGGCAGGGCCAGCCCGTTGCAGTCGTGAAGCTTGGTGGGCAGCAGGGCAGCTGGCCGCAGGGGCCGCAGGTCGAGTGTGCTGCGGTGGTCCAGGGACTCAGTGCGCCGCAGCAGTGTGGCACGTGTGTCTGGTGAGGCTCCCACACCAGGCCTGCTGTCCTCGGCCTCCT
>NW_006793540.1:0-669 GCF_000442215.2 Lipotes vexillifer | reverse complement strand
AAGTCTTACCCTACCCCGTGCCCTCCTAACCTGTACGCTAACACTAACATGTGTCCTAACACAAACGCTAACCCTGTACCATTGTCATACACAAACGTGTACCTTAAACTGTTCCCATTCCCTAACCCTAACCCTAACCCTTACACGAAGCCTTACCCTAACCCGTGCCCTAATCCTCACCCATACCCTAACACTAACCCGGGACCTAACACGTACACTAACCCTGAACCGTTGTCGTACCCTAACCTGTACCCTAAACCGTCCGTGTTCCCTAACCCTAACCCTAACCTTAATCTTAAACCAATCCTTACCCGCAGCCTTACCCTAACCCGAGACCTAATCATAACCCGTACGCTAACACTAACCCATGCCCTAACACGTACCCTAACCCTAAACCGTCATCGTAAGCTAACCTGTACCCTAAACCGTCCACGTTCCCTAACCCTAACCCTAACCCTAAACCTAAACCTAACCCTTACCCGAAGTGTTACCCCAACCCGAGCCTTAATCCTAACCTGTATGCTAACACTAACCAGTTCCCTAACATGTACACTAACCCTAAACCTTTGTCGTACCCTAACCTGCACCCTAAACTGTCCCCGTTCACTAACCCTAACCCTAACCCTAACATTTACCCGAAGCCTTATCCTAACCCGTGCGTTAATCCTA
>NW_006793539.1:0-8298 GCF_000442215.2 Lipotes vexillifer | reverse complement strand
CCAGACCGGGTCACAAACCCGTGTCCCCTGCATCGGCAGGCGGACTCTCAACCCCTGCACCACCAGGGAAGGCCCCCCCGAAAAAAAGGCCTCTTTGTATTGTGATACATGGAGGTTTAAAATCTGACAGAGCAAACAGAAAAAAAATATGATAAAATTAACTGAGTGTATAATGACCATATGATTCATGCCTGTTTTCCTGGGGTAATGATTGGTAGCATTTCTTTTTCATTCTCCTAGCGTTGGAGATCATTTTCATCATCACCCTAACTATAAGGTATTAAAGAATGTCGAATGATAGGTGTGTGTGAGAGAAACCAAAGGACTTGAGACCCAAAAGTTTTCCACTGTGGCCTTTGTATGCACTTGCTCTGGCAGCTGTTCCACCCACCCTTGCACAGGACAGAATCCTGAACTATTCCTCTTCATCCTCTAGATAAGATCCTGGCTGCCAAACAATGGCTGCTAATCCACATGAAACATCCCTCTCTTCCTGTTCCAAGAACCAGCTGAACTTTGACCGATATCCTTCCTCCTGCTAAAGCCCCATAAAACAGTCCACCCCTTCTCCAATTCAGATGCTTCTTTACCCTTCCACCTCATGCCAGGCATTTTAAAAGAAAGTCTTATCTGAATGGTGCTCTGGTTGATTTTCTTCTCCAAGTAGGAAATACTCTAGGAATTCAGTGATGTGGGAGAGAGTATTTCTACATTTTTAGTTCAGTGGAGATGAATGGAGTGGGGAAAAATTTACACTGAGCTTAAAAGGGTGAATTGTTTACAGATTAAAGAATAAATTTTATATACTTATAACTTACTATCAGATGTCAGTTTTTACCCAGATGTTCCTGCATACATCAAGGCTAAAAGTATTTTAAGACAGAATTAGAAGTTGGAAAACTCCCTGTGAAGGTGAATATATGAGTATATGTACCAACCAAAGTGTAAATAAAGCCATCAAGTGTGGAAAGTCTCATTCCAGAGGGGACTTTAGTTTTTTTCCAAAGTTCTTCAAATATTAATATAGATTCCTAAAACCTGGGTACATTCTAATCCATGTAATTACAAAAATTTCACTTCAGAAGGCACCATTAAACTAAAAAATATTTTCTTTGCATAGCAGAAGAGCCAAATATTTCAGAGAAATATTTCAAGAACCCTTTGATTTATAATGTGACAAAGACATTATCGTAAATAACAAATATAAAGGTTCGCTTTAATGTGTAAAGGTAGAAACAATATTCTCATCAAAGTATTTATTATGAGTCTTGCGCTGCTCTAAGTGATTGGGTTGAACACGTGTTTGTCGTCATGAATTTCCTTCGACCCCTAAATGTATCCTTTTGCTCTCTTCAGAGTGAATATGCGTTTTAGTCCTAAGAGTCCAGTTCTTGTCAGATATGGGAGAATTAAAGTGACATCTATTTCTCTCTCTTGCAAGTCTGGGATTTGAGTGCAGTCACCATGCATTGAATCTACCTGGTCTACCCTTTGGGTAATCTTAGATGAGGGACCAAAATCTCACTTAGATTAAGGGACCAGTTGTGTGCGGGTAAATGTTTGGAAAAAGCGGGGGAACTGATTTGTAGTGTTTGCCAATTTCTGTGTTTTAAATACTACCACCACGGCCATTTCGAGAGACCAATGTGATGTTACTGAAGGGAGAGTTGGAAAAAGATGTGTAGGAGGACCTCATTCTAAGTACTTTCATCATACAGACATGATAGATGTGAATAACCTCAAGAGCATGGATAAAAATAAAATGTGGAAAATGAATTAGGGAGTAATGAGTTTTAGATACACATTTTCTTTGTTTAATACAATTTATTTAATTGAAGTTTTACATAATATAACTTTTAATAATGGCTATGTTAACAACTGGCTTGCAAAATTCCTGAAATGAGCTAAAAATAGGCTCCAGCACAGCACATGCTTTGTGTATTAACTCCTTTGTTTTCAGAATATGGTTGCACAGATTGGCACCCCATCAACACCATCTTGGAACTTACTAGAAATGCAGAGTCTTAAGTCCCAGCCCAGATCTGCCAAGTCAGAGTCTTCATTTTAACAAGATCTTTGGGTAATTTCTACTCAAATGAAAAATTTGAGAAGTGCTAGAAATTTTACCCTAAGTCTAGGTCAGCCTCAGGGTTGGGAAGGTTCTTGACTAATAGAAGAGTTTATTGCTGACACAAGTTTTAAAATTTGGGGGAATATGTTTTTATGTTTTTAGATGTGACTGGAAAACCTCATTAGATTATAAATCTTGAAAGCTAAGGAGAAAGCAGTATTGGGATAAAGGTGAAAATAGTGGTGTAGATGTATAATCCACATGACTTTAGAAATAATTAAAAAGAAACACTGACTTAACAGAGGCTCAGGAAATGCCTAATGACGTAACAAAGAATGTGTCATGGCATTACTTTTTTTCACGATGGAGAAATCTAATTATAAGTTGGACATCAACAATAAAATTATTCTTCCTACAAATAGGTGTTTAAAATTCTTCTCCATTCATGCATAGCAAACAGATCTGCACATGGAAAATAGAAACACTTGGAATGATAGAAGTGCACAAAGATGGGCCAAAAGTACTGCTGAATGTAGCATTATAGAGGTAAGGTAAAGTAGAAATCCTGAATTTTGCAGAGAATTTTGGAAAAAGCTGCCCTTCTTAATAGCCTCAATAATCAGATGGCTAAAATGACAGGTGGATGTCAGTAAACTTTTCCCTAACCCCCTCAGTGCTTGTTCAATGGCCCATGAACAAAGTAACCAGAAAGGCAGGGATGGACAGTTTCCATGAACTCAACAACTTGGGCTTCCCCTTAAAAAAGGATAAGCTGGCCACTAAATGCTGAGTGTCATTCTCCCAACAACAGAGGACAACTCTGAGTCCCTAATGTGGTGGCAATGCTTGAGGGGACCATCCAGTGACACTGGGCTGATTGATTACATTGAACTATTTCCATCATGATGAGACAGAGAGTCATCTTCACTGAAAAAATATTTTCTGGATATGAATTTGCCTTCCCTGACTTTGATGCTTCTGCCACCACCCATGCACTGGCAAAATGCCTTATCAGCAGTCATGATATCCTGGACTGCATTGCTTCTGATCAACGAACTAATCTTGCAGCAAAGGCTGTGCAACACTTGGCTCATGCAAAAGGGATAAACTGGTCTGATGGCATACTTTATCACCTAGAAGTAGCTGGTCTGCTTGAAAGATGGAATGGCTATTGAGGTCTCGGTTACAGTGTTACTTGGAAGACTACACCTTGCAAGAAGGAGCTTTCCTCTTTCAAGATACAGTATATGTTTTGAATCAGAGCATTATATTATGTTTTCTCCCCCATAGTCAGAAAACATGGGTGTGATAATTAAGAAGTGAAATGGCTACATATATGATACATACAACATACCATGCCATATATGTATTACACTGAACAGTATATGAACATGCATATTGCATTGAGCAATATATGAATTACATATTATCTTAGTCTGTTCAAGCTAAGATAAAAATACCATAGACTGTGTAGCTTAAACAACAAACATTTATTTCTGGAGGCTGGGAAATCCAAGATCAAGGCACCGGCAGATTTGGTGTCTGGTGAGAGCTCACTTCCTGGTTCATAGATGGCTGTCTTCTTGTTATGTCCTCACATGGAAGACAAGAGAGCTCTCTGGGGTGTCTTTTATATAAGGGGGCTAATCCCATTCATGAGGGCTCTATTCTCATGACCTAATTACTTCCCAAAGGTTCCACCTCTTAATACCATCACATTAAAGATTAATTTTCAACATGTGAATTTTGGGGGGGACACAAATATTGTCTATAGCATATATACTGAAGATGTGTAATCTTATATGTTTTATAATTATATATATACATGGATATATATACACACACACACACATATATGACAATATTCCCCTAGGTGACACAAAGATGGTTCAAATGAATTGGAAGATGAAACTGCCACCATGATGGGCTCCTCATGTCACTGAAGGCAAAAATGGGGAGGGGTACTCTAATAGCCAGAGTGACTGATTCCAATTACCAAGAGCAAATTAGGTTATTGCTAATACAGTAGAGTCAAGGAGAATGATATCTAGAAATCAAGTGATTTTCTGGAATTCCCCTTATTTCCTTCCCATTAATAAAGTGAATGGAAAGGAACAGCAAACAAAACAGGGAAGGATGGCTGAGGACTCAGACCCTTCAGGAATTAGAGTTTTGATTACTCTTTCAGGTAACGAACCTAGAGCAGCTTAGGACTAATGAAAGGCAAAAGAAAGATGGAAGGTGTAAAGAAACTAAGGATATCACAGCTATCAGCTGCTGCACTGGGACCAATTACAGAAGGAAAAATTGCCCATCCTCCTGTGTTCTGGAGGATCACAGGACCTTCCACCAAAGCAAGGTGGCCTTTGGACATATACAAGGTTGTCAGGGTCCTGGTATAGAGAAGTTTCCTTACAGAATGGGGCTCAAGAAACTGGCACCAAAATGTTGATATCTGACTATTACTATTGCTATGGTAATAAACTTTCCTTTTCTGAAAAAGTAAAAATAAAAAGAAAGGCTCTAAGAGCCTTGCATATTTTCTCCTTGTTTGTTAAGTGTATATATTTATACATATGATCTATTTTTTCTTTCTCTGCCTCCTTCATGTTATCATTTTAAAGAAGTTTGTGGAAAGTTAACTTTGCAGTTTAGTCTTTAGGTAGTAGAATATTCAATGGGACTAGAACTGAATTTGTGAAATGATTAATACAGCTAGTGAAGGATACAATGGGTGTTGAGACAGTATTTTTCCATTCTGGGGAGAGGATGAGAGCTTCTTTACTAGTATGAAGGAAATTTCCATCCTGTTACGTAGAAACAGAGTTGTGTTGTATGGAGGCTGAAATGTGTGTAGAAATATGTGTGTGGTTACTGAGTGACTAAAGGTGTGGACTGTGCCAGTTATTGACTTATTGTTTCTCAGCCCCAAACTCACCCTTGTTTGCCCTGCTTTGTGATGATGGAATTAGATGCTGCAGATTACATTTACCCTGTGCCAGCTGGCTTGTTATTAGGTTCTCCTGAGAAGATACTGGAGGAATGGTAGGACAGGAAGGGTAGGAAGAGATGTTTTTGTGCTCTGTTTTCCATGGGACATTGAGAAGATTGGTGTGAAATGGACACAGGAGCATATACCACAACTGAATGTGCTTTGCCTTTTATGGAGGACACCTCCTAGCATGTTTCTTCATCATCATGAACTGTTCTGCAGTTCAGGGGTAGCATCTTCCAGCAAGTGTCATGATCCCCACAATGACAAGATACTTTTGTGGTTTCACAGTTTTGCAAAGAGTGCTTCCGTCAAGTTTCTGCATCATCACAGTGACAGGCAGAAAGCAGCAATGACACCATCTACCCTGAGATCTCAGCCTTGCAGCCCCCTTTAAGTTTCTGAGTTTCTTCCTTATTCACTTTCCCCTCAACCCTAAGGAATAACCATCCTGCAGCTGCTACCCCTGCGCAATTTAGTAACCACATTTTAACTAGTTAGAAATGCTATCTTCCCTGTTCAAATTCCTGATAAGATTTCTCTCTCCTGAATGGACCGTGACTGATATTTATATAACTTTATTATTAAAAATTTTTTTCTTTGGTTAAGAATTTTGTGCAATAGCCTAAGTAGTTTATTACAGTATTTATTAAGTTAAAGTTTTGGGACTAAATGGAGTTCTCATGCTACTCTATGGATTGAAACACTTTCAACTAATCCTTTTGCTGAGTTGTTTGGCATGGTCCATAAGGCTTGATGCTTTCTGGGGAAACATCAGGGGGTGGTCTTTAATTGCTTTTGATATTTTTTCATGAAGGGTTGAAGCTAATATTGTTGGAGGAGGTCATGGAGAGGACACGACCTGAGAGCTCGTTGACCTGAGAGCTGGATTCCAACAGTCAAAGGCTTCTGACACCCTCCTCCCCTGGCCCTGGTTCTTAGGAAGTGCATTCAGCCCACTGTTCCCACAGAAGGACCCTTTTCAATGATGCAGCATAGACAGAATAACGTGTTGTTGAGACCATCTGGACTGTGTACATGACTCAGTTCTGTTAAGGCCTCTGTAGAAATTTTAAGATTCTGGTGGATGGTTGTGGAGATCTACCCATTTTGCAGCTGCCCAAGACAAGCCTTGATATACTTGATATAAGTCCCCTTGCTGACTAAAACTTTCACCTACCAATCTGGAGTGGTCTGCCTCTTTCTTTGGTCTCATATTGCTCTCTGAGTATGGAAGCTGGTTTTGAATTTGGCCCAGGGAACTCCCAAGGTGGTGAACCAACAAATACATCAGAAAATAAAGTAAATTAAAGTTGGTGCATTTGGATGATATCTACCTGTTCACTTCTCTCTGGGGACTCACCTCTCTCACTGACCCACAAGGTCAAAGTTTATCACTGAGAAGCCCAGTGTGATGCTATATTACTCTGCTCCCTCGGCCATGATCGACTGAACTAAGGTGAATACTTGATTCAATTTGAGCAGAGTCTATTCAGCAGAAATTTGAACTGTCAGTAAGAGATTCTAGCCTTTGTTGGTCTCTAGCTACAAAACCATGAGATCATTTAGTTTTTAGTAACAAATAATAATGAAATGTTTTCTGCCATATAACAGTGTTAAAGGGAGCCTAATTCCATGAAATCAATTTAAACATAATCAATTCACTTTTAAATGGGTTTCTTCGGGTAATTAAGTATGCAGAAGGTCACTAGGGGTTTTATATATTTTCCTAGTACCTTTTATATAAAATATGGTAAGCTGAACCTTGTATTGAATACTTACTGTGTTATTTACACAAAGACACTGAAAATTTCAGGGCAAATAAATAGTCTCCTCATGTGCAGCCACTGATTCTTTTTCTTTTTCTCTGTTGAAATGAGAGACGTGGAGAGTAAACTTGCTCTATATTCAGACTTTTGTCTTTCAAGAACTTCCCAAATCTTGTGCATTTAAGTTCCAGTGAAGTGGAAATGTGATTTCTCTTCTTCACTGGGTTTGAGCCAACCTCCAGTGAAGGCCATGGAGTAGCCGTTGTCCTCTGTACCCACCATCCACATGGGGGAATACTCCTGAAATCTCCAGTGCACCATCTCATAATTCAATTCCTTCTACTAATGTTTCCCATCCTTCATTAAGCAAATGTGCACTGAATGCCTGCTCTGTGCCACATGTGGAATTGAGACTATGGTAGTGACAAGACGGAGGCTGTGCTGCCCTTACTGAACTCACAGGTTGATGGATAGAAGGATTAATTGAATATTTAAACCCTAACCCTAAACAATACTCTAAATATTTATTGAATGTTTACTATGTAGCCATCACTGTTCTAGGTACCAGTGATAAAGCAGTGAAAGAAAAAATAGATAAAAATCCCTGTCTTTAAGAAGATTGACTTCTAGTTAATATAAAATTACAAATACTGATATATACTAAAAGAAAAATTATAGAGTTCAATGACAACATATATCAGGGGGATATAAGCTAGCAAGAAGTTTAAGATCTCCTGAATTGTGATGTCTAAGCTGAGCCCTGAAAGGTAAGAAGGTATTAGCTAGGCAAAGAGGATGAGCAGAAGAAAATATTTCAGGTAAAGAAAACACATTTTAAGGACAGGATAGTTAATTGTGGGGGAAAAAGCCCTAAAATATGAAAATTCGAAAGTGATTAAAAGTCCTAGCAATTAATTCTAAACCCCTGACCAATTAATATTAATTGACCATGGGGCTAATTTCTCTTGGGATTTTTAACAACAGTCAATTTATTCTAAAAACAATTGCAGTATTCAAAAATGAATATTCATTAGGAAATTCTAACTGAAGATAGGAAAATGAAGAAGATTATATATCTCCATTTAGGATAAACTCAGTGTTAGCAAATAACATGTACACAGTCATAATTATATAATATTAAAAAAATCAAACTATAACTTAGCATTTCTACATTTTAAATTTGAATATAAAGGGAAGGGAACAAGTTCATTATTAGTAGGTATACGAGTTAAAAATAGTTTTTATTATTTTTTGATACTACTGAAATATATGTTCATTGTGTAGAATTTTAAAAGTAGACAAAATTATTAAAAAAGGAAATGAAAATTAGCCATTATCCATCAACCAAAGTTTATATCAATCTTTGTTATGTTTGATTTAAAAGACAAATTAAAAATGATCACATATTGGGCTTCCCTGGTGGTGCAGTGGTTGAGAGTCCGCCTGCCGATGCAGGGGACGCGGGT
>NW_006793538.1:0-238 GCF_000442215.2 Lipotes vexillifer | reverse complement strand
AAAAAATTAAAAAAATTAAAAAAAAAAAAGAATGATGTTTGCTGTGGGTTTGTCGTATATCGCCTTTATTATGTAGAGGTAGGTTCCCTCTGCGCCCACTTTCTGGAGAGTTTTTATCATAAATGGGTGCTGAATTTTGTCAGAAGCTTTTTCTGCATCTATTGAGATGATCATTTGGTTTTTATTCTTCAGTCTGTTAATATGGTGTATCACATTGATTGATTTGCATATATTGAAG
>NW_006793537.1:0-216 GCF_000442215.2 Lipotes vexillifer | reverse complement strand
GAACCCTGGATATATGTATATTAGACCATCTTATATATTCTCTATGTCTTCATCAGCTTGGACAGCTATAACAAAATGCCATAGACCTGGTGGCTTGAAAAACAGACGGTAATTTCTTAAGAGTTCTGCAGGTTGGAAGGCCAAGATCAAGGTGCCATATTCAGTTCCTGGTGAGAGCTCTCTTCCTACTTTTCAGATGGTTGTCTTACTGTGTCC
>NW_006793535.1:158505-186070 GCF_000442215.2 Lipotes vexillifer | reverse complement strand
GGACTTTAACACCCCACTTTCACCAATGGACAGATAATCCAAAATGAAAATAAATAAGGAAACCCAAGTGTTAAGTGATACATTAAACCTGATGCACTTAATTAATATTTAATAGCACATTCCATCCAAAAACACAGAATACACATTCTTCTCAAGTGCTCATGGAACATTCTTCAGGATAGATCATATCTTGGTTCACAAATCAAGCCGTGGTAAATTTAAGAAACTTGAAATTGTATCAAGTACGTTTTCTGACCACAACATTATGAGACTAGATATCAATGACAGGAAAAAATCTGTAAGAAATACAAACACATGGAGGCTAAACAATACACTACTTAATAACCAAGAGATCACTGAATAAATCAAAGAGGAAATAAAAAAATACCTAGAAAAAAATGACAATGAAAACACAACGACCCAAAACCTATGGGATGCAGCAAAAGCAGTTCTAAGAGGGAAGTTTATAGCTACACAAGCCTACCTTAAGAAACAAGAAACATCTCAAATAAACAACCAAACCTTACACCTAAAACAATTAGAGAAAGAAGAACAAAAAAACCCCAAAGTTAGCAGAAGGAAAGAAATCATAAAGATCAGATCAAAAATAAATGAAAAAGAATGAAGGAAATGATAGCAGAGATCAATAAAACTAAATGCTGGTTCTTTGAGAAGGTAAACAAAATTGATAAACTATTAGCCAGACTCATCAAGAAAAAAAGGGAGAAGGCTCAAATTAACAGAATTAGAAATGTAAAAGGAGAAGTAACAACTGACACTGCAGAAATACAAAGGATCATGAGAGATTACTACAAAAAACTATATGCCAAAAAAATGGACAACCTGGAAGAAACGGACAAATTCTTAGAAGTGCACAACCTTCTGAAACTGAACCAGGAAGAAATAGAAAATATGAACAGACCAATCACAAGAACTGAAATTGAAACTGTAATTAAAAATCTTCCAACAAACAAAAGTCCAGGACCAGTTGGCTTCACAGGTGAATTCTATCAAACATTCAGACATGAGCTAACACCTATTCTTCTCAAACTCTTCCAAAATCTAGCAGAGGGAAGAACACTCCCAAACTCATTCTACGAGGCCACCATCACTCTGATACCAAAACCAGACAAAGATGTCACAAAGAAAGAAAACTACAGGCCAATATCATTGATGAACCTAGATGTTAAAATCTTGAACAAAATACTAGGAAACAGAATCCAACAACACATTAAAAGGGTCATTCACCATGATCAAGTGGGTATTATCCCAGAAATGCAAGGATTTTTCAGTATATGCAAATCAAAGAACGTGATACACCATATCAACAAATTGAAGGAGAAAAACCATATGATCATCTCAATAGATGCAGAGAAAGCTTTTGACAAAATTCAACACCCATTTATGATAAAAACCCTCCAGAAAGTAGGCATAGAGGGAACTTTCCTCAACATAATGAAGGCCAGATATGACAAACGCACAGGCAACATCGTCCTCAATGGTGAAAATCTGAAACAATTTCCACTAAGATCAGGAACAAGACAAGGTTGCCCTCTCTCACCAGTATTATTCAACATAGTTTTGGAAGTTTTAGCCGCAGCAATCAGAGAAGAAAAAGAAATAAATGGAATCCAAATTGGAAAAGAAGAAGTGAAGCTGTCACTGTTTGCAGATGACATGAAACTATACATAGAGAATCCCAAAGATGCTACCAGAAAACTACTAGAGCTAATCAATGAATTTGGTAAAGTAGCAGGATATAAAATTAATGCACAGAAATCTCTTGCATTCCTATATACTAATGATGAAAAATCTGAAAGTGAAATTAAGAAAACACTCCCTTTTACCATTGCAATAAAAAGAATAAAATACCTAGGAATAAACCTACCTAAGGAGACAAAAGACCTGTATGCAGAAAATTATAAGACACTGATGAAAGAAATTAAAGATGATACAAATAGTTGGAGAGATATACTGTATTCTTGGATTGGAAGAATCAACATTGTGAAAATGACTCTACTACCTAAAGCAATCTACAGATTCAAGGCAATCCCTATCAAACTACCACTGACATTTTTCACAGAACTAGAACCAAAATGTTCACAGTTTGTATGGAAATACAAAAGACCCTGAATAGCCAAAGCAATATTGAGAAAGAAAAATGGTGCTGGAGGAATCAGGCTCCCTGACTTCAGTAATCAAGACAGTATGGTACTGGCAGAAGATAGAAATATAGATCAATGGAAGAGGACAGAAAGCCCAGAGATAAACCCATGCACATATGGTCACATTATCTTTGATAAAGGAGGCAAGAATATACAGTGGAGAAAAGACAGCCTGGTCATTAAGTGGTGCTGGGAAAACTGGGCAGCTACATGTACAAGAATGAAATTAGAACACTCCCTAACACCATACACAAAAATAAACTCAAAATGGATTAAAGACTTAAATGTAAGGCCAGACACCATCAAACTCTTAGAGGAAAACATACACAGAACACTCTATGACATAAATCACAGCAAGATCCTTTTTGACCCACGTCCTAAAGAAATGGAAATAAAAACAAAAATAAACAAATGGGACCTAATGAAACTTCAAAGCTTTTGCAAAGCAAAGGAAACCATAAACAAGACCAAAAGACAACCCTCAGAATGGGAGAAAATATTTGCAAATGAAGCAACTGACAAAGAATTAATCTCCAAAACATACAAGCAACTCATGCAGCTCAACATCAAAAAAACAAACAACCCAATCCAAAAATTGGCAGAAGAGCTAAATAGACATTTTTCCAAAGAAGATATGCAGATTGCCAACAAACACATGAAAGAATGGTCAACATCATTAATCATTAGAGAAATGTAAATCAAAACTACAATGAGATATCATTTCACACCAGTCAGAATGGCCATCATCAAAAAATCTACAAACAATAAATGCTGGAGATGGTGTGGAGAAAAGGGTCACCCTCTTGCACTGTTGGTGGGAATGCAAATTGATCCAGCCACTATGGAGAACAGTATGGAGATTCCTTAGAAAACTAAAATTAGAACTACCATATGACCCAGCAATCCCACTAATGGGCATATACCCTGAGAAAACCATAATTCAAAAAGAGTCATGTACTAAAATGTTCATTGCAGCTCTTTTTACAATAGCCAGCACATGGAAGCAACCTAAGTGTCCATCAACAGATGCATGGATAAAGAAGATGTGGCACATATGTACAATGGAATATTACTCAGCCATAAAAGGGAATGAAACTGAGTTACTTGTAGTGAGGTGGATGGACCTAGAGACTCTCATACAGAGTGAAGTAAGTCAGAAAGGGAAAAACAAATACCTTATGCTAACACATATATATGGAATCTAAAAAAGAAGGGAAAAGAAATAAAAAGATCAGAAATACCCAGGGTCAACACGGGAATAAAGATGCAGACCTACTAGAGAATGGACATGAGGATACGGGAAGGGGTAATGGTAAGCTGGGACAAAGTGAGACAGTGTCATGGACATATGTCCACTACCAAACGTAAAATAGGTAGCTAGTTGGAAGCAGCCACATAGCACAGGGAGATTAGCTCAGTGCTTTGTGACCACCTAGAGTGGTGGCATAAGGAATGTCAGAGGGAGGGAGATGCATGAGGAAAGAGATATGGAGACATATGTATATGTATAACTGATTCACTTTGTTATAAAGCAGAAACTAACACCATTGTAAGGCAATTATACTCCAATAAAGATGTTTAAAAAAGTTAAAAAAGAAAGAATCTGTCCTACCTCCTTCACGAGATTGCTCTGAAGATAAAATGAGATGGTGATAAGAAGGAACAAAACTATTTGTAATGAGGTGGATTGACCTAGAGTCTGTCATACAGAGTGAAATAAGTCAGAAAGAGAAAATCAAATACCGTATGCTAACACATGTATATGGAACCTAAAAAATCAGTATTGATAAACCTACAGGCAGAACAGGGGAAAAGACGCAGATGTACACAACAGACTTTAGGACACAGAGGGGGAAGGAGTAGCTGGAACCAAGTGAGAGAGTAGCACTGACATATTTACCCTACCAAGTATAAAATGGATGGCTAGTGGGAAGCTTCTGTATAGCACAGGGAGATCAGCTCGGTGCTTTGTGAAGACCTAGAGGGATGGGATAGGGAGAGTGGAAGGGAGACCCAAGAGGGAGGGGGTATGGGGAAATATGTATACGTATAACTGATTCACTTTGTTATACAGCAGAAACTAACACAACATTGTAAAGCAATTATACTCTAATAAAGATATAAATAAAATAAAAAATAAATTTAAAAAACGGCACCAAAAAACTCCCCCCAGAACATTTTCAGTTGTACAACCTTGTAAGGGATCTAATAAAAGTCCAAGTTTAATGTCTCCATCTCTCCTTTATGAAAATGCTATGAAGTTTGCTTTTGCTTTTGCTTGGTATGGTGCCATAAGTTTCTTTGAGCTTAAAGGTAAATACAGAGTACTATTAGACTTCTATTTTGTTTCCTTCCTTTTTGCTTTCTGTCTTTCACTTTAGGTTAGTGGAGATATTTGGGGAATACTGTTCAATAGCCACCAAATAATGTAGATGCTGAATAGTGAAGTGATTAAGAGTGTAGATTCCCAAAACAGACTGAGTTGAAATCTTGACTCAGCTACTTACTAGCTATATTGTTATGGACAAGTCACTTAATCTTCCTAGCCTTAATTCCCTCATCTCTAAAGTGGAGGTAATAGCACCTATCTCTTAGAATTATAGAGTGGATTAAATTACTCTGTGTGTGTGCACTTGTATGTATAGAGCTTAGATCAGTGCTTAGCATTAACTATGCTTAAGTTGGGTGTGCCTCTACTTGGAGGTTTGATCTCTGGCAAAACCATTTAAATGTGGGATTCTAAATAGATCTCAGAAAAATTCAGACTGTTATATACAATAGTGCTCCTGGAGACTTATTTAATGAGAATTATCCAGTAGTGATTCCTATTTGAATACCTCAAATACTTCCACACTACTTAGCCCAAGGCCTGCAACATAGTAAGATCTCAGCACATTTGTTGAAATGATGAATGAGTATATTACTCAATTTTATATACTACAAATTTTATTAACTTGAAGAGTTAAAAAATTCTCTTTCAGGTATCATTACATTCTGATATTAGTGAGGGAGCTTGGTATGAGAAATGCTATGAGGTGGAGAGAAAGCATCCAACTAGGAAGAAAAACCTCTGGGTTCTAGTCTCAGCTCTGCTATCTATTACTTAAGTATATAATCTTGGGCAAGTCGCTGCATCTCTTAGGTCCTCATTAGTTCAATCTGGAAAACTGCGATAATAATAATTTTTAAACTTGCAACAAGAGTGTTCCCTTACTGGTAGTCCAGGTGCTATCAATCCTTTTTTACAGCTAGAGGAATTCTCAGGGCAGTTTGTGGACAGCAAAGTGTCTGTAAATTAATGGTAGATTGCTTAGATCTCCTGTATTAAGGTATGAAAGTTCAGGAGGTTATTATTAGGCATCAGAATCAGACTAAGGATCTGAATTATAAGGGTCACATTTAGACAGGCCTGATGATATAAAATTTAGGCGTATCTTACAGACACAAGAACAAGGGCTAGACACTCCTCAAATTTGACAAATTCTGGGATCCCAGTGAGTTATTTATATGTTCTAGATATAAGTCCTTTGACAGATATATGGTTTGCAAACATTGTCTTCCAGAATGTAGCTGCTTTTTCATTATTTTAACAGGGTCTTTTACAGAGAAAAAGTTTTTAATGTTGATAACGTCAGGTCCAATTCATCAATTTTCCCTGTAATGGGTTGTGCTTTTGGTGTCAAATATCAGAACTCGTCACCAAGCCCTAGGTCCCAAGGATTTTCTCTTATGTTTTGTTCTAAAAGTTTTATAGTTTTATGTTTTTTACTTAGAACTATGATACATTTTCAGTTAATTATTGTATAAGGTGTGAGTATAACTTTTCACCTATGGATATCCAATTGCCCCAGCACCATTTGTTATTTACACCTTCAAACTGAATTGATTTTTCATCTTTATAAAAAGAAATAGGGAATATTTGTGTAGAGCTATTTCTGGCTTCTCTATTGTGTTCCACTGATTTATGTGTTTATACCTCCACCAGAACCACATTGTTTTAATGACTGGAGCTATATAATAAGTCTTAAAGTTGCTTAGAGTGAGTCACTCACTTTCTTCTTGTTTTTCATAGTTGCTTTTAGCTATTCTATGTTTTTTTGCCATGTGAGTATCTCAGTAGATGTAGAAAAAGCATTTGACAAAATTTAACATATGTTTGTGGAAAAAACTCTCAGCAAATTGGGCAGGAAAGGAACGTGCCTCAACATAATAAATCCCATATGTGACAAGCCACAGCTAACATCATACTCATGGTGAAAGGGTAAAGACTTTGCTTCTAAGGTGAGGGTGCCCCCTCTTACCACTCCTATTCCACATAGTACTAGAAGTACTAGCCAGAACAATTAGAAAAGAAAAAGAAATTCCTTCAAAACATTAAAAAATATACACCTAAAACAACTAGAGAAAGAAGAACAAATAAAACTCAAAGTTAGTGGATAGAAAGAAATCATAAAGATTATGATTAATCCTTTGTCAGTTGCTTCATTTGTAAATATCTTCTCCCATTCTGAGGGTTGATCTATTGTTTTCTTCATCTTTATTTCATTTATTTCTGCTCTGATCTTTATGATTCTAAAAATAGAACTATCATATGACCCAGGAATCCCACTACTGGGCATATACCCTGAGAAAACCATAATTCAAAAAGAGACATGTACCACAATGTTCATTGCAGCACTATTTACAATAGCCAGGACATGGAAGCAACCTAAGTGTCTATTGACAGATGAATGGATACAGAATATGTGGCACATATATACAATGGAATATTACTCAGCCATAAAAAGAAACGAAATTGAGTTATTTGTAGTGAGGTGGATGGACCTAGAGTCTGTCATACAGAGTGAAGGAAGTCAGAAATAGAAAAATAAATACCATATGCTAACACATATATATGGAATCAAAAAAAAAAAAGGGTTCTGATGAACCTAGGAGCAGGACAGGAATAAAGACGCAAATGTAGAGTATGGACTTGAGGACATGGGGTGTGGGGGGAGGGTAAGTTGGGATGAAGTGAGAGAGTAGCATTGACATATATACACTACCAAATGTAAAATAGATAGCTAGTGGGAAGCAGCTGCATAGCACAGGGAGATCAGCTTGATGCTCTGTGACCACCTAGAGAGGTGGAATAGGGAGGGTGGAAGGGAGATGCAAGAGAGAGGGGATATGTGGATATATGTATACACAGAGCTGATTCACTTTGTTATATAGCAGAAACTAACACAGTATTGTAAAGCAATTATACTCCAATAAAGATGTAAAAAAATAGAAAATAGGAAATATCAATGAAACTAAAAGCTGTATTTTTTAAGAGATAAGCAAAATTGATAAACCTTTAGCCAGACTCATCAGGAAAAAATGGGAGAGAGCTCAAATCAATAAAATTAGAGACGAAAAAGAAGATGTTACAGCTGACACAGCAGAAATACAAAGGATCATAAGAGACTACTATAAGCAACTATATGCCAATAAAGTGGGCAACCTATAAGAAATGGATAAATTCTTAGAAAGGTCCAATTTCCAAGATTGAAGCAGGAAGAAATAGAAAATATGAACAGACCAGTCACAAGTACTGCAATTGAAACTGTGATTAAAAAACTCCCAACAAGGGCTTCCCTGGTGGCGCAGTGCTTGAGAGTCCGCCTGCCGTTGCAGGAGACGCGGGTTCGTGCCCCGTTTCGGGAAGATCCCACATGCCGCGGAGCGGCTGGGCCCGTGAGCCGTGGCCGCTGGGCCTGCGCGTCCGGAGCCTGTGCTCCGCAAATGGGAGAGGCTACAACAGTGAGAGGCCCGCATAACGCAAGAAAAAAAAAAAAAAAAAAAACTCCCAACAAACAAAAGTCCATGACCAGATGGCTTCACCAACAAATTCTATCAAACATTTAGAGAAGAGTTAACACCTATCCTTCTCAAACTGTTCCAAAAATTTGCACAGGAAGGAACACTCCCAAACACATTCTATGAGGCCACCATCACCCTGATACCAAAACCAGACAAAATTCCCACAAAAAAATAAAATTACAGGCCAATATCACTGATGAACATTGAAGCAAAAACCCTCAACAAAATACTAACAAATCCAACAATACATTAAAAGTATCATACACCATGATCAAGTGGGATTTATCCCAATGATGCAAGTATTTTTCAATATCTGCAAATCAATCAGTGTGATGTACCACATTAACAAGTTGAAGAATAAAAACCATATGATCATCTCAATAGAAGCAGAAAAAACTTTTGATAAAATTCAACACCCTTTTTTGATAAAAAATAAAAACTCTCCAGAAAGTGGCCATAGAGGGAACCTACCTCAGTATAATAAAGGCCATATATGACAAACCCACAGCTAACATTGTACTCAGTGGTGAAAAGCTGAAAGCATTTCCACTAAGATCAGGAACAGGACAAGGATGTTCACTCTCACCAATGTTATTCAGCATAGTTCTGGAAGTCCTAGCTATGGCAATCAGAGAAGAAAAAGAAATAAAAGTAATACAAATTTTTAGAATAAGCTTCTTTATTTCTACAAGAAACTTTGCTGGGATTTTCATAAGGACTGCATTAAACTACAGATCAATTGAAGAAGAACTGGCTTTACAATATTGAGTCTTCCAATCCAGGAATGTAATATGCCTCTTCATTTATTTAAATCTTTGATTTCTTTCCTCAGTGCTTTGTAATTTTCAGTATACAAATCTTCTACATGTTTTATTAGATTTACAAGGAAAAATTTAATGATTGTAAATAGTATTATATGTTTAATTATGGTGTCTACATGTTCAATGTTAGTATATAAAAATGCAATCAATTTTGTATGTAATCTTGTATCTTGTTACATTGCTGAGCTCATTATTTTTATGACTTTATTTATAAATTCTTTGGTATTTTCTATGTAGATCATATGTCATCTGCAAATAAGGACAGTTTAATTCTCCCTCTCTGATCTCTATGCTGTTTATTTTCTTTTCTTACCTTATTGCACTGGCTAGAACTTCCAGTACTATGTTGAATAAGAGTACTGGGGGTTGGATCATATGGTAACTCTATTTTCAGTTTTTTCAGGAACCTGCATACTATTTTCCATGGTGGCTGCACCAATTTTAAACAGTGTGTAGGAGGGTTCCCTTTCCTCCACAACCTCTCCAGCATTTATTATTTGTAGACTTTTTGAAGATGGCCATTCTGACAAGTGTGTGGTACTACCTTATTTTAGTTTTTAACTGCATTTCTCTAAAAATTAGCAATGTTGAGCATCTTTTCATGTGCCTGTTGGCTGTCTGTATGTTTCCTTTGGAGAAATGTCTAAGTTTTCCACCCTATTTTTGATTGGGTTGTTTTGTTTTTTATATTGAGCTTATGAACAGTTTGTATATTTTGGAAATTAATCCCTTGTCAGTCTCATTGTTTACAAATATTTTCTCCCATTCTGTAGGTTGCCTTTTCATTTTGTTTGTGGTTTCCTTTGGTTTGCAAAAGGTTTTATTTGTTTATTTTTGCTTTTATTTCCATTACTCTAAGAGATGGATCTAAAAAATATTGATGCAATTTATTTAAAAGGGTGTTCTGCCTATGTTTTCTTCTAGGAGTTTTATAGTATCCAGTCTTACATTTAGGTCTTTAATCCATTTTGAGTTTATTTTTGTATCTGGTATTAGACAATGTTCTAATTTCATTCTTTTACATGTAGCTGTCCAGTTTTCCCAGATCATGTATTGCAGAGACTGTTCTTTTGCCATTGTATATTCTTGCCTCTTTTGTCATAGATTAACTGACAATAAATGTGTAGGTTTATATCTGGGCTTTCTATCCTGTTCCATTGATCTGTGTGTCTGGTTTTGTGCCAGTACCATATTGTTTTGATTACTATCACTGTAGTATAGTCTGAAGTCAGGGAGCATGATGCATTCATCTCCATTCTTCTTTCTCAAGATTGTTTTGGCTATTTGGGGTCTTTTGTGTTCCATACAAATTTTAACATTATTTGTTCTAGTTCTGTGAAAAATGTCATTGGTAATTTGGTAGGGATTGCATTAAATATGTAGATTGCCTTGGATAGTATGGTCATTTTAACAATATTGATTCATCCAATCCAAGAACACAGTACATCTTTCCATCTGTTTGTGTCATCTTCAATTTTGTCATCAGCGTCTTATAGTTTTCAGAGTATAGATCTTTTGCCTCTTTAGGTAGGTTTATTCCTAGGTATAGAGTTACCTATGATCCAGCAATCCCACTCCTGTGCATATATCAGGAAAATCCAAAAACTCTAATTTGAAAAGATACATGCACCCCAATGTTCGTAGTAGCACTATTTACAATAACCAAGACATGGAAGCAACCCAAATGTCCTTTGACAGATGAATGTATAAAGAAGATGTGGTATGTTTATACAATGGAATATTACTCAGCCATAAAACATGAATGAAATTATGCCATTTGCAGCAACATAGATGGACCTAGAGATTACCATATTAAGTGAAGTAAATCATAAAGAGAAAGAAAAATATCATATGATATCTCATATGTGGAATCTAAAATAATGATACAAATGAACTTGTTTACAAAATAGAAATAGAGCCACAGACATAGATAAGAAACTTATGGTTACCAAAGGGGAAAGTGGGGAGGGATAAATTAGGAGTTTGGGATTAACAGATACTCACTACTATATATAAAATAGATAAACAAGGACCTACCTGTATAGCACAGGGAACTATATTCAATATCCTGTGATAACCTATAATGGAAAAGAATCTGAAAAAGAATATATATAATATATAGTATATATATAATATATATAGTATATATGTTTATATATTACTTCTATATATATATTACTTCAATAAAGAAAAAAGAGTACTGGGAGTAGACATCCTTGCATTGTTCCTGATCTTAAGGAAAAAGCATTCAGTCTTTTACCATTATATGTGTTGTTAGCTATAGTTGTTTTTGTAGATGCTCTTTGTGACATTGAAGAAGTTTCCATCTATTCCTATTTTTCTGACAGTATTTATCATGAAGGACAGTTGTATTTTGTGAAATGCTTTTTCTGCATCACATGATAAAATTATATGATTTTTCTTCTTTAGTTTGTTTTTTTCTTATCTTTTTTTCCCATTAAAAAATTGTGGTAGGGGCTTCCCTGGTGGTGCAGTGGCTGAGAGTCCGCCTGCCGATGCAGGGGACACAGGTTCATGCCCTGGTCCGGGAAGATCCCACATGCCACAGAGCGGCTGGGCCCATGAGCCATGGCCGCTGAGCCTGCGCGTCCGGAGCCTGTGCTCTGCAAAGGGAGGGGCCACAACAGTGAGAGGCCCACGTACTGCAGAAAAAAAAAAAATTGTGGTAACATGAACATAACATAGAATATACTATTATACTATATAAACCATTTTCTGGGCTTTCATATTGAAACTAAAAGCATTTTTTCATGTGATTATTTATCATTTGTAAGTCTCCTTTGGAGAAATGTCTATTCAGAGTCTTTGACCATTTTAAAATTATAGCTGTCTTTATTATTGATTTGTAAGAATTCTTTATAAATTCTAGACACAAGCACTGTATCAGATATATAATTTGCAAACATTTTCTCTCATTCTGTGGGTTGTGTTTTCACTTTCTTCATAGTGTCCTTGGAAGCACAAAATTTTTTAATTTTGATAAAATTCAATTTATCTTTTTTCTTTTGTTGCATGTGCTCGTGCCAAATCCAAGGTCATGAAGATTTACTCCTGTGTTTTCCTCTAAGAGGTTTATAGATTTTGCCCTTCCTTTTAGGTTTTTGACCTGTCTTGAGTTTTCTTGTTTATGGCATAAGGTAAGTGTCCAATTTCATTCTTTTGCATGTGGCTATCCAGTTATCCTAGTGATATTTGTTGAAGAGACTTTTCTTTCCTCATTAAATAGTCTTGACACTCTTGTCAAAATTAGGTGACCATAGATGTATGCAATGACTTCTGGACTCTCAATTCTATTCTACTGATCCATATGTCTCTCTTTGTGCCAGGACGACATTGTCTTGATTACTACTGCTTTGCAGTAAATTTTGAAATTTGGAAGTTTTAGTCCTCCTACTATATTCTTCATTTCGAATTGTTTTGGCTATTCTGGGTCCCTTGCAGTTCCAAATGAATTTTTGCTTTCTCCCTGGTTGGTACCTTTTTTTTTTTTTTTTACATCTTTATTGGAGTATAATTGCTATACAATCTTGTGCTAGTTTCTTCTGTACAACAAAGTGAATCAGCTAGAGTCAGCTTGTCAGTTCCTACAAAGAACTCAGCTGGTTTGCTTTACTCTGTATTCAAGATGCAAACTGAGATTAAACATGAACCTGTGGAAAAGTTATTTTAAATTAAACACAAGTCACTTGAAAATACACTGTATAAGGTTTTTGTTTTCTTAAGAGTTAGATTCTGTCTGTGTAATGAATAATGACTAAAGACATGCTGAAGTTCTCACAAAGTTACCAGGAAATCTATGCAAATCTCTTTCCAATTAAAAATGAGTAGCAACCGTGTCTAACAAAGTCCTTTGGAAAAAGAGCATAGAGGAGAAATCTTGCCATGTATTTAAAGATAATAAAATTATCAATCATGAATAGCTGTATTAGATTATTTGACTTAAAGATATTTGATACAAATAATTTCAGTGTTAAGTTAAAAATATATTGAGTATGTGCTTTACTGTACAGAGTATCATTTATCTAATAGATTATATTATTTAACTACCTTTGGAATTGTATTAATCATAGCCTAAACTAAACCAAACTAAAAAAAGAGTATATGACATATGAAGCCATTACAATGAATAAAACAATTTCAGCGGAAAAAACTCAGCTGGGATTCTGATAGGGATTGTGTTGAATTTGTAGATCATTTTAGGAAGTGTTGCCATCTTAACAATATTGCCTATTTTGATCTATGAGCATGGGATATTTTCCCATTTATTTAGATCTTCTTTAATTTCTTTTAACAATGTTTTGTCATTTTTAGAGCATAAATTTGGCACTTCTTTTGTTAAATTTATTCCTATTTTATTTTTATTTTTGCTAATGTAAGTGGAATTGTTTTCTTAATTTTATTTTCAGATTGTTAATTGCAAGTGTGTAGAAATACAACTGATTTTTTATATTGATCTTGTATCCTGCAATCTTGCTGAAAGTTATTAGTTCTGATAGTTTTTTTATATAAATTTATGTTATTTTTATTTATTTTTGGCTGCATTGGGTCTTTGCTTTCTCTAGTTGCAGCAAGCGGGGGCTACTCTTCATTGTGCAGGCTTCTCATTGTGGTGGCTTCTCTTGTTGAGGAGCATGGGCTCTACGGGCACGGGCTTTAGCAGTTGTGGCTCGTGGGCTCTAGAGTGCAGGCTCAGTAGTTGTGGCGCACGGGCTTAGTTGCTCCGTGGCATATGGGATCTTCCTGGATCAGGGCTCGAACCCATGTGCCCTGCATTGGCAGGCGGATTCTTAACCACTGCGCCACCAGGGAAGCCCATTCTGATACATTTTTTCATAGATTTTCTATATATAAAATGGATGAGATGTGGTAGTTTGTATTTTTTTTTCTTTTTTTGCTGCCATAATGAATTACCACAAAGTTACTGGCATAAAACCACATGAATTTATTTTCTTATAGTTTTGTAGATCCAATGTCTGGTTATTGTTGTACCATGCTAAAATAATTACCTATATCATTATATTTGAAGTGAATTTATTGTAGACAGTCTATAGTTGGGTCACAGGTTTTTATCCTCTGTTAATCTCTCTCTCTTTTCAACTTCAAAAAGTCGTGGTAAAATACATGTAGCATAAAAGTTGGCATTTTAACAATTTTAAGTGTATAATTTAGTGGCATTAATTATATTAATAAAGTTGTATAACCATGACCACTATTTGCAAAATGTTTCATGACTCCAAAGAGAAACTGTTCCCATTAAGCGGTAACTCTAAAACCTCCTCCTCCCAGCCCATGGTAACCTCTAGTTTACTTTATATCCCTATGAGCTTGCCTGCTCTAGATATTTCATATGAATGGAATTATACAATATGTGACATTATGTCTCTGGCTTTTTTCACTGAACATAATGTTTTCAAGGTTCACCTATGTTGCAGAACATATCAGAGTTCTATTTCATGGCTGAATATTATCCCATTGTATGTATATGCCACATTTTGTTTATCCATTCATCTATTAATGGACATTTGAGTTGTTTCCCCCTTTTGGTTATTGTAATTCTTTCTTGGACATTGTCGTACAAGTATCTGTTTGAGTCCCTGTTTTCAGTTCTTTTGAGTATATACCTAGGAGTGGAATTGCTGGGTCACACTGTAGTTCTATGTTTAATTTTTGAGGAGCTACCAGCTTCCACAGTGGCTGTGTCATTTTACATTCCCACCAGAAATGTATGGGAATGTAATACCTTTCTCCACATCCTGCCAAACCTGTTTTTTTCCTTTTTAAAAACAGCCATCCTAGTAGGTGTAAAGACATTGCATTGTGATTTTGATTTTTATTTCCCTAATGACAAATGATTTTGAGTATCCTTTTATGTGCTTATTACTCATGTATATATCTTCCTTGGAGAAATATCTATTTAAGTCCTTTGCCCATTTTTAATTGGGTTGTTTGTTGTTTCATTTTAGGAGTTATTTACATATTCTTGATATTAAACCTGTATTAGTTTGATTGGGATGCCATAACAAAACACCATAGACTGGGTGACTTAAACAACAGAAATTTATTTTCTTACAATTCTAGAGGCTAGTAATCCAAGATCAAGGAGTCAACAGGTTTATTTTCTTCTGAGGCCTCTTTCCTTGGCTTGCAGATAGATGGTCATCTCACTCTGTCATCGGATGGCTGTTCCTCTGTCTGTGTCCTAATCTCCCCTTCTTATAAGGACACCAGTCATATTGGATTAGAACCCATGCTAGCAGCTTCACTTTAACTTAGTTACATCTTTAAAGGCCCTATCTACAAAAACAGTCATATTCTATGGTACTAAGGATTAGAGCTTCAAAATATGAATTTGGGGGAGACACAATTCAGCCCATAACAAAGCTTATCAGATAAATGATTTGTAAATGTTTTTCTTCTATTGTCTGGTTTGTATTCTCACTCTCTGATAGTGTCCTTTGATGCACAAAAGTTTGAAAGTTTAATGAAGTCCAATTTATCTATTTTTTGCTTTTGTTGCCTATGCTCTTATGTCATATTTAAGAAACCATTGCCATAACTAAGATCATGCAGATTTGCTCCTATGTTTTCCTTTATGTGTTTTATAGCTTTAGCTCTTAAATTGAAGTCTTTGATCCATTCTGAGTTAAGTTTTGTATAAGATATAAGGTATGGGTCCAACTTTATTCTTTTGCATATGAATATCCAGTTTTCTCAGCACCATTTATTGAAGAGACTATTCTTATTATTTCCCATTGAAAAGTCTTGATACCCTTGTTGAAAATCAGTTGATTATAGATGTATGGGTTTATTTACAGATTCTCAATCCTATTCCATTGGTTTATGTCTATCTTTAAGCCACTTCCATACTGTCTTGGTTACTGTAGTTTTACGGTAAGTTTTGATATCAGAAAATGTGTCCTCCAGCTTTGTTCTTCTTTTTCAATATTTTGGCTATTGTGTCACTTGAAACTCAACATGAATTTTAGGATGCGGTTTTCAATTTCTGCAAAAACAGTGCCATTGGTATTTTGATAAGGATTGCTTTGAATCTGTATATTTCTTTGGGTATTATTGTCATTTTAACCATAAGTCTTGCAGTCTATGGACATGACATGTCTTTCATTTATTTAGGTCTTTAATCTCTTTCAGCAATGTTCTATAGTTTTCACTGTACGAGCCTTTCACCTCTGTCTTAGCATGGGCTGCTATAACAAATACCATAGAATAGGTGGCTTAAACAACAGAAATTTATTTCTCACAGTTCTGGAGGCTAAGAAGTCCAAGATCCAGGTGTTAGCCAATTTGGTTCTTGGTGAGGGCCCTCTTCCTGCTTTGCAGATGGCCATCTTCTCATTGTATCTTCATATGATGGATAGAGAGTTTATCACTCTCATGTATCTTCTAATAAAGACACTAATCCCATACATGAAGGCTCCAATATCATGACCTAATTACCTCCCAAAGACCCCACCCACCTCCAAATGACACCATTGGGGATTAGGGCTTTAACATATGAATTTTGGGGAAACATAAAGATTCAGTCCATAGCAACCTCCTTGGTTAAAGTTATCCCTATATAATTTACTCTTCTGTATGCTATTGTAAATTGTTTTCTTAATTTTCTTTTCAGATTGTTTATTGCTAGTCTTTAGAAATACAACTGATATTTGAGGACATTTGAGGTTGATTTTGTGTCATGTAACTTTGCTGATTAGTTTATTAGCTCTAACAGTTTAAAAATGTTCTTCAGATATTTCTCTCTATAAGATCATATCATATGTAAATAAAATAAATCTCATCTTTCTTTCCAATTTAGATGTATTTTATTTCTTTTTCTTGCCTAATGCTTTGGGTAGGACATCCAGTACTATGTTGAGTAGAAGTGGTGAAAGTGCACAAACTTGACTTCTCCTGATGCTAGAGGAAAAGCTTACAGTCTTTCACCATTGAATATGATGTTAGCTGTGGGCTTTTCATATACAGTCTTTATCATGTTGAGGAAGCTCCCTTCTCTTTCTAGTTTATTAATTTTTAATCATGAAATGGTACTTACAGTCTTTCACCATTGAATATGATGTTAGCTGTGGGCTTTTCATATACAGTCTTTATCATGTTGAGGAAGCTCCCTTCTCTTTCTAGTTTATTAATTTTTAATCATGAAATGGTATAGTATTTGGTCAAATGTTCTTTTTTCCTCAATTGAGAAGATCATGGATTTTTTTCCTCGTCATTCCATTAATGTGGTTTATTGCCTTGACTGATTGTCATATGTTGAACCAAACCTCTTTTTTTGTTGTTATCTTCTTTTAAAATTTTTTATTGGAATATAGTTGATTTACAATGTTGTGTTAGTTTCAGGTATACATCAAAGTGAATCAGTTATACATATACATATATCAACTCTTTAAAGATTCTGTTCCCATATAGGTCATTACAGAGTATTGAATAGAGTTCCCTGGGCTATACAGTAGGATCTTACTAATTATCCATTTGATATATAGTAGTGTGTATATGTCAATACCAACCTCCCCAATTTATCCCTCCCCTGATTTCCCCCTTGGTAGCCATAAGTTTGTTTTCTACATCTGTGACTCTATTTCTGTTTTGTAAATAGGTTCATTTTTATCCATTTTTTTAGATTTCACATACAACTGGTATAATATGATATTTGTCTTTGTCTGACTTACTTCACTCAGTATGGCAATCTCTAGGTCCATCCATGTTGCTGCAGGTGAAATTATTTTGATCTTTTTAAGGGCTGTGTAATATTCCATTGTATATATGTACCACATCTTCTTTATCCATTCCTCTATCGATGGACGTTTAGGTTGCTACCATATCCTGGCTACTGTAAATAGTGCTGTAATGAACATTGGGGTGCATGTATCTTTTTGAATTAAGTTTTTCTCTGGGTATAGGCCTAGGAGTGGGATTGCTGGGTCATATGGTAGTTCTATTTTTAGTTTCTCAAGGAAACTGCATATTGGTCTCCATAGTGGCTGTACTAATTTACATTCCCTCAAACAGTGTAAAAGAGTTCCCTCTACAGCATTTATTGTTTGTAGATTTTTTGATCATGTCCATTTGATCGGTGTGAGGTGACACCTCATTGTAGTTTTGATTTACATTTCTATAATAATTAGTGATGTTGAACATCTTTTCATGTGCTTTTTTGGCCATCTGTATGTTTTCTCTGGAGAAATGTCTGTTTAGATCTTCTGTCCATTTTTTGATTGGGTTGCTTGTTTTTTTGTTATTGAACTGCATGAGCTGTTTCTATATTTTGGAGATTAATTCCTTGTCAGTCACTTCATTTGCAAATAATTTCTCCCACTCTGAGGGATGTATTTTTGTTTATAGTTTCCATTGCTGTACAAAAGGTTTTAAGTTTAATGAGATCCCATTTATTTATTTTTGTTTTTATTTTCATCACTCTAGGAGGTGGATCAAAAAATATCTTTTCGTGATTTATATCAAAGAGTGCTCTGCCAAAATGGTACTGATGAACCAGTTTGCAGGGCAGAAGTAGAGACACGGATGTAGAGAACAAACATATGGACACCAAGGGAGGAAAGCGGTGGCAGGGGTGATTGTTGATGGTGGTGGGATGAATTGGGATATTGGGATTGACATATATACACTAATATGTGTAAAATAGATAACTAGTAAGAACCTGCTGTATAAAAAATAAATAAATAAAAATTTTTAAAAAAGAGTGTTCTGCCTATGTTTTCCTCTAAGAGTTTTAGAGTATCTGGCCCTATATTTAGGTCTTTAATCCATTTTCAGTTTATTTTTGTGTATGGTGTTAGGGAGTGTTCTACTTTCATTCTTTTACATGTAGCTGTCCAGTTTGCCCAGCACCAATTATTGAAGAGATTGTATTTTCTCCATTGTATATTCTTGTCTCCTTTGTCATAGATTAGGTGACCAAGGTGAGTGGGCTTATGTCTGGAATTTCTAAACTGTTCCATTGAGCTATGTTTCTGTTTTTGTGTGAGTACCATACTGTTGGATTACTATAGCTTTGTAGTATAGTCTGAAGTCAGAGAGTCTGATTCCTCCAACTCTGTTTTTCTTTCTCAAGACTGCTTTGGCTATTTGTAGTCTTTTGTGTTTCCATACAAACTTTAATTTTTTTGTGTTAATTTTATGAAAAATGACCTTGGTAGTTTGAAAGGGATTGTATTGAATCTGCAGATTGCTTTGGGTAGTATAGTCATTTTCACAAAGTTGATTCTTCCAATCCAAGAATATGGTATATCTCTCCATCTGTTTGTATCATCTTTGATTTATTTCATCAGTGTCTTATAGTTTTCTGCATACAGGTCTTTTGTCTCCTTAAGTAGGTTTATTCTTTGGTACTTTATTCATTTTTGCAATGGTAAATGAGAGAGTTTCCTTAATTTCTCTTTCAGATTTTTTGTTGTTAGTCTATAGGAATGCAAGAGATTTCTGTGCATTTTGTATCCTGCTACTTTACCAAATTCATTGATTAGCTCTACTAGTTTTCTGGTAGCATCTTTAGGATTTTCTATGTATAGTATCATGTCATCTGCAAAGAGTGACAGTTTTACTTCTTTTCCGACTTGTATTCCTTTTGTTTCTTTTTCTTCTATGATTTCCGTGGCTAAAACTTCCAAAACTATGTTGAATAATACTGGTGAGAGTGGGCAACCTTGTCTTGTTCCTGATCTTAGAGGAAATGGTTCAGTTTTTCACCATTGAGAACGATGTTAGCTGTGGGTTTGTCATATATGGACTTTATTATGTTGAGGTAGTTTCCCTCTATGCCTACATTCTGGAGAGTTTTTATCATAAATGGGTGTTGAATTTTGTCAGAACTTTTCAAGAGAAAAAGTGAGAAGACTCAAATCAACAGAATTAGAAATGAAAAAGGAGAAGTAACAACTAATACTGCAGAAATACAAAGGATCATGAGATTACTACAAGCAACTGTATGCTAATAAAATGGACAACCTGGAAGAAATGGACAAATTCTTAGAAGTGCACAACCTGCTAAGACTGAATCAGGAGGAAATAGAAAATATGAACAGACCAATCACAAGCACTGAAATTGAAACTGTGATTAAAAATCTTCCAACAAACAAAAGCCCAGGACCAGATGGCTTCATAGGCGAATTCTATCAAACATTTAGAGAAGAGCTAACACCTGTCCTTCTCAAACTCTTCCAAAATATAGCAGAGGGAGGAACACTCCCAAACTCATTCTACGAGGCCACCATCACCTTGATACCAAAACCAGACAAGGATGTCACAAAGAAAGAAAACTACAGGCCAATATCACTGATGAACATAGATGCAGTAATCCTCAACAAAACACTAGCAAACAGAATCTAACAGCACATTAAAAGGATCATACCCCTTGATCAACTGGGGTTTATCCCTGGAATGCAAGTATTCTTTAATATACTCTAATCAATCAATGTGATACACCATATTAACAAATTGAAGGATAAAAACTATATGATAATCTCAATATTTATAAGGTTTTGATTTTTTCATTTACATTGGCGATGACAGCATGGTTCAGGAGAGAAATTTTCTATCTCTTAATTTACATTTGTCAGGGCTGCTTTGTTCATGGAAAAAGAAAAGCCTTACAGGAAATTTTCATCTCTTTTTCTGTAGTGGCTGCAGCTGTATTATTTACAAGTCTTATCATCCCACTGCCCCATTTACCTTAGAGATGCCTACCGTATTGATGAAAGTCTTCCATTTTCTTTTATGTTCTGGTTATAGTAACTTAATTAACAAAATTTATTTTATCTTCTTGGCTGTCACAGCAATGACTATTTTGTTTTTGAGAGAAGTCTTCCACTTTTCATCCCTGTTTGCTTCATCTATAGTTACTTTACTAATGAAAATCTTAGATTGCTATGTCTGCACTGGCATAGATTTCTTTTTCTTTTTTAAAAAAATAATGAAACAAGTCTTCCTATTCTTTGAGTATCTCAGCAGTAGTTGTTTCGTTCTCTAAACTAGATGTGGTTACTTCATTCTTGAAGAAAGTTTTCCCATATCTTTCTTTATATTAGCAGTGGTCACTTGTCCAGAATAGTAGTCATTCATCCCTTGTATCTGCCCAGGTATGGCTAATTTGCTCATTCAAGAAGTCTTCTAATTCCCAGTTTAAACTTGTCATAGCTGATCACATTGGTCATGAAATAAATCTTCCATATTTCTTTTGCAATTATCCATAGACAACGTACTTAGTAAACACATTTTCTAACTCTACCTCTCAATCTTCACCCGCCCCAGCAAATTTATTAACAAAAGAACTCTTCTTCCTGTGCCTGCAAGGGACATAACTGACTTACATGGGAAAATTCTTCCACCTTCATGACTTTGCTGAGACAAATTCTCCCTTCTTCCCCATCTCACACACCCAATCACCACATACAGTTTCCCACTTCCTTGTCTGCCCCAACCATGGCTCCAGTATTCATGAAAGAAATCTTCAACCTCCTTATATGGTTCATAGTTCTTTGATATGAAAAGTAGTCCCCTTCCTCCCTCTTTGAACTGGCCATAGCTAGGTTTTTTCTCTAACTAAGTCTCCCACCTCCCTGCAGAGGAAGTATCATAAAGTGGTTAGGAGCAGAATGTCTACAGTTATACTGCTTGGATTTAAAGTATGGCTCTATCCCTTACTAGCTGTATAACCTTGAACAATTAATTTAATTGCCTTATGCCTCAGTTCCTTCATCTGTAAGACGGGAATAACAAGAGCAATAATATCTACTTCATAGTTTGTTTTCATGATTAAATATGACAATCTATGTAAAATGGCTAAAACCCACAGTAAATACTAGAAGTGTTGGATAATATTATTTTTTCAAATTATATATTGCAAATCAACAAGAGAAAGAAAAATATATAAAGAGCTCCAGACCTAAGTGCTTTTTTCATGAATAACTGTTCAACTTCCCATCCCTACAATGACCATGGGTACAATTTTTATTAAAAAGTCTTCCCTATTACTTCTTGCATTGGCCATGGCTATATTGTTTAGGAAAGAAGGCTTTCCTAAACAATTTGTCACCTCTTTGTCAGCATCGTTGGTGATGTTTTGTTCACAAAAGATGTGTGCTGTGGTCTGAATATTGTGTCCCTTCCGAATTCTTATGTTGAAATCCCAACCCCCAACGTGATGGCATTAGGAGGTGGGGCCTTTCAGAGGTGCTTAATTCATGAGGATGGAGACCTCATGAATGGGATTAGTGACTGCCCTTCTAAAAGAGACCCCACAGTGCTCCTTAGCCCCTTCTACCATGTGAGATTATAGCAAAAAACAGCTAACTATTATCCAGAAAGTAGGCCTTCACCAGACACCAAGTCTGCCAGTGCCTTAATCGTGGACTTCTTAGCCTCCAGAGCTGTAAGAAATAAGTTTCTGTTTTTTATAAGCCACCCAATCTATGGTATTTTTTTATATCAGCCTGAATGGACTAGATAATTTGGTTTGCTTTCTAGTCTGTACTAGTCCTGTCTACTTGGATCATAAAATGTCTTTGATCTCCAAATTTGTACCAACCATAGCTTCAGAAAGTAAGTATTCCATATCCTGTTTGCACTGGCCACATGGCTACTTTGTTTAAGAAAGAAAGCTTCCATTTGCCTTACTGTTCCAAACACTGTGTTTACTTCGTTTATGAACAAATATTCTCTTTGTCAGCATTGACCATGGCTACTTTGTTCACAAGTCTTTCACTTTCAGTTTCTTTCACCTCCTTTACAGCACAGGCCATGGATACCTCATTCCTGAAGAAAGTCTTCCACTTCTATGGGATCTTCACCTGCCAGATTTTGACTTCTGTGCCTAGTTTGTATCCCTTATTTTTATTGCACATTTGAATCCTTCTGGTGAAAGCTTCACATATGCACATTCTCCTGCCAAACACCAGGAGACTAATGGCCAGATCATTTGTATCAAACAAGGTACTGGGTTATGACTGCTGCTATGTCTCCTAATGATAATCCAGCTGGGTTAACTAGTTTACTACCATGATATTCCTTATAACAACTCACTGCATTTCTCTATCCTGAATATTCACTTTCAGAACAATTACGATTGTCAATCTTGCTACCTCCTTGTGTTTCCTCGTTTCACCAATATCTTGACAGCTTACAGAGAGACATATAAAGAGTATTCTAACCAATACAAAGGCTCAGGCAAGGACATCCAAGTGGGAGACTTCTTTTGGTTCCCTTCACTACAATTTTATACTGAATACCCTTGCCAATTCATAAACATTCATTCAAGTTTTCATGCTTTATGTTTCATCCTACTAATTTCTCCAACCCAAGAAGGATAATACAAGTATAACATGAAAAATATGCTGTAATCATGGTGAGACAATAGCCAGCTTGGGTACCTGGTTCCCTGAAACGTGTACAAATTACAAAAGCAGTCATGTTAACTGCCTACCACCTCAGGAATCACAAGAGAGTATTAGGGCTCTCTATGGGTAAACCTGTAAAACCTCAGACTCTGTCTAAGGAAGGGTGTCTTGGGGACAAATGTTCATCCCAACTCAGCCCCTTCAATGGACCCACTTGTGCAAGCAAACGCAGACTATTAGCTAGTAAAATGTCAGCCATGGATTAATGCTCTTTTCTCTAAAAAATATGCACCACTTCTCTTGTTTAGACCTACTGTTCCTTGTTTCCAACATCTCTGAACCCCATTTGGCTTCATACCTTTCCTTTTTGATCCTCAACTCATGACTACTTAAAAGCTTGATGAGTTAATTTGGACATACATTTCTGGCTTGAATGTTTCCCCTTCTTTCAGACCTGATAGTCTGTATTCCTACTCCAGATCTACACAGCATAATTGCAGGTAAGAGGTTCTCCTGATTCTCAACCAACTTTCTGGGTGATCAGTGTATATTCATAGGTTCTTTTCCCCAAAGACCCCTGCAACACCCTCAATACCAGTCCAACTCCATCCTTCAGAAAATAGATATGGAAAATCCATATATATGTATATGTTTCCTTATAAAACTTACAAATATTATAAAATTCAAAAGTATCTAGTATACTCGTTTACTAGGAAAACCTGTCAGGCTGGTATTTCTAGAATCTTGACTAATAAGGGTGGTGTTGAGATGAATCCTATTCATTCTACAGTGAATAGGAGGATAATTTTTTCAATTGGGAAAGTGAGAATTATTTATGGTTTCTGACTACCATCTGGTTATGTTTGTTTGTCCCACCCAGGAGTTTCTGACCAGAGCTGCCATTCATCAGTCTGCAAGGGGGAACAGCCAGGCAGCATGCCACTACATCCTAACAACTGGCCAAGGAACTATCCAGAAGCCAGTCTCTAGAGCATCTGGACACTTCTGCATATGGGCATAAACACTAATTCTCTAGTAGCATGTCCAGGAAGTAAGGAAGGAAGGACCCTAATCTGTCCCTGTATACATGTTCTAGTTCAGATAAAAGGAGGGCTGGAACACAAGAGAAAAGGTTGTGTTGCAGGACAAAATGGAGAGTATGTCAGGCACGGTGGAAAAATAGATTTAAATATATAAACTGGAAATTAAAGGAAAGTATGCATAGGGTGGAGTCGTAGGAAAAAAACCTAAAAAGACAAGTGGCAATATTACACATTTCTATTTTTTTCTAAAATATAGGAATGTTTCTTAAGTGCCCTTCTTAAGAGAGAAGGTATTTTGAATGAGTGGTGGATTTTAAATGGGATATTTAAATTCATACTTTGTAGGACCTGAGAAGCTGTCATGGATTGACCAGCACTTCTTTTATCTCTTTGATTCTCTCTCTCTCCCTTTTGTCCAAATAACATTAAGCCTCTATTATGGACTATTTTTCTAATAAAAATGTAGTTCTAGGAATATCACTTTTCCTTGGGAAATGCTCTTATATAAGAGATGGTTCTTTAGAGTCTCAGCCACTTCAAGGATCACATTTAGTACAGGAATTTTATTTTGTTTTCAAGTTTTCATGAGAGTGGGACTGATGTTATATTCTTACATACTCTAATAGCTGTTCTTTAAACTTTAGAAAGCTGAGACTCACGAAAGATTTTGGAGATGCTTTGTCACTTCCAGTGGGAAAAATATCAGTGTGCAGTTGCTAAAGAGACCCAGAATCAAACCAATTTCTTGAGAATGAGATCACTCTCCCTGGAATTAAATATTTTAAATGAAAGCTATATTTTAAAAGTCTTGTATATATGTTGGGACTTTATCTGGAGGATTAAGAGCCGAATTGACAGTAAGAAGAAATTTGTATAGAAATACATTATTTGAAATATGTTTTTGTTATTATCTACTGGAGGTGTAGATGCCAGCAGGGAAATTCTTCGTATCTGATCAGAAACCTTGAAAATTATAGGACACATGAGAGATTTGGGGTTTAAATAATATAACATCAGGGCTCATTACTTATACCAGAATGCACCCTAGTCTACAATTGAAGGAGGGACCTGAGCTCAAACCAGGATTTAAAAAAAAATTTTATTGGCGTATAGTTGATTTACAATGTTGTGTTAAGCAAAGTGAATCAGTTACGCATAAATATATATCCACTCTTTTTTAGATTCTTTTCCCATATAGGCCATTACAGAGTACTGAGTAGAGTTCCCTGTGCTATACAGTAGGTCCTTATTAGTTATCTGTTTTATATATAACAGCATGTACATGTCAATCCCAATCTTCCAATTTATACCTCCCCCCCCACCCACCAGTAACCATAAGTTTGTTTTCTACATCTGGGACTCTATTTCTGTTTTGTAAATAATTTCCTTTTTACCCTTTTTTTAGATTCCACACATAAGTGATATCATATCATATTGTCTTTCTCTGTCTGACTTACTTCACTCAGCATGAAAATCTCTAGGTCCATCCATGTGGCTGTAAATGTCATTATTTTCTTCTTTAGCTGAGTAATATTCCTTTGTATATATATGTACCACATCTTCTTTATCCATTCCTCTGTCGATGGACATTTAGGTTGCTTCCATGTTATGGCTAATGCAAGTAGTGCTGCAATGAACAATGGGGTGCATGTATCCTTTTGAATTATGGTTTTCTCCAGATATATGCCGAGGAGTGGGATTGCTGGATCATATGGTAGCTCTATTTTTAGTTTTTTTAAGGAACTTCCATACTGTTCTCCATAGTGGCTGTACCTGTTTACATTCCCACCAACAGTGTAGGAGGGTTCCATTTTCTCCACACTCTATCCAGCATTTATTGTTTGTGGATTTCTTGATGATGACCATTCTAACCGGTATGAGGTGACACCTCATTGTAGTTTTGACTTGCATTTGTCTAATAATCCCAACCAGGAATATGAAAAGTTGGATCTGAGAAGACTGAGAAGATAATGGTGAGGCAGGGGGTGAGGGAAGAAAATTGATTCTTTGTAAATATTTTGGGTGTTTAATTTATTTTTGAAGAAGTGGTTGAATTGATAGAAGGGAGTTAATAGTTTTAAATGTTAGAGGATGGAGGATAGTTGACATTTTATGCCACTGTCATATGTTGTTTTGTTTTGATGATGCTCTTTTAGAGTATAAAATATATAACCTTTGTAGTGAGATTTCTGGGGTGAGGGCTTGTATTGTTACTGAAGGAGAATGTCATTAGTATTTTAAATTGATGTCATTGTATTATTTGAATTATAATGATTCTGTTATATTCTGAACAACATGTATTCTTCACTGTTGAGCTTTGTTGGAAAGGAAGGATATTTATATAGTTAAATGTGAGGGGGAAATTTGTGGCATTTTAGAGTGATGCTATCATATTATATGCAGTATAATGATGCTTGCGCAATGTATAACCTTGTCACTTAAGAGTAGTGGAGGTCTTCCCTGGTCGTGCAGTGGTTGAGAGTCTGCCTGCCGATGAAGGGGACATGGGTTCGTGCTCTGGTCTGGGAGGATCTCACATGCCGCGGAGCGGCTGGACCCATGAGCCATGGCCGCTGAGCCTGTGTGTCCGGAGCCTGTGCTCCGCAATGGGAGAGGCCACAACACTGAGAGGCCCGTGTACCAAAAAAAAAAAAAAAAAAAAGAGTGGTGGATTGAGAGGGCTTGTATACTTAGTACTTATTCTGGTATCTAGTAGTAGAAAGCATTTAATAAATATTTGTTGATTGGATTAATGATTAATTGAATGAATATTTGCATGGTATTTCTGCAATATTTATCTGGTATTTCCTCATAAATGCCTGAAAAAATAAAGTTATATTTGTTTTATAAATAAAAATTATCTGGTATTTCCACTCAGAAACACTTGGGTGAGGCAAACAAACAAAACCAGATGGTAGTCAAAAAACATGAATAATCCTCACAAGCTCAGTTGAAAAAAATCTTCCCATATGCTGTAGAATGAACAGGACCTCTCATCCCAGCACCTCCCTTAGTAGTCAAGTTTCTAGAAATGACAGACTTTCCTCTTTTTAGGGCATATGTATACTAGGTATCTATATAGGATATCTGTCCATATCTCTGGAAGGCCAATTAATATTGGCTATATTTGTGGTAAGCATCAAGAGGAAGATTTGGGAATTTAGGATATTAACTTTGGAACTGTAAGACAGAGAGACACTTGAGTTCAAATAGTAAGATTTTGGAGCTGCATCACTTATGAAAGGTGACTTAAACTTAAGCTGCTGAAGAGACCAGATAATAATTAGGTACATGAGGCACCCTCT
>NW_006793535.1:158232-158495 GCF_000442215.2 Lipotes vexillifer | reverse complement strand
GGGAAAGAGGCCAATGGTGGTGTTTTAGTGGGTATTTTAAACAGATGACCCCCACTTCCTCTGGGAAATGACATTCCCAATATACATGATCATAAGGGTGGGTTCCCAGTGGCTGTATTTCAATAATACACTATGTCTATGATCATAATGATCACTTTTACACTATTCCTATGATCTCTAATAATTACAATATTCCTATGATCATAGCTGATTGAATCGGGGGTAGGAATCAGACTCAGCTGAGCTATTCAGTCTTTTCCCTA
>NW_006793535.1:120336-158222 GCF_000442215.2 Lipotes vexillifer | reverse complement strand
CCCTACAGAGTTAGAATTGGGATAGAGGGAGAAAATTTTTTCTGTGGCCAAGCTTACTATACATGTAGCAAGTATAACTCTGAACTCCACAAATGGGAGCGTGGGAAATGTTACATTATTTTATTTAACTTTAATTAAATCCATTATTTTATTTAAATTTAATTAAATGATTAAATCCAACTCCAAATTTTCACCCCACTGAGCTGGTGAGAAGTTAAATGCAAGTAAATTTTGAGGTCCTCCCATTCCCATAAGTTATAGAAGACTATTAGAGGTTTGTGTGGTTCTGGAACAATTTAGTGATGATATCCTTATTGTCCATGCCTGCTTACTACCCTTGAAATCTGGTGGCTCTATAGCTTCTGTAATAACTATGGGTGAGATTATTTTTTTAACCACAAAAATAAATTTTCTGTAGGTATCTTCTGGTTTTGGTTCTAACACCTCTGAGGCAAGAAAATACAAAAGTCTTTGCTTTTATAATTGAATAGGAAAAAAATATATGGATAGTGGACAAGTAAGTTCTTATATGAAATATCTATTCTTTCTAGATGTTTAGAAGTGCTTGATGTATTTAAAAGTAGTTTTAGTAGAATAATGTTTCTTGTAAATAGCTTTTAAAAACTGATGGGAAATACTGTTTTTGGAAATGGAATTGTTAAACCTCCTCTCTGAACAGTATACTCTGTGCTTGTTCATTGGGTTTAGGGAGGTGGGAGGGAAGATTGCAAAAATGTTTTGCTAGCAGGTACCAAAACATTTCAACTTATCCATTGCTCTATATGTTACATGCATTTTGTTTAACTTTATTGTATATATTTTGTATATACTGGACCAATGGGTCCAAATTTTATAATATCTAGTCTCTAGATATTAAAGATGTTGCCAATGTATGACAAAAGTAGAGTTAGTAAACTAACACATTCTGTACACTTTGTGTTAAAATTCATTGAAAGGCCATCTTCTGAAAAGGGCCTTTGGAAATGAAATTGTAAATCACATCTAAATGACACCTATGCCTGTACTTGCCCAATGTTTGATGGATGGCAGAAAGGAGGTACTGGGAGAAATGAAGTGTTCTAGATTAGAATGTTCCTATGTAGAAGACACTTTCAGATCTAACCATTGTTACATGTGTGTAGTTTATTCAACACTACTGTGTATATAGTGGAAAAACTTAAGTCATTATTTGAAACATCTAGTCTTTCTAGATGTTTAGGAGTGCACAAAGTATGTTAAAAGTAGAGGTAGTGAAGTAACATATTTTGTAGATATATCATTTTGTTAAAATTCACATGAAATACTGTCTTTTAGAAATGGAGTGATCAAAATGATCAAACCACCTCTCTGAGCAGTACACATTATTTTATTTGTGCTAGTTCAGGGAGAAAAAAAAAGTGTAAAGGGCTTTATACCAAGACTAACCATTGTCTGGTGTGTCTCTGCGTTTTGTTTTACTTGGCTGTGTACATAGTGTACATAAAAGACAGAGGGTCCAAATTTACAACATCTAGTCTTCCTAGATGTTAAAGAGGTTGCCAGTGTATGACAAAAATAGCCGATAAATACATTGTGTACACTTTGTGTTAAAATTCACAGGAAAGACTTCTGAAAACAACTGGAGGAAGTAAAATTGTTAAAATCCCTTCTAAGCATTACAGATGCTTATTATTCTTGTCCACTGGGTTGATAGAGATGAGAAGGGCAAGCTTCTAGGCCAGAGTGTTCCTGTTTAGGAGACACTTTGTGACTATAGCCTTTGTGTGCAGTTTCTTCGGTGCTACTACGTGTATACATAGTGGACAAACTTATATCTGTATTTGAAACATCTAATCTTTCTAGATGTGTAAAAGTGAACAACGTATGTTGAAAACAGAGAGTTAAAAGTAACACCTTTAAAGTATTTTTTTTCTGTTAATTCATAGGAATGGTTGTATTGGGGGAATGGAAATTGTTAAACTTGAGTCTTGGAGAGTAAGCTGACTATTCACTGGGTGGTGGGGAGTTGGGGAGCCGACAGGGAAGGAAGTACAAAGACGGGATCTGTGCCCATGAGTCTTTAGACAAGTTAAGATTGTCTAACCATTGTTCCATTTGTGTGTTTTAGTTAATACTGCTGTGTATTAAAGAATAAGCAAGTCCTAATGCTCAAAGTATATTAAAAGTAGAGGTAGTAAAATAGCCCCTTAATAAATGCCCTTTTGTTGGTTTTTAGGAAGGGCTGTGTCTTCTGGGAACGTCTATGTTAATCCACCTCTTGGAGCTAGATATAGTCCTGTACTTAGTCGCTGATATGCTGGAGGAGGGGTAAGAGGAAGGGTGAAGGGAAGGGCTCTTAGCTAATATCTCCATATCTAGAAGACAGTTTTAGGTTATAACCATAGGTCTAAATGTACATTTTTGTAAAGTACCAATGCTTACTATGGACAAGGTTCATTCATTATTTTGCAACATCTAGGCTTTTTAGGAGTCCTGAGGTGACAATGTATGATAAAAAGTAGAGCTAGTGAATTAACCAATTTGTAAATATCCTTGTTATAATTGGTAAAAAAGTAGCATCTTGGATATGGAATTGTTAAACCATCTGAGAAATGTACACCAGGACTTGTTCATTAGGTTGGCAGCAGAGGGGCAGAAGGAAGTATAAAAGGGAGGAAAGTATGTGGATGTGCTCCTTTTTATATTTTGATGATAACCATTGATGTGTGTGCATCTCTTAGCTGTACTATAGGAATACATTGTTAAGTAATTCAGTGGAAACATACTTCCTTGCTAATACTTTAATAGTTTAGATCAGATAATGAATCCTCTTAAAAGCATTATACTTTGGGTACTCTGTTGCTTTATGTCTCATTTTTAATTGAACGTTACTGGAATGTAGTATTTTAATCATAACTCTGTCAATATCTTTATCTAGAGGCCTGTTGCCATTTTTGTCTTTTCTGAAGTAATCCAAGAAAGGATTACATTTTTTTTCTTTCCAGATTGAGTTGGTGTAGTGTATTTTTGGTTATCAAAATACTCATAGCTTTGGGACTTTGAAATGTTAAATATTCATGATGTGTGAAAAAGCATGATACATAAATGTATGATCTTAATTACATAAAAATGGATGCTTAGTTGTGTTTAAATACACAAACGAGACCTAGAAGGACACATCAAATGGTAAATGGCTTGTGATGGAGGATGTCTTTGTTTTTTGCTTCTTGTGTTCTTTGATTTCCTATTATGCACATGTTAACTTTTAAGAAATAAATGTTATTTGAAAACATTAATATATATATATGTATATATATATATATATATATATATATACAGAGAACCCCTCACAAATTAGTGTCTCAATAAATTATACTGCTGCTTATGTTAACTTCAGAGCTGTTGAGTGGACATTTTAAGGTACCCTCAGGATTGCCTCCCCGGATCTCTGTAATTCTTCCTTTTCTCGTTACTAGTCTGTTCTAATCTACAGAACTGAGCCCAGAGCCACAGAGATGAGGTCTCACTCATTGTTATGGTCATTTTTATTTGTCAACTTGGCTAGGCTACATTATTCACTCAAACACTAATCTAGCTGTTGCTGTGGAAGGTGTTTTGTAGATGTGGTTAAAGTCTATAATCAGTTAACTTTAAGAAGATTATCCTAGATAGTACAGGTGGCTCTTATCCAATCAGTTGTAAGGCCTTGAGAGGAAAGTAAAAGCTTCCCCGAAGAAGAATAAATTATCTGTCTGAGGATAGCAGCTTCAGCTTGTGCCCAAGATATCTAACATATATTTTCTGATGGTCTGCCCTATGGATTTTGCATTTGCCTAGTCAGCTCCCACAATCACATGAGCCAATTACTAAAAAATCTCTTAATACATACAATACATATATTATTATCTATAATATCTATTTAATATAGCTCTAGATATATTGTCTTAATCCATTCAGGCTGCTATAACAAATTACTACAGATTGGGTAACTTATAAGCAATAGAAATTTCTTTCTCATAGTTTGTAGGCTGGAAAGTCCAAGATCAAGGTGCTAACATGGTCAAGTTCTGGTGAAAGCCCTCTTCCAGGGAGCAGACTTTTGACTACTCACTCTGTTATCACATGGTGGAAGGGAACCAGGGAGTTCTGTGATGTCTGTTTTATAATAGTACTAATCCTATTCATAAGAGCTCCACCCTCATGGCCTAAGTACCGTCCCAAATCCCCACATCCTAATACCATTACATTGAGTGTATGTTGAGGATTTCAACATATGAATTTTGGGGAAATATAAACATTCAGACCATAGCATGTTATGTATGTATGCCATAGATGAATGGTTTAAGGATAGATACACTTAATCCAAACAAGATCGATCAGATTCTCTCTCATAAAGTTGTGATTCTGAACTTAGACACAGAGAGATTAAAATATATCACCTTAATGACAAAGAAGTAGGAGGAAGGCTCAAACACTCCTGTTGCTGAGGTCCCCAGAGCTGCCGTGGTATCTTGAATTCTGTGACATACCCTAGTTTCATCCTAATGACTTACTTTTTTTGCTTAAGTAAGATAAAATTGGTTTCCAATATTTCTAACCTGAGAGTACGGAGTATGTGGGAAATAGCACAGGCCCCATCAAAATACTTACTACTTGTAGTAGGAAAGTATTATTTCCTCCTCATGTGAGCCACAATAATTTTAGCTCACACTTAAATATCCAGAGAGTAGTATGAATAATTAGAGTAAGAATAAAAAGAATTCCACCCATAAAACAATTACTGGATTTTCTAATGAATATTGGGAGATATCTTGGAAAGAATGTGTGAGTGTGGATTTTGAAGGTTCTATTTACCAAGCGAATGAGAAATATAACTTTAGATTCGGCTGACACTCACTAGAGACATCTCATTCAATAGGATAGCTCAGGCAGCAGACTGAGGTTCTCATCAGTTCTGAATGGGCTGGTGCAAAACAGGTCCAGAGCTGGCTAGTCTAGCTGCCCCTGAAGAATAAAAATGCCTTTGACACAGTTTTAAAAGAAGCAAAGGGGAAGCAAAATTGGTGGAGTAGGTAGCACAGGATCAATTCCTCAAAAAAAACACTAAATAACTGAGCAAAAATCTGTCAGAATCAACTTTGTAAGAACGATGCAAAATATTCAAAACTTCAGAGCAACCAAGAAAATTCTCAATTAGGAAAAAGGCAACTTGGACAGCCACATGCAGAAGAATGAAACTGGACCATGATCTTACACCATACACAAAAATTAACTCAAAATGGATTAAAGACTTGAGCATAAGACCTGACACCATAAAATTCCTAGATGAAAACATGAATGGTAAGCTCCTTGACATCTGTAGTGGAGATATATATATATATTTTGAATTTGATACCAAATGCAAAGGTAACAAAAGCAAAATAAAGAAGTGGGACTACATCAAACTAAAAAGCTTCTATACAACAAAGGAAACCATCAACAGAATGAAAAGGCAACCTACTGAATGGGAGAAAATACTTGCAAATCTCATATAGGATAATATACAAAAATAAAAAGAGTTCAGACAACTAAATAGTAAAAAAAAAATGGGATTTAAAAATGGGCAGAGGAACTGAACAGACATTTTTTTTGTAAAGAAGACATATAGATGGTCAACAGGCACATCAAAAGTTGCTTGACATCATCAGGGAAATGGAAATCAAAACCACAGTGAAAGATACCAAAACCAGACAAAGATGTCACAAAAAAAGAAAACTACAATCCTATATCACTGATGTACATAGATGCAAAAATCCTCAACAAAATACTAGCAAACAGAACCCAACAGCACATTAAAAGGATCATACACCATGATCAAGTGAGGTTTATCCCAGGAATGCAAGGATTCTTCAATATACGCAAATCAAACAATGTGATAAACTATCTTAACAAATTGCAGGAGAAAAACCATATGATCATCTCAATAGATGCAGAAAAAGCTTTTGACAAAATTCAACACTGATATAAGATAAAAAACCCTCCAGAAAGTAGGCATAGAGGGAACTTACCTAAACATAATAAAGGCAATATATGACAAACCAACAGCCAACATCATTCTCAGCGATGAAAAACTGAAAAGATTTCCACTAAGATCAGAAAGAAGACAAGGTTGCCCACTCTCACCACTATTATTCAACAGAGTTCTGGAAGATTTAACCACAGCAATCAGACAAGAAAAAGAAATAAAAGGAATCCAAGCTGGAAAAGAAGAAGTAAAACTGTCACTGTTTTCAGATGACATGATACTATACATAGAGAGTCCTAAAGATTCTACCAGGAAAGTACTAGAGCTATTCAAAGAATTTGGTAAAGTAGCAGGATACAAAATTAATTCATAGAAATCTCTTGCATTCCTATACACTAATGATGAAAAATCTGAATGAAAAATTAAGGAAACACTGTCATTTACCATGGCAACAAAAAGAATAAAATACCTAGGAATAAACCTACCTAAGGAAAAAAATAGACCTGTATGCAGAGAACTATAAGACACTGATGAAAGAAATTAAAGATGATATAATCAGATGGAGAGATATACCATGTTCCTGGATTGGAAGAATCAACATTGTAAAAATGACTCTACTACCCAAAGCAATCTACAGATTCAATGCAATCCCTATGAAACAACCAATGGCATTTTTCACAGAACTAGAACAAAAGATTTCACAATTTGTAAGGAAACACAAAAGACCCCAAATAGACAAAGCTGGAGGAATCAGGCTCCCTGACTTCAGACTATACCATAAAGCTACAGTAATCAAGACAGTATGGTACTGGCACAAAAACAGGAAGATAGATCAATGAATAGGATAGAAAGCCCAGAGATAAACCCACGGACATATGGACACCTTATCTTTGATAAAGGTGGCAAGAATATACAGTGGAGAAAAGACAGCCACTTCAATAAGTGGTGCTGGGCAAACTGGACAACTACACGTTAAAGAATGAAATTAGAACACTCTCTAACACCATACACAAAAATAAACTCAAAATGCATTAAAGACCTAACTGTAAGGCCAGACACTATCAAACTCTTAGAGGAAAACATAGGCAGAACACTCTATGACATAAATCACAGCAATATCCTTTTTGACCCACGTCCTAGATAAATGGAAATAAAAGCAAAAATAAACAAATGAGACCTAATGAAACTTAAAAGCTTTGGCACAACAAAGGAAACCATAAACATGATGAAAAGACCCTCAGAATGGGAGAAAATATTTGCAAATGAAGCAACTGACAAAGGATTAATCTCCACAATATACAAGCAGCTCATTAAGCTCAATATCAAAAAAACAAACAACCCAATCCAAAAATGGGCAGAAGACCTAAATAGACATTTCTCCCAAGAAGATATACAGATTTCCAACAAACTCATGAAAGGATGCTCAACATCATTAATCATTACAGAAATGTAAATCAAAACTACATTGAGGTATCACCTCACACTGGTCAGAATGCCCATTATCAAAAATTCTACAAAGAGTAAATGCTGGAGAGGGTGTGGAGAAAAGGGAACCCTCTTGCACTGTTAGTGGGAATTTAAATTGATACAGCCACTATGGAGAACAGTATGGAGTTTCCTTAAAAACTAAAACTACAACTATCATATGACCCAGCAATCCCACTACTGGGCATATACCTGGAGAAAACCATAATTCAAAAAGAGTCATGTACCACAATGTTCATTGCAGCTCTATTTACAATAGCCAGGACATGGAAGCAACCTAAGTGTCCATCGACAGATGAATGGATAAAGATGTGGCACATATATAGAATGGAATATTACTCAGCCATAAGAAGAAATGAAATTGAGTTAATTGTAGTGAGGTGGATGGACCTAGATACTGTCATACAGAGTGAAGTAAGTCAGAAAGAGAAAAATAAATACCATATGCTAACACATATATATGGAAACTAAAAAAAAAAAATTGGTTCTGAAGAACCTAGGGGCAGGACAGGAATAAAGATGCAGACGTAGAAAATAGACTTGAGGACATGGGGAGGGAGAAGGGTAAGCTGGGATGAACTGAGAGAGTGGCATGGACATATATGCACTACCAAATGTAAAATAGATAGCTAGTGGGAAGTAGCCACATAGCACAGGGAGATCAGCTCGGTGCTTTGTGTCCACCTAGAGAGGTGGGATAGGGAGGGTGGAAGGGAGACACAAGAGGGAGGAGATATGGGGATATATGTATATGTATAGCTGATTCACTTTGTTATACAGCAGAAACTAACACACGATTGTAAAACCATTATACTCCAATAAAGATGTTAAAAAAAAAAAGCACAATGGGATATCACCTCACAACTGTTAAAATGGCTTCAACAAAAAGACAACAAATAACAAGTGTTGACAGGGATATAGAGAAAGGCAAACACTTGTGCATTGTTATTGAGAATGTAAATTGATACAGCCACTATACAAAACAGTATGGAGCTTCCTCAAAATATTCAAAATTAAACTACAATATGATCCAGCAATTCCACTTCTGGGTATAAATCCCAGGGAAACAAAAACACTAATTTGAAAAGATACCTGCATCCCCATATTCATTGCAGCATTATCTACAATAGTCATCATATGGGAGCAATCTAAGTGTTCATCAGTGGATGAATAAAGAAAATGTGTTACATGTACAGTTGACCATTGAACATCATGGGTTTGAACTGCGCTTGTCCACTTATATACTGACTTTTTTCAATAAATACATACTACAGTACTACACAATTCATGGTTGATTGAATCTGTGGGTGTTGAACTGTAAATATAGAGGGCTGACTGTAAAATTATACATAGATTTTCTACTGTGAGTGGGGGGATCAGAACCCCTAGCCCCCATGTTATTCAAAGGTCAACTGTAGAAAGATACACATGCACACACACAGTGGAATATTACTCAGCCACAAAAAATAAGGAAATCTTGCTATTTGTGACAATGTGAATGGATCTTGAGGGCATTGTGCCAAGTGAAATGTCAGGCAGAGAAAGGCAAGTACTTTATGATTTCACTTATATGTGGAATCTAAAAACAAAATGAAACAAAACAGCAACAACAAATGAGCTCATAGATATAGAGAACAGATTGGTAATTGCAAGAGTTGGGGGGTGGGTGAAATGTGGGAAGATGGTCAAAAGGCACACACTGCCAGTTATAGAATAAATAAGTCATGGGGATATCATTTATAGCATAGTGACTATAGTTAAAAATACTGTATTGCACATTTGAAAGCTGCTAAAGAGAGTAAATCTTAAAAGTACTCATCACAAGAAAAATATTTTGTAACTAAGTATGGTGACAGATGTTAACTAGACTTGTAGTAATCATTTCACAATATATACAAATATCAAATTATTATCTTGCACAACCTGAAACTAATATAATGTAATATGTCAATTATATTTCAATAAAAAAGGAAAAATTTTTGAATGGTAGGAAAATTTGCAGAATTTTTACTTGCCCTTACCCTAACCCCTTCCCCAGTTCACCTGCATTCTTGAAGATAGCAATCTGCATTCCCAGTGTGGGACTCTGGTCCATGGTTCCAGATAAAGCAGAGCAGATCTCATGCTCAAAGAATTGATTTTGTCTGTTCTGACCTGCTTGGGGCTATCTGAAGAACTGATGCAAGGTGCTTGTCTTTGTTCCACCTATGTAAGAACTCACTCAAGATAGAAAAGCACTATGTTGTACAGCATATCTCTAGAACTTACATAACACCTATACACCTTACATAACAATACAGTATTGTGCACTTAAATTTGAAGAAGGTAGATCCCATGTTAAGTGTTTTTATAAAGAAAAAGTGGACACAAGGAAAATTTTAGAGGTGAAGGAGATGTCTATTACCTTATGGTGGTGATGGTTTCACAGGTGCATTCATTTGTCCAAACACATCAAACTGTATATATTAAATATGTGTAGTTTTTTTGTATATCAATTACACCTCAATAAAGCTGTTTAAAAAAGCTAGAAAAGTGGTTTTGCAGAGGACATTCCTCAAAAACATTACAATGCAACTGAATAACCTGCTTCAACCTTTGTCAAAACATTACAATTGAGGCAAACAATAGATATGCTGAAAGCCTGGGAGGAAAAGCTAGGAGAGAGTTTCTTTGGGACATTTCTTTAGGACATTCAAAAAGCATGTGTATATAGTTTGGAATTTAGAAAGCCATGTATGTTCCCAGGGCAGGATGTAGTTCAGAAAAGACTTGAGAAGAACACAACCTGTCATATCTGGCTGATCTCTAAGCTCAACATTAGCAGTGAGTGAAGGATATGGCAGTTGTAAATGACTTGGTTAAGTGCTGCAGGAGTGCATTAATAAAAAACCAATTTGCAAGGTCTGGGATAGTGGGGTTTTTTTTCTTTCTTTCTTCTTTTTTTGTGACTCCAGACATTCAAGGAAATCTTAAAAAGGAGACTAGCTGACCACAAGTTATAGGAAAAGAGACTTTAGAAAGCACACATAAAAAAGAATACAGACTTTATAAAAATAGTTTATAAAAGTCACTAAGAAAAAAGAACAACTACAACCCACAACAAGCAACAAAAACAAACATAGAGGAGGTAAAATATCTGAATTCTAGGCTTACCACATTATAATATTGAAAATGTTCATATTTCAACAAAAAGTAATGAAGCATGCAAATAAACAATGAAGTATGGCCCATTCACAGAACAAACTAACCTAAATGTCCCAGAGAAAGCACAGACATTGGATTTACTAGACAAAGATTAGTAAATCTATTGTCTTAAACATGTACAAAGAGCTAAAGGAAACCAGGAGGATGATGTCTTAACAAATAGAGGATATCAGTAAAGAAACAGAAACTAGATAAAAGAACCAAATGGCAATTCTCAAGCTGAAAAGTACAATCATTGAAATTTAAAAATTCAATAGACATATTCAATAGCAGATTTGATCAAGAAGAAAGAAGTAGTGAACTTAAAAGTAGGGCAATTAAAATTATCCAATCTGAGGAGAGATAAAAAAGGAATAAAGAAAAATGAACAAAGTCTAAGATATCTGTGAGATACCATCAAGTGTACCAAGAAACACATAATGATAGTCTCATAAGGAAAGAAGAGAGAAGAGCAGAAAGAATATTTTAAGAAATAATGACCAAAAACTGTCCCAAATTTAATAAAAGTCATGAATCTACAATTCTAAGAAACAGTGAACTCCAAGAAGAATTGATGAACAGATGTCCACACAAAGACAGGTTGAATCTTGAAAGCAGTAAGAGAGAAGCAACTTATCACATACAATGTGGTCCTCAATAAGTTTAACAGCCAATTTAGCTTTAGAAATCATGGAGGCCCAAAGAAAATGGGATGGGATATTTATAGTGTTGAAAGGGAAAAAAGCCTGTCAACAAAGAATTCTATATCCAGTAAAACTGTCCTCAAAAATGAAGGAGTAATTAAGACATTCCAGATAACAAAACCTGAGGAAATTTGTTGCTAGTAGCCTTGTCCTACAAGAATCGCTAAAGGGAGTCATTTGCACTGAAATAAAAAGACACTGGACAGTAACTTGAAGCCATACAAGAAGTATAGAACTCTGGTAAAGTTAACTACATAGGAAAATATAAAAGTATTGTTGCATTGTATAGTATTATTGTATTATTGATTTATAACTCCTTATATATATTTTTTTCTTTTAAATACATAAAACAATAATTATATATCTATGTTAATGTACACCAAATGTATAAAAAGGTAATTTGTAACAACATGAAGGGAAAAGAATGGGAATGTATAAGAGCAGAGTTTTTGTATACTATTGAAGCAAAGGTGGTATTAATTAAAAATTAATTATTATAATTTAATTGTATATATTTGTATATCATATTGCATATTTTATATATTGTATATTATAGAAATAATTATAGATCCCAAGGTCACCAACTAAGAAAATAACTAAAATATGCAGAAAGGGAATGAGAAAGGAATGAAAGTGGTACACTATCAAGAAATCAATTAAACCCAGAAGGAAGCAGTAATAGAAAAAATGAAGAACAAAAAGGATATGACATACAGGAAAAAAATAGCAAATAGGAAGAAGTAAGTTCTTCTTCATCAGTAATTACTTTAAAAGTAAATGGAAACATAAAACATAGGAGGAACACTTTTTGACATAAATCTTAGCAATAATTTTTTCTTGGATCCACCTCCTAAAGTAAAGGATATAAAAGAAAAAATAAAGAAATGGGACCTAATGAAACTTCAAAGCTTTTGCACAGCAAAGGAAACCATAAACAAGACCAAAAGACAACCCTCAGAATGGGAGAAAATATTTGCAAATGAAGCAACTGACAAAGGAGTAATCTCCAAAATTTACAAGCAGCTCATGCAGCTCAATAACAAAAAAACAAACAACCCAATACAAAAATGGGCAGAAGATCTAAATAGACATTTCTCCAAAGAAGATATACAGACTGCCAACAAACACATGAAAGAATGCTCAACATCATTAATCATTAGAGAAATGCAAATCAAAACTACAATGAGATATCATCTCACACCAGTCAGAATGGCCATCATCAAAAAATCTAGAAACAATAAATGCTGGAGAGGGTGTGGAGAAAAGGGAACACTCTTGCACTGCTGGTGGGAATGTGAATTGGTTCAGCCACTATGGAGAACAGTATGGAGGTTCCATAAAAAACTACAAATAGAACTACCATATGACCCAGCAATCCCACTACTGGGCATACACCCTGAGAAAACCAAAATTCAAAAAGAGTCATGTACCAAAATGTTCATTGCAGCTCTATTTACAATAGCCCGGAGATGGAAACAACCTAAGTGGGTATCATCGGATGAATGGATAAAGACGATGTGGCACATATATACAATGGAATATTACTCAGCCATAAAAAGAAACGAAATTGAGTAATGAGGTGGATAGACCTAGAGTCTGTCATACAGAGTGAAGTAAGTCAGAAAGAGAAAGACCACTACCATATGCTAACACATATATATGGAATTTAAGGAAAAAAAATGTTATGAAGAACCTAGGGGTAAGACAGGAATAAAGACCACCCTCCAGGTGGTCACAAAGCACCAAGCTGATATCCCTGTGCCATGCGGCTGCTTCCCACTAGCTATCTACCTTATGTTTGTTACTATATATATGTCCATGTCTCTCTCTCGCCCTGTCACAGCTTACCCTTCCCCCTCCCCATATCCTCAAGTCCATTCTCTAGTAAGTCTGCATCTGTATTCCCATCTTGCCCCTAGGTTCTTCATGACCTTTTTTTTTTTTAGATTCCATATATATGTGTTAGCATATGGTATTTGTTTTTCTCTTTCTGACTTACTTCACTCTGTATGACAGTCTTTAGGCCCATCCACCTTACTACAAATTGTTTACAATGCTGTAATTGTTTCTACTGTACAATGAAGAGAATCAGCTATATGTATACATATATACCCTCCCTCTTGGACCTCCCTCCGACTCCTCCATCCCACTCATCTAGGTCATTACAGAGCACCAAGCTGAGTTCCCTGTGCTATACACCAGGTTCCCACTAGCTATCTATTTTACATATGGTAGTGTATATATGTCAATCCTAGTATCCCAATTTGTCCCACCCTCCCCTTCCCCCACTCTGTCCACATTTCCATTCTCTACGTCTGCATCTCTATTCCTGCCCTGGAAATAGGTTCATCTGTACCATTTTTCTAGATTCCACATATATGTGTTAATATACAATATTTGTTTTTCTCTTTCTTACTTCACTCTGTAAGACAGACTCTAGGTCCATCCACGTCTATACAAAGACACAATTTCATTCCTTTTTATGGCTGAGTAATATTCCAATTATATAAGTACAGCATCTTCTTTATCTGTTCATCAGTCACTGGACATTTAGATTGTATCCATGTCCTGGCTAGCGTAAATAGTGCTGCAATGAACACTGGAATATGTGTGTCATTTTTTCTTTACATCTTTATTGGAATATAATTGCTTTACAATGTTGTGTTAGTTTCTGCTCTACAACAAAGTGAATCAGCTATATGTATACATATATCCTCATATCCCCTCCCTCTTGTGCCTCCCTCCCACCCTCCGTATCCTACCCCTATAAGTGGTCACAAAGCACCGAGCTGATCTCCCTGTGCTAAACAGCTGCTTCTAACTAGCTATCTATTTTATATTTGGTAGTGTACATATGTCAATGCTGCTCTCTCACTTTGCCCCAGCTTCCCCTTTCCCCCTACCCATGTCCTCAAGTCCATTCTCTAAATCTGTGTCTTTATTCCTGTCCTGCCACTAAGTTCATCAGAACCATTTTTTGTTTAGACTCCATATATATGTGTTAGCATACAGTATTTGTTTTTCTCTTTCTGACATACTTCACTCTGTATGACAGACTTTAGGTCCATCCACCTCATTACAAATAACTCAATTTCATTTCTTTTTATGGCTGAGTACTATTCCATTGTATATATGTGTCACATCTTCTTTATCCATTCATCTGTCGATGGACACTTAGGTTGCTTCCATGTCCTGGCTATTGTAAATAGTGCTGCAATGAACATTGTGGTACATGCCTCTTTTTGAATTTTGGTTTTCTCAGGGTATATGTCCAGTAGTGGGATTGCTGGGTCATATGGTAGTTCTATTTTTAGTTTTTTAAGGAACTTCCATACTGTTCTCCATAGTGGCTGCAACAATTTACATTCCCACCAACAGTGCAAGTGGGTTCCCTTTTCTCCACACGCTCTCCAGCATTTATTGTTTTTGGATTTTTTGATGATGGCCATTCTGACTGGTATGAGGAGATACCTCATTGTGGTTTTGATTTGCATTTCTCTAATGTTTACTGATGTTGAGCATCCTTTCATGTGTTTCTTGGCATCTGAGTATCTTCTTGGAGAAATGTCTATTTAGGTCTTCTGCCCATTTGTGGATTGGATTTTTTTTTTTTATGTTGAGCTGTATGAGCTGATTGCATATTTTGGAGATTAATCCTTTGTCAGTTGCTTCATTTGCAAATATTTTCTCTCACTCTGAGGGTTGTCTTTTCATCTTGTTTATGGTTTCCTTTGTTATGCAAAAGCTTTTAAGTTTCATTAGGTCCTATTTATTAATTTTTTATTTTATTTCCATTTCTCTAGGAAGTGGGTCATAAAGGATCTTGCTGTGATTTATGTCATAGAGTGTTCTGCCTATGTTTTCCTCTAGTAATTTTATAGTTTCTGGCCTTACGTTTAGCTCTTTAAGCCATTGTGATTTCAATTTTGTGTATGGTGTCAGGAAGTATTCTAATTTCATTCTTTTACATGTAGTTGTCCAGTTTCCCCAGCACCACTTATTGAGGAGGCTGTCTTTTCTACATTGTATATTCTTGCCTCCTTTATCAAAAATAAGGTGACCATATGTGTGTGGGTTTATCTCTGGGCTTTCTATCCTGTTCCATTGATCTATCTTTCTGGTTTTTTGCCAGTACCATACTGTCTTGATTACTGTAGCTTTGTAGTATAGTCTGAAAACTGGGAGCCTGATTCCTCCAGCTCTGTATTTCTTTCTCAAGATTGCTTTGGCTATTCAGTGTATCTTATGTTTCCATACAAACTGTAAAATTTCTTGTCCTAGTACTGTGAAAAATGCCATTGGTAGATTGATAGGGATTGCATTGAATCTGTAAATTGTTTCCGGTAGTATAGTCATTTTCACAATATTGATTCTTCCAATCCAAGAACATGGTATATCTCTCCAACTGTTTGTATCATCTTTGATTTCTTTCATCAGTGTCTTATAGTTTTCTGTATACAGGTCCTTTGTAGGTAGGTTTATTCGTATGTATTTTATTCTCTCTGTTGCAATGGTAAATGGGAGTGCTTCCTTAATTTCTCTGTCAGATTTTTCATTGTTAGTGTATAGGAATGCAAGGGACTTCTGTGCATTAGTTTTGTATCCTGCTATTTTATCAAATTCATTCATTAGCTCTAGTAGTTTTCTGTTAGCATCTTCAGGGTTCTCTATGTATAGTATCATGTCATCTGCAAACAGTGACAGTTTTACTTCTTTTTCAATTTGGATTCTTTTTTTCTTTCTGTTTCTTCTCTGATTGCCATGGCTATGACTTCCAAAACTGTACTGAATAAGTGACAAGAGTGGGCATCTTTGTCTTGTTCCTGGTCTTAGAAGAAATTCTTTCAGTTTTTCACCATTGATAATTATGTTTGCTGTGGGTTTGCCATATATGGTCTTTACTATGTTGATATAGGTTCCCTCTGTGCTCACTTTCTGGAAATTTTTTACCATAAATAGGTGTTGAATTTTGTCAAAACCTTCTTCTACATCCATTGAGATTATCATATGGGTTTTATTCTTCAGTTTGTTAATATGGTGTATCACATTGACTGATTTACATATATTAAAGAACCTTGGATCCCTGGGATAAATCCCACTTGATCTTGGTGTATGATACTTTAAATGTGTTGTTGGATTCTGTTTGCTAGTAATTTGTTGAGCATTTTTGCGTCTATGTTCATCATTGATACTGTCCTGTAATTTTCTTCTTTTGTGATATCTTTGTCTGGTTTTGGTATCAGAGTGATAGTGGCTTTGTAGAATGAATTTCGGAGTGTTCCTCCCTCTCGAATTTTTTGTAAGAGTTTGAGAAGGATAGGTGTTAGCTCTTCTCTAAATGTTTGATAGAATTCACCTGTGAAGCCATCTGGTCCTGTACTTTTGTTGGTTGGCAGATTTTTATTCACAGTTTCAATTTCATTACTTGTGATTGGTTTGTTCAAATTATCTATTTCTTCCTGGTTCAGTTCTAAGAATTTGTCCATTTCTTCCAGGTTGTCCATTTTATTGGCATATTGTTGCTTGTAGTAGTTTCTTATGATCCTTTGTATTTCTGCTGTGGCAGTTGTAACTTCTCCTTTTTCATTTCTAATTTTATTTATTTGAGTCCTCTCCAGTTTTTTCTTGATGAATCTGGCTAAATGTTTAACAGTTATATTTTTGCTCAAAGAACCAGCTTTTAGTTTCATTGATCTTTGTCCTCATTTTCTTCTGTATTTCATTTATTTCTGTTCTGGTCTTTATGATTTCTTTCCCTCTACTAACTTTGGGTTTTGTTTGTTCTCCTCTCTCTAATTGCTTTAAGTGTAAGGTTAGGTTATTTATTTGAGATTTTTCTTGTTTCTTGAGGTAAGATTTTATTGTAAAAACTTCCCTCTTAGAGCTGCTTTTCCTGCATCCCATAGGTTTTGGGTCATTGTGTTTTCATTCTCATTTGTTTCTAGGTATTTTCTGATTTCCTCTTTGATATCTTCAGTGATCCATTGGTTATTTAGTAACATTTTGTTTAGCCTTCATGTGTTTGCATTCTTTACAGTTTTCTTCCAGTAATTGATTTCTAATCTCATAGGCTTGTGGTTGGAAAAGATCCTTGATATGATTTTCATCTTTCTTAAATTTACAGAGGCTTGATTTGTGAACCAAGATGCAATCTATCCTGGATAATGTTCCATATGAACTTGAGAAGAAAGTGTATTTTGCTGCTTTCACATGTAATGTCCCATAAATATCAATTAAGTCTACCTGGTCTAATGTGTTATTTAAGGCTGGTGTTTTCTTATTGATTTTCCTTGTAGATGATCTGTCCATTGATATAAGTGGAGTGTTAAAGTCCCCCACTACTATTATGTTACTGTTGATTTCTCCTTTCATGACTGTTAACATTTGCCTTATGTATTGAGGTGCTCCTATGTTAGGTGCATAAATATTTACAATTGTTATATCATCTTCTTGGATTGATCCCTTGATCATTATGTAGTGTCCTTCCTTCTCTCTTGTAATAGTCTTTATTTTAAAGTCTATTTATCTGATATGTGTATTGCTACTCTTTCTTTTGTTTTCCATTTGCATGGAATATCTTTTCCTTCCCCTCACTTTCACTCTGTATGTGTCCCTAGGTCTGAAGTGGGTCTCTTGTAGACAGCATATATTTGGGTCTTGTTTTTGTATCCATTCAGCTAGTCTGTTTCTTTTGGTTAGAGCATTTAATCCATTTACTTTTAAGGTAACTATCAATATGTATGTTCTTATTACCATTTTCTTAATTGTTCTGGTTTTGTTTTGTAGGGTTTTTTCTTCTCTTGTGTTTCCCACCTAGAGAAGTTCCTTTACCATTTGTTGTAGAGCTGTTTTGGTGGTGCTGAATTCTCTTAGCTTTTGCTTGTCTGTAACCCTTTCAATTTCTCCATTGAATCTGAATGAGATATTTGCTAGGTAGATCTTGGTAGTACTCTTGGTTGTAGATTTTTCCCTTTAATCACTTTAAATAAGTCCTGCCACTCCCTTCTGACCTGCTATTACAAAACTAAACATTATCTTACTGTATGATCCCCCAATTGCACTCCTTGGTACTTACCCAAAGGAGCTGAAAACTTATGTCCACACAAAAGCCTTCACGTGGATGTTTATATCCACTTTATTCATAATTGCCAAAACTTGGAGGCACCCAAGATATTCTTCTGTAGGTAAATGGATAAATAAACTGTGGTACATCCAGATAGTAGAATATTATTCAGTGCTAAAAAGAAGTGAGCTATCAAGCCATGAAAAGACATGGAGGAATTTTAAATGCACACTACTAAGTGGAAGAAGTCAATCTGAAAAGACTATATCAGCTGATAACCTTATAGGGATTCCATTGTATGTTATTTTTGCTTTTCCCTTGATGCTTTTAATATTTCTCAGTGCATTTAATTTCTGTTAGTTTGATTAAAATGTTTCTCAGCATGTTTCTCCTTGGGTTTATCCTGTATGGGACGCTCTGCACTTCCTGGACTTTGGTAAATATTTCCTTTCTCATGTTAGGGAATTTTTTGACTATGATCTCTGCAAATATTTTCTTAGACCGTTTCTCTTTCTCATCTTCTTCTGGGACCTCTATAATTCTAAGGTTGTTGCATTTAATCTTGTCCTGGAGGTCTCTGGTACTGTCCTCATTTCTTTTTATTTTTTTTTCTTTATTCTGCTCCACAGCAGTTATTTCTACCATTGTATCTTCCAGCTCACTTATCTGTTCTTCTGTATTGGTTATTTTTCTATTGATTCCTTCTAGTGTACGTTTAATTTCAGTTTTTGTGTTGTTCATCACTGATAGTTTTCTCTTTAGCTCTTCTAGGTCCTTGTGAAATATTTCTTGTATCTTCTCGATCAGTGCCTCCACTCTGCTTCTGAGATCTTGGAACATCTGTACTATCATTACTCTGAATTCTTTTTCAGGTAGATTGCCTGTTTTCTTTCCATATATTTTGGTCTTGTGGGTTTTTACCTTGCTCCTTCATCTGCAAAGTATTTCTCTGTCATCTCATTTTGTCTAAGTTACTGTTTCTTTTGGTCTCCTTTCTACAGGCTGCAGGGTCTTAGTTCCTCTTCTGTTGTATGTCCCCTGGTGGATGAAGTTGGTCCAGGGGCTTGTGTAAGCTTCCTGGTGGGAGTTACTTGTGCCTGCACTCTGGTGGGTGGAGCTCAGTCTTGTCTCCCGATTTGCCGGGCCACATCAGTTGGTGTGTTTTGGGGTGTTTGTGAGCTTAGTATAACCTTAGGCAGCCTGTCTCCTGATGGGTGGGTGTGTGTTCTTGTCTTGCTGGTTGTTTAGCCTGAGATGTCCAACAATGGAGCATGCAGGCAGTTGGGTGGAGCCAGGTTTTGGTGTTGAGATGGATAACTGCAGTAGAACGCACGCCAATTAATATTCCCTGGTCCCAGGAATTATCTGGTGCTCCAGGATCCTGGACTCAGAGCGCCCACCCTGGAGGCCCAGGCTCAATCCCTGGCTGGGGAACAAAGAGCCCACAGGCTGCACAACATGGCCAGAGAAAGAAGAAAGAAAAGAAAAAAAAGGAAAAGAAAACAGACATACAAAACCCAAGACAAATAGCAAAAACTAAAACAAACAGAAACAGTAACAATAGGACACACACAAAAAAGGAAGAAACAAAACAAACAGACACACCAAATCCAAGACAAATGATAACAACAAAACCAAACTAACAGAAAGAAACAAAGAAGCAGACAGAAAGAAAAAAAAAAGAGAAAAACAAACGAAAAAACTCAAAAATGAGAACAATCAATAAGGACTAAACTAACAAAAACAAAAAATGAAAAATAAAGCAAAACCAGAAAGCAAAACAGCAAAGAAAACATAAAACACATAAAAATGATCAAAAATAAAAATGCAAAGAACAAAAAGTAGGAAACAATACACCATATTAACAAATTGAAGAATAAAAATCGTATGATCACCTCAATAGATTCAGAAAAAGCTTTTGACAAAATTCACCACCCATTTATGATAAAAACTCTACAGAAAGTGGGCAGAGAGGGAACCTACCTCAACATGATAAGAACATATGCGACAAACCCACAGCAAACATCATTATCAATAGTGAAAAACTGAAACCATTTCCTCTAAGATCAGGAACAAGATAAGGATGTCCACTCCCGCCACTATTATGCAACATAGTTTCAGAAGTCCTAGCCATGGCAATTAAAGAAGAAAAAGAAATAAAAGGAATCCAAATTGGAAAAGAAGTAAAACTGTCGCTCTTTGGAGATGACATGATACTATACATACATAACCCTAAAGATGCCACCAGAAAACTATTAGAGCTAATCAATATATTTGGTAAAGTTGCAGGATGCAAAATTAATGGACAGAAATCTCTTGCATTCCTATACACTAACAATGAAAGTTCAGAAAGAGAAATTAAGGAAACAATCCCATTCACCATTGCAACAAAAAGAATAAAATACCTAGGAATAAACCTACCTAAGGAGGTAAAAACCTGTACTCAGAAAACTATAAGACACTAATGAAAGAAATCAAAGATGACACAAACAGATGGAGAGATAGACCATGTTCTTGGATTGAAAGAGTCGATATTATGAAAATGACTATACTACCCAAAGCAATCTACAGATTCAATGCAATCCCTATCAAACTACCAATGACATTTTTTACAGAACTGGACCAAAAAAATCTTAAAATTTGCATGGAGACATAAAAGACCTGAATAGCTGAAGCAATCTTTTTTTTTTAACATCTTTATTGGTGTATAATTGCTTTAAAATGTGTTAGTTTCTGCTGTATAAAAAAGTGAATCAGTTATATGTTTACATATGTCCCCATATCCCTCCTTCTTGTGCTTCCCTCCCAAACTCCCTATCCCACCCCACTAGGTAGTCACAAAGCACTGAGCAGATCTCACCGTGCAATGAAGCTGCTTTCCACTAGCTATGTATTTTACATTTGGCAGTGTATATATGTCAATGCTACTTTCTCATTTCATCCCAGCTTACCCTTCCCCCTGCCTGTGTCCTCAAGTCCATTCTCTCCATCTGAGTCTTTATTCATGTCCTGCTCCTAGGTTCTTCAGAACCATTTTCTTTTTTTTAGATTCCGTATATATGTGTTAGCATACAGTATTTGTTGTTCTCTTTCTGACTTATTTCACTCAGCATGACAGATTCTAGGTCCATCCACCTCACTACAAATAACTCAATTTCGTTTTTTTTTTATGGCTGAGTAATATTGCATTGTGTATATGTGCCACATCTTCTTTGATGGACACTTAGGTTGCTTCCATTTCCTGGCTATTGTAAATTTTGCTGCAATGAACATTGTGATACATAACTCTTTTTGAATTATGGTTTTTTCTGGGTGTATGCCCAGTAGTGGGATTGCTGGGTCATATGGTAGTTCTATTTTTAGTTTTTTAAGGAACTTCCATACCTTTCTCCATAGTGGCTGTATCAATTTACATTCCCACCAACAGTGCAAGAGGGTTCCCTTCTCTCCACACCCTCTTTAGCATTTATTTTTTGTAGATATTTTGATGATGACCATTCTGACCGGTGTGAGGTGATACCTCATTGTGGTTTTGATTTGCAATTCTCTAATGATTAGTGATGTTGAGCATCCTTTCATGTGTTTGTTGGCCATCTGTATATCTTCTCTGGTCCCTTTCTTGATTCCTCTTTTCTTTTTTTCTTTCTTTCATCCTACCCAGTTGCAAGGGTATTTTTCTTGTCCTTTTAGGTGTTTGAAGTCTTCTGCTAATGTTTTGCAGGTGCTCTGTGAGAACTGTTCCATTTGTAGATGTATTCTTGATGTGCTTGTGAGGAGAGATCAACTCGGAATCCTCCGATTCTGCCATCTTGACTCCTCCCCACCAGGACCTTGTTGTTTACCCACCCTACATATTTTTATATCTGTTAATCCCAAACTCCCAATACTTCCTTCCCTCACCTCCCCTCCTCCTTGGTGACCATAAGTCTGTCCTCTATGCCTGTGAGTCTGTTTGTCTTTTGTAGATTTGTTCATTTGTGTCATATTTTAGATTCCTCGTATAAGTGATATATATTTGGCTTTCTCTGTCTGACTTACTTCACTTATATGATAATCTCTACATCCATCCATGTTGCTGCAAATAGCATGATTTCATTCTTTTTTATGGCTGAGTAATATTTCATTGTGTATGTGTGTGTATATATATAATATATATGTATGTGTGTGTGTGTATATATATATATATATATATGATACATATACACACCACGTGTTTTTCCATTCATCTGTCAACGGACATTTAGGTTGCTTCTGTGTCTTGGCTACTATAAACAGTGCCGCTATGAACATTGTGGTGCATGTATGTTTTTGACTTAGAGTTTTCATCTTTTCCAGATATATGCTCAGAATTAGGATTGCTGGATCATATGGTAACTCTATTTGTAGTTTTTTTAAGGAACCTCTTCACTATTCTGCATAGTGGCTGTATTAATTTACATTCCCACCAAGAGTGTAGGAGTGTCCGTCCCATTTTCCTTCTCCTGCATTTATTGTTTGTAGTTTTTTTCCACTCATTCATCAACTATTTATTTATTTATTTACTAGTTTGCATGTTTTTTAGATTCCACACATAAGTGATAAAATACAATATTTGCATTTCTCTATCTGGCTTATTTCACTAAGCATCATACCCTCCAAATCCATCCATGTTGTTGTCAATGGCAAAATTTAATTCTTTTTGTGGCTGAGTAATATTCCATTGCATGTATATACTACATCTCTCTCTCGTTTTTTTAAACATCTTTATTGGAGTATAATTGCTTTACAATGTTTGTAGATTTTTTGATGATGGCCATTCTGACCAGTGTGAGGAGATACCTCATTGTAGTTTTGATTTGCATTTCTCTAATGATTAGTGATGTTGAGCATCCTTTCGTGTGTTTGTTGGCAATCTGTATATCTTCTTTGGAGAAATGTCTAATTAGGTCTTCTGCCCACTTTTGGATTGGGTTGTTTGTTTATTTGATGTTGAGCTGTATGAGTTGCTTGTATATTTTGGAGATTAGTCCTTTGTCAGTTGCTTTATTTGTAAATATTTTCTCCCATTCTGAGGGTTGTCTTTTCATCTTGTTTATGGTTTCTTTTGCTATGCAAAAGCTCTTAAGTTTCATTAGGTCCCATATGTTTATTTATTTATTTATTTTTGCAGTACGCGGGCCTCTCATTGTCGTGGCCTCTCCCGCTGTGGAGCACAGGCTCCAGACGCGCAGGCTCAGCAGCCATGGCTCACGGGCCCAGCCGCTCCGCGGCAAATGGGATCTTCCCAGACCGGGGCACAAACCCATGTCCCCTGCATCGGCAGGCGGACTCTCAACCACTGCGCCACCAGGGAAGCCCCCATATGTTTATTTTTTATTTCATTTCCATTAATCTAGGAGGTGGGTCAAAAAGGATCTTGCTGTGATTTATATCATAGAATGTTCTGCCTAATTTTTCCTCTAGGAATTTTATAGTTTTTGGCCTTCCATTTAGCTCTATAAGCCATTGTGAGTTTCATTTTGTGTACAGTGTTAGGAAGTGTTCTAATTTCATTCTTTTACATGTAGCTGTCCTGTTTTCCCAGCACCTTACTGAAGAGACTGTCTTCTCTCCATTGTATATTCGTGCCATCTTTGTTGTAGATTAATTGATTATAAGTGCGTGGGTTTATTTCTGGGCTTGTAGATGTGTTTTTGGTGTGTCCTTGGGGGGATGTGAGCTTCACTTCCTCCTACTCTGCCATCTTGGTCTCTTTCCTTGCACAATTTTATTAATTGAGAGAGTCTGGTGGTCTTTGGTGGCCTAGCCATACATCCTAGAGTGATAAATGAGAACTTTACAGAATTAAACACACAATGCTGTGTCCTTTAGTTACAGTAGTTGGTAAAATAAGCAGCATTGGGTACTGATTGACAAGACTGATAAATTCACTTTTTAGTTCTCTGAAATTTGTTGTAGATTACATCAAATTTTATACATACACAGTCATGTCATCTGTGGATAAAGACAGTTTTAGTTATTCCTTTCCAATCTATGTGCCTTTTTTTTGGTTTTATTGCAATTGCTATGACTTCCAGTGCAATGCTGTAAAGAAATCATAAAAGACATCATATTTGCCTTGTTACCAATCTTTGGGAGAAAGCTTCAATAATTCACTTTTAATTATGATGATAACTGTAGGCTTTTTAGATGATCTTTATCAGATTGAGGAACTCCCTTTAATTCACAGTTTTCTAAGATTTTTCATTATGAATGGGTATTAGATTTTCTCAAATGCTTTTTTGACACCTATTGAGATAATCACATTTTTTCCTCCATTATTCTATTTATATTGTGAATTACATTGATTTATTTTCGAAATGTCCCTTCAACTTTGCATTCCAATTCACCTCCTGTTACTCCCTTGTCCAATTGTAACTGTAATGAACATGTGCACCCATCTCCAGCTTGAGATAATATGATTTGTTCAAGGGGCTCAGACCTCTCAGGAATGAAGGCTTAGGTCATATAATGAAGTAGATCGCCAAGACCTGCAGAGGTAATAGCTTAGGATGAGAGTGCTTTTCAATGGATAGTAAATTATGGAGAGGACGAATATCAGTTGTTGCCTAAGACCAGTTGCAGCAATGGAGGCTATAATTCATTTCACAAGCTTCGTTCTTTTTAGTTTCCCTTCAGGAGAAGAGTTTCATAGGAACCATGGAAGAATTATCTCTGAACATGGATGGAGATGTAGATTAGTGTTATACAGGGGTGGACTGGGTCAATTGTGGGAGTGTGCCCCTTGAATCTTCCTTCAGAGAGAACCTACTATGAGAAGTGTAATTAGCTGGAAACCTCAAGCTGATATACCTTCTGCATCCACTTCAGGATTCATGTAGAGGCCACACTATGTCCAGTATATGCTCCCAAACTATGACTAATCATGATAGTGATACTAGAGTTGGGACTTTCCTGCTTAATTTGATTGCTTTAGTGTACAATCTTTGTTCTGGGGCTCGCTGCTGTCTTGACTGAAACTTTCTAAGAGCTGTAATTCAGCCTAAGGCTCTTCCTAGCAGTTCTCCTTCCTTTCCTCTCTTTTGTTTCATTGTCAGATATGATCACAGGCTAAGGCTCTCCCTGCCTATTCCTTCTCCTTCCAATTTATTGGTCCAGGGCATTTCCCCAACAAATCTCTTGCTCTTATAAGTCCATCTTGATGTTTACTTTCTGAAGGACTTTAAACAACACAATATATCTGACAGAGCATTTGCATACAGATTATTAAAGATCTTCTAGAACAATAATGAAGGAAAACATTTATATCCCTTGTCAAAATGGGCAAACGACTTAAACAGACACTTTACAATGAAAATATAAATGAATGCATACACAAAGATTGCACAATGAATATTCAGAGCAACTTTATTAAGAAAGCTAAAGTGTATAAAAATCCTAAATGCCCATCAAGGGGATAGTGGATAAGCAATGTATGGAATATTAATAGAGTGAAATACTCCTCAGCAATAAAAGTCTAAGTAAAAGAACATGAGCATAGATTATGATTTTTTTTTAAATGAAGGTTGAGGAAAAGCAAGTCTAATCTATGGTAATAAATCATAATGGAGGTTGGTTGACTCTGTAAGAACAAAAAGTAACCTTCTGTGATGATGGAACTGTGGTTAGAGGTGTGGATTATACAGGTGTATGAATTTGGCAGAAGTTAAATTGTACCCTTAGGATTTTTTGCAGTTATGTACTTCAATATCCAAAATAAAATATTAACATATATTGATATATATTGTTAATATATATTAATGTATATTGGTAGATTTGTTTCTCACTGTGGTATGTAATAGCAAATCAGAAACTACATTCTGTTTGTCCTAGGCTTGAGCAAATGAGTAAAGAAATTGAGGAACATGTGAGCTAGGATTCTTACTTTTGGAGAACAGAGCCACAGATATGGAAGGGAAGTATTGATTGTTTCTTGTAGGACATTGAAATTTAAGGTATTAATGTGACCGCCTAGTTTTTAATAAATGCCTTTGGGTAATTTCCTTCCACATAGATCTGGAGTGGCCTGTGACTTACTTGAACCAATATAATGTGACATTCTGGGACTTCTGAGTCCACACCTTAGAAAGGTATGGAAATTTTCCTTTTAGTTCTTGTGGGGGCCTCAAGATACCATGTAAGAATTCGGAATATGCAGCAGGAAAGACAAGGTAGAAAGGCTACATGGAGAGGCAAGGCCCTGAAACTACATAGTGTATCCAGCCCAGCATCCCAGCATCCCAGTTGGGCCTTTGGATAAGTTTAGCCCCAGCTGCCGTCTCACTGTAACAGCATAAGAGATTTCAAGTAAGACTAGCAGAAGAACTGCTTACTTTAGCCCAGCAAACCAAAATAACCATGTTGGTTGTTTGAAGCCAATTATTTTTGAAGTGGTTTGTATTGTAGTAATAGGTTATTTAAAATGATACAGCTCATAAGATAAAATGTAAACAATTAGTGAATTTGAGGGAAGAGTTATATGGGAGTTGCTATTGCAACTTTTCTATATATTTGAAGTTACATGAAAAATAATGTAAATTAAAGCCATACAATATTGAATTATGACAATATTTTTTGTAAAACAGATCTTTAGACATACTGGATTAAAAATATAGAAAAAGACCCTCCAAAAATTTTCAAGAGAATCCCATTTTTTATTAATATAACACTGTAAGTTTGATGAATAATTATTTATAAATACAACATTAATTTAGAATTATGCATAAACAAATTGGTTTTAAAATCCTTAAAATGTGGGATAAATTTTCTTTAAATGCCAAAAAGAGAGAAAGGAAAAAACAGGACACACAACCAGATGCAGAAACACTCAAATCATAGTTGAAGTTGGGGCAAATTTTAAGCAGAATTGTTCACTAGGAAAACTGGTTTTGGAAAGGCATGTTTTAGGTAAAGTGGTTTTCATTTAATTAGATTTAGATTAATTTTAAAGGAACATTTAGATGAATTGATGTAGAAGCTCAGGCCATATCAGGAGCTTCTCCAGCATTCTACTTTCCTGATTCTATGGGGCGTGAAGAATACCACTTGCTCTTATAATTCAAACTTGCTAACTCCTATACATTTTCCAGGTTTCAAAAAAAAAAAAAAAAAAAAAAAACTAAGCACTTGTATAGGCTTTCATTTAAATTGTTCTTGGGTAAGAGCAGTTTTTTAGGAGGGGGGAGGTCGTGCCTTTGAATATAGGCCTATAATTTTCTACCTTTACTTCTCCATTTGAGTAATGGCAGCCGTCAGCTGGGCATGTGGTTTCATATTCTTCTTCTCAAAGGCTGAGTTGTTAAAATGTAGAAGGTAAAGTAGAACAATTTCAGCAACCACAGTCTATAGTTGGAAGGGCTCAACGGAAGGCCAGAGGAACTGATGGCAGGCTCAAGGAGTCTGCCCAATTTTACTTCTGTACTCCAGGCAGGAAAAGAGCTCAGCTGGATAGTAAACCTGGGCAAGGAAGGGTAAGGGGCTGGGCACCTTGTTCTTGTAGATTCAGATTAAGACTGGGTTATGAAAGCAAGAAAAGATAGTACAAAACCAAAGCCAAATTCACTGAGTAGGACATTTCAGTGGTGAGTTGAGAAGCTTAGCCAGCCCATAATTTGAAAGCAAACCTAAATGGGTAACCAGTCAAAAAGCCAAGACACTTATAGTTGGCAGAGCTCAACTAGAGAGGGGAATTTTCTTGAGCCAGAATCTGATGGAGTAGGGGCAGTTGTATGTCCCAAATGGTTAAAGGTTGCATCAGAAATAGACTTAAATATACCCCTTCCTTCTATTTCCCCCTCTTCAGGTAAAAAAGGTAGGGATTTCTAGTTAGGAGGCTATTGAATTATCAGACAAGAAAAAATAAGGGCCTGAATTGGTTTAATGTGGGATAGAGAGAAGATAGAGTCAAGAAATATTTAATAATTCATTCAACAAATGTTTATTGAGATTCTACTAGATGCCAGGCAGTGTACTAGGTGCCAGGGTGAATTTAGATGGTAAAATTAGAGACTAACTGATCATGAGGGCAGAAGGAAGAGAAAGAGTCAAAGATAAAAGGGTTTATAATACAAACTTCTTGGCTTAGCATTCAAGGCTCTTTGAATTCTAAACCCAATTTGCCTTTCTAGCTTTTGATCCTGCTAGTTCCCAAAGTGTATTTTCCATTTGAGTCAGGCTGCTCTTCTTACTGCTCCCCAAACCCTGAGTACTCACATGCCTCTTTTCTTATGCTGTTCTTACCACTTTAAATTCCCTTTGCTTCTTTTGCTCCACCTATCCCAAACTATTTAGTTTTCGGGACCCACCTCAAATGTTTGTTCCTCTATGAAGACTTCCTGAGAACTGAGATAATTTAGTGATTAAGAACTTATGATTTTGCATTAAATAGATCTTTGTTTGAATCCTGGCTCCATTATTTACTGGCTGTATAATGTCTTCTGAGCCTGTGATTGCTCATTTCTAAGAATTGAATAATATCTCCCTTGTAGATATTATTGGGCTTCAGTTTTCCCATCTATAAATTTAGACCACGTCTTCAAAGCTGTTCTAGGTAATATATATATATATATATATATATATATATATATATATATATATCACTTCTTTTTTATTGAAGTGTTGTTGATTTACAATATTATATTAGTTTCAGGCATACAAAATAGTGACTCAGTGTTTTTATACACTCCATTTAAAGTTATTACAAAACAATGGTTACATTTCCCTGTGCTGTACAATATATTCTGTTGCTTATCTATTTTAAGCATAGTACTTTGTATCACTTAATCCCATACCCCTAACTGGTTCCTCCTCCCTTCCCTCTCCCCACTGGTAATCATTAGTTTGTTCTCTATATTGGTCAGCCTGTTTCTATTTTGTTGTATACATTCATTTATTTTATTTTTTAGATTCCATATATAAGTGTTTCTCTCTGTCTTTGTCTGACTTATTTCACTAAGCATAATAATCTCTACATCCATCCAAGTCGTTGAAAATGGTAGAATTTTAAATGGCTGAGTAATATATATATATATATATATATATATATATATATATATATATGCCATATCTTCTTTATCCATTCATCTGTTGATGGACATATAGGTAGCTTCTATACCTTGGCAAATGTAAACAATTCTGCTATGAACACTGGGGTGTGTGTACCTTTTTGAATTAGTATTTTTATTTTCTTCAGATGTATACAAAGGAGTGGAATTGCTGGATCATATGGTAGTTCCAATTTTAGTTTTTTAGAAACCTCCATACAGTTTTCTATAGTGGCTGCACCAATTTACATTGCTATCACTCTTGTCACTTCTACAATATTTAGCATAGTATTGTAAGTCCTTGCCACAGCAATCAGACAATAAAATAGAGATAAAAGGCATCCAAACTGGAAGGGAAGAAGTAAAACTGCCACTATTTGAAGAAAACATATATATATATATATATATATCCCTAAAGTCTCCACCAAAAAGCAATTAGAAATAATAAATGAATTCAGTAAAGTTGCAGGATACAAGATTAAAATACAGAAATCTGTTGCTTTTCTTTTTTTAATATATATTTTTAATTTATTTTTATTTTTGACTGTGTTGGGTCTTCATTGCTGTGTGTGGGCTTTCTCTAGGTGCAGCAAGCAGGAGCTACTCCTCATTGCAGTGCACAAGCTTCTCATTGAGGTAGCTTCTCTTGTTGTGGAGCACAGGCTCTAGGTGCACAAGCTTCAGTAGTTGCGGCACACAGGCCCTACAGTGTGCAGGTTTCAATAGTTGTGGTGCATGGGCTCAGTAGTTGTGGCACATGCACTCTAGGATGCATGGGATTCAGTAGTTGTGGCTCATGAGCTCTAGAGTGCAGGCTCAGTAGTTGTGGCACATGGGCTTAGTTGCTCCATGGCATGTGGGATCTTCCCGGACCAGGGACTGAACCCATGTCCCCTGTATTGTCAGGCAGATTCTTAACCACTGCACCACCAAGGAAGTCCTCTGTTGCTTGGGGGTTTTTTTTTTTTTTTTTTTTTTTTTTTTGCGGCACGCGGGCCTCTCACTGCTGTGGCCTCTCCCACTGCGGAGCAACAGGCTCCGGACACGCAGGCCCGGCGGCCATGGCTCACGGGCCCAGCCGCTCCACGGCATGTGGGATCTTCCCGGACCGGGGCACGAACCCGTGTCCCCCGCATCGGCAGGCGGACTCTCAACCACTGCGCCACCAGGGAAGCCCCCCTCTGTTGCTTTTCTATACACTAATAAGGAGCTACCAGAAGGGGAAAGCAAGAAAACAATCCCACATAAAATTGAATCAAAAGAATAAAATACCTAGGAATAAGTTTAACCAAGGAAGTGAAAGACCTATACTCTAAAAAATACAAAACATTGATGAAGGAATTTGCAATTTATACAAGAAATTGAAAGGTATATTTTGTTCTCAGATTGGAAGACTTAATGTTGTTAAAATGTCAATACTACCCAAAGCAACCCACAAATTTAATGCAATCCCTATAAAAATACCCATGACATTTTTCACAGAACTAGAACAAATACTCCTAAAATTTATATGGAACCACAAAAGACCCTGAATTGCCAAGGCAATCTTGAGGAGAAAAACAAAGTTGGAGGTATAATGCTCCCTGACTTCAGACTGTACTACAAAGCTATAGTAATAGAAACAGCATGGTACCAGAACAAAAATAAACACATAGGTCAACTGAACAGAATAGAGAGCCCTGAGATAAACCCACACAACTACAGTCAACTAATCTACAACAAAGGAGGCAAGAATGTACAATGGAAAAAAGACAGTCTCTTCAACAAGTGGTGCTGAACAGCTGCATGTAAAAGAGTGAGATTAGAACATTTCCCCACACCATACACAAAAATAAATGTAAAATGAAGTAAAGAGTTAAGTGTAAGAACTGAAATAACAAAACTTATAGAAGAGAACATAAGCAGAACACTCTTCGACATAAATCATAGCAGTATTTTGGCGAGTTTTCCCCCTAAAACAAAATAAATATTTGTATCATCTTTCATTTCCTTCATCAATTTCTTATAATTTTCTGCATACAGGTCTTTTGTCTCCTTAGGTAGGTTTATTCCTAGATATATTATTCTTTTTGTTGCAATGGTAAATGGGAGTGTTTTCTTGATTTCACTTTCAGATTCTTCATCATTAGTGTATAGGAATGCCAGAGATTTCTGTGCATTAATTTTGTATCCTGCTACTTTACCAGATTCATTGATTAGCTCTAGTTGTTTTCTGGTAGCATCTTTAGGATTCTCTATGTATAGTATCATGTCATCTGCAAACAGTGCCAGCTTTACTTCTTCTTTTCCAATTTGGATTCCTTTTATTTCCTTTTCTTCTCTGATTGCTGTGGCTAAAATTTCCAAAACTATGTTGAATAAAAGTGGTGAGAGTGGGCAACCTTGTCTTCTTCCTGATCTTAGTGGAAATGCTTTCAGTTTTTCACCATTGAGGACGATGTTGGCTGTGGGTTTGTCATATATGGCCTTTACTATGTTGAGGAAAGTTCCCTCTATGCCTACATTCTGCAGGGTTTTTATCATAAATGGGTGTTGAATTTTGTCAAAAGCTTTCTCTGCATCTATTGAGATGATCATATGGTTTTCCTCCTTCAATATATTAATATGGTGTATCACGTTGATTGATATGCGTATATTGAAGAATCCTTACATTCCTGGAATAAACCGCACTTGATAATTGTGTATGATCCTTTTAATGTGCTATTGGATTCTGCTTGCCAGTATTTTGTTGAGGATTTTCGCATATATGTTCACCAGTGACATTGGCCTGTAGTTTTCTTTCTCTGTGACATCCTTTTCTGGTTTTGGTATCAGGGTGATGGTGGCCTCGTAGAATGAGTTTGGGAGTGTTCCTCCTTCTGATATATTTTGGAAGAGTTTGAGAAGAATAGGTGTTATCTCTTCTCTAAATGTTTGATAGAATTCGCATGTGAAGCCATCTGGTCCTGGACTTTTGTTTGTTGGAAGATTTTTAATCACAGTTTCAATTTCAGTGCTTGTGATTGGTCTGTTCATATTTTCTATTTCTTCCTGATTCAGTCTTGGCAGGATGTGCATTTCTAAGAATTTATCCATTTCTTCTAGTTGTTCATTTTATTGGCAGAACTATCAAACTCTTAGAGGAAAAAATAGGCAGAACACTCTATGACATAAATCACAGCAAGATCCTTTTTGACCCACCTCCTAGAGAAATGGAAATAAAAACAAAAATAAACAAATGGGACCTAAAGAAACTTCCAAGTTTTTGCACAGCAAAGGAAATCATAAACAAGACCAAAAGACAACCCTCAGAATGGGAGAAAATATTTGCAAATGAAGCAAATGACAAAGGATTAATCTCCAAAATTTACAAGCAGCTCATAAAGCTAAATAACAAAAAAACAAACCACCCAATCCAAAAATGGTCTGAAGACCTAAATAGACATTTCCCCAAAGAAGATATACAGATTTCCAACAAACACATGAAAGAATGCTCAACATCATTAATCATTAGAGAAATAAAAATCAAAACTACAATGAGATATCATCTCACACTGGTCAGAATGGCCATCTTCAAAAAGTCTAGAAGCAATAGATGCTGGAGAGGGTGTGGGGAAAAGGGAACACTCTTGCACTGCTGGTGGTAATGTGAATTGGTACAGCCACTATGGAGAACAGTATGGAGGTTCCTTAAAAAACTACAAATAGAACTACCATATGACCCAGCAAAACCACTACTGGGCATATACCCTGAGAAAACCAGAATTCAGAAAGAGTCATGTACCAAAATGTTCATTGCAGCTCTATTTACAATAGCCCGGAGATGGAAACAACCTAAGTGGGTATCATCGGATGAATGGATAAAGACGATGTGGCACATATATACAATGGAATATTACTCAGCCATAAAAAGAAACAAAATTGAGTTATTTGTAGTGAGGTGGATAGACCTAGAGTCTATCATACAGAGTGAAGTAAGTCAGAAAGAGAAAGACAAATACCGTATGCTAACACATATATATGGAATCTAAGAAAAAAAATGTCATGAGGAACCAAGGGGTAAGACGGGAATAAAGACACAGACCTATTAGAGAATGGACTTGAAGATATGGGGAGGGGGAAGTGTAAGCTGTGACAAAGTGAGAGAGTCGCATGGACATATATACACTACCAAACGTAAAATTGATAGCTAGTGGGAAGCAGTCGCATAGCACAGGGAGATCAGCTCAGTGCCTTGTGACCACCTAGAGGGGTGGGATAGGGAGGGTGGGAGGGAGGGAGACACAAGAGGGAAGAGATATGGGAACATATGTATATGTATAACTGATTCACTTTGTTATAAAGCAGAAACTAACACACCATTGTAAAGCAATTATACTCCAATAAAGATTTTTTAAAAAGACAAAATAAATAAAAGCACAAATAAACAAGGGGGACCTAATTAGACTTAAAAGCTTTACACAACAAAGGAAATCATTGACAAAATGTAAAGACAACCTACTGAATGGGAGAAAATATTTACAAACATATGACTGATTAGTGGTTAATAGTCAAAATATATAAACAGCTCACAACTCAATATCAAAAAAAACTGATTAAATGAGTGGCAGGATACATGAACTCACATTTTTGTAAAGAAGAGATATAGATGGCTAACAGGCATATGAAAAGATGCTCAACATTACTAATCATTAGAGAAATGCAAACCCAAACCACAATGTGATATCATTTCACAGATGCCAGAATGGCTATCACCTAAAAGTATATAAATGACAAATGTTGGTGAGGATGTGGAGAAAAGGGAACTCTAGGTCTTATTTTTGATGATTCTTTGACTGAGTCATACTTTTCTCTGAACCTTCCCAACCCCCTACTTTACCATTTCTCTTTTTTCTATTCCAGATTCCTGGTGTCCTTGAGTTCTTTTCCTTCACCTTCTCCCCTATTGTTCTGAGCAAAAGCCTTACTTTTAGGCCTTAACCCATGCTTATGTGTGGGCTGAGTCCTGAGCTCTCCTTCTGAGCCTTATTCCTCATTGTGAAAGCAAAAGTCATGACCCTAGAAAAAGGTGTTCAGGCCTAAACTACCCTAACAGATTGTTGATGGCTCCTGAAAGTATACCAGTTGGTAGAGCATCGACTTTGATTTTTTTGTAAGGCTTATCCTCGTGAGAAGGATAAGAGCATAGCAGAATTCCAAAAGCATTCTTAGGATGCAGAACAGTCACAAGCTATGACCAGGAATTGCAGGCTACCAAAATTAATTGAGTTCATTTTTTCACAACTCTCCTGTTATCTCAGAGAAACTCATAATCCAGGGAGTTAATGAAGATCCTCCTCATCTCCCTCACTATGCTGACCCTCACCTACCACCAGGTGGGGAGATAGGTAACAGATGTCTATTGATTCCCAGCTAATGGGGGAGCACCTGGAAATGGGGCTATGAAAGTGATGAAATTTGCTCCCTGCAGGTATAAATAGAAGCTAAGATAAAATGGACCTGGCTGGCTGTGGGCGTAAGCCAGGGGAGTAGATGGTGGGAAATGGTACTTGTTTCCTAGTAGGGACCTCAAGAATTAGCTTGGAAATACTAATGACAGAGGATAGATACACTAAAGAATGTTGACTGCAAAAGGCTGCTTGTTGAGATATACCCAGTCCAGGGTCAGGTAGGAGACAGTAATACAGAGGTCAGTCCCTTGAAACATATTATGCCAGAGCTTAGGAGAGGGAGGAACCCTCATTGAAGCCAGGTTCTGGAAGCAATCATACAGGATAGAGGTCAGACTGAGAGGAGCTGAGAAATCCAGAGTACCCTGATGGAAAAACAAAGACTAAAAGGGAAGCCAAAATCCAAAGCCAGGTAATGGTTCACCAAACAGGGAAGATGGAGGCGTCAACACTTTGGTCTGAACTCAATACTCTCTCAGACTACTTTGCTTCTTAAAGTGACAAATTTCTGAAGTCAGTCCTGGTAACAGCGTGAGAAAAGGGAGAAGAAGGCAGGGGAATAAGGCAATGCCAAAGATATTAGCTTTGGTATAATGGCTTAAGAGACCATACAAACTCCCAGAGCAACAATAGAGAATGAGTTGGAAAGTTAGCAACTAGATAATATGCTACATAACCACAGACACACTGCTCTCCACCCCTCTGGTCCCTCAAAGTCTCTTAGAAATAAAATGGAAAAAGACTAAAAAGTGAATAATGGCATTTCATTTCCCTTACCACCAGTGATTACTCCAAGTGCCAAAACTAGGAATACATATGTGAGAGGGGGAAAAGGCTACCTATCTAAACCTCCTCTTTTCACTTTTCAAATTTTGAAATGAGGGCCAGGTCCTGTGGTCCTGTTGAGGACACCTGCCTACTGGTCATCTCTTCTTAGTAGCTATTGTAGTGTGGGGGCTGTCTGTGTGAGTCTATCCACAAAACAGACAGGAATATTCCAAAAGTGAGGTAAAGGGAGGAAGAGGGAGTTTTGGTCTTGCCTCTCTAGCCTTACTTGCTGCCATACCAAACTATTTGTGGTTTCCCAAATGCAGTATGCTCTTTCACTCTTCCATGCATTTGCACATTGCGCCCTATTCCTGGAATATGCTTTCTCCCCCTGGCTTGGTTGAAAAAAACAACTATTTCCTCTTCTATGAAGCTTTACATGCTTCCATGACCTGTTCCCACTCACCAACTCTTAGGACTCATATTTTATTATTTATTTACATGTCTGCTCCCCCTCACCATACTGTAGGCTCTAGTCAATTTTGAAAATCTGATAGAAACTATAGATTTTCTACAGAAAAATGCATATATGCTCATATATCCAATATTTTTCAGGTCTATAACCTCTGAATTTCATCCATTAAGTCTTGCTGAGAATCCATTTTATACTGTGGGCTCTACAAGGTTGGGGACCATGTCTTACTCATCTTTGTATCCCCAGTATCTAGCACAGAAACTAATCAGATGGTCAGTGAAAGAATAAATGAATTAGTGAACATTGGGTACTGTGGGGAAAGACAAAAGAAGTGCAACTTATGGTTGCTGTCATCAAGAGGTTTGCAGTTTGATTGGAGGACTATTCATACATATGATATTGCAATTAGCAATTAAAAGACAATGTGTGATAAAGTGATACAAATATATTCTGGGAACTCATAAAAATCTTGCTGTTGTCCTCCTGACCTCCCCACCCCATCTCTGGAATTCTGATATTAATCCAGGTAGACCCCAATTTGTACACTGCTCCTTACTGTCACCATCCCTAGTCCTCGAACTCCAGTTTAGATTTGAAACTAACTTGGCTCTGATAAATTGCTTCAGACTCTCTTGTTGGATGCCCTATTTGAACACACTCTTCTAGTTTGAATGGAGCACAGTCTATCAGAATGAATTTTCTGTAGTTCTTCCCTCCTAGAGCATACTCCAAAACAGAAGCTAGCCATAATTCCTCTTGTCCCCTCATTGCTCCCTCTCCCTGATATAGCCTCATAAGTCCAGGCCTTGTCCTTCTACATCCTTATTCATTTCATGGCATCCCTTTCAGGGAAGGGGTCATGCATACTTTTATGATTAAACTCATAGGCTTTGAAATATTACCTCACTTTCAGTCCTGGCTCTGCTGCTTGCTAGCTCTAATCTTGCAGAAGTTACTAAACTGCCTAAGCTTCAGATTCCCATGAAAATGGGGGTAATAACAGGAACTGCTTCAGAAGATTTTTAAGTGGGTTATATGAGATTATGTGAGTAAAGATAACTTTAAAGAGTAGAGTTCCATCAGCATACTAATGAAAATAAAACTCATTGCAACTTTAGGATGTTGAAAATTTTGGAGTTTTATTTCTGTTGGTTATGTCTGAGAGACTTGATATGGAAGTTAAGAAACTAGGCAATCACTTGACAGAGGATATGAGGAAGTACTTGCCAAATCTGGATTTCTTATAGCAAAGAGGATTTGAAAAGTGTTGCCAATGAGAAGGAGGACCCTGTATGAAGACAGGGCAATGTCTTAGTCTGTTAAGACTACTATAAGAGAATGCCATCGACTGGGTGGCTTATACATAACAGAAATGTTTCTCACAGTTCTGGAAGCTGGAAAGTCCAAGATCAAGGAGCTGGCTGATTTGGTGTCTGGCAAGAGCTCACTTCCTGGCTCATAGATGACCATCTTCTGAGATACCTTCACATGGTGAAGGGGGGCAAGGGAATTTTCTGAGGTTTCTTTTATAATGGCACTAATCCCATTTATGAGGGCTCCATTCTCATGGCCTAATCACCTCCCAAAATCTCCACCTCCAGATACCACAACATTGGAGATTAATTAGGTTTTGACATATAAAATTTGGGGTGGCAAACATTAAGTGTATACCAGGGATCATAAAGTGCTTCATAAAAGAGAGGGAGCTTTCTGAAATTGATAATGGAATCTCTTTC
>NW_006793535.1:114989-120290 GCF_000442215.2 Lipotes vexillifer | reverse complement strand
GAAATTGATAATGGAATCTCTTTCCCTGAAACCTGCCCAACTCTGCCCCCATATTCTATGACTCAGTGAAAGCCAATATTGCCTGAAAGCAGAAGAATGTTCTAGAGTACTTTTTAAACCTGAGTGTGCATCAAAATCACCTGCAGGGCTTCTTTTTTTTTTTGGCCAGAGCCCAAAAATATAATATATTTTATTATGTCACAAACCCTAATACACAAAGAACACATTAAGAACAATTAGAAAAATAATAAATAATAATAAGGAGCAAGTATGTTAACAAGTAATTTACAAAGAAGAACTGACAATTTTCAACAAGCACATGAAAGTTTACCCAACCTCAGTTTTAATTAGAAAACTGAAAATTATAATAAAATATTGTTTTTAACCTATAAAATTAGCAAAAAGTTTCAAAACTGGTAACATTTAGGTTTGTGAGAATGTGAACTTTTTATATATCATTGACAGAACTACCAATTGGTACAAAAGTTTTGGAGGATAATTTGGCCATATGTATATTAAATTAAAGTTGTAAATACAATGAGTTACATTATGTAGTTGTCATTCTAAAAAGCAATTCTGCATTGACAAGAGTATGGAATGGTTGTATCTGTATCTTTTGTTACATAAATATGGGATTATATGTTAGTGTATTTTAGCTTTTAAAATAATAGCACTGTCTCTTGACTCCTGTATGACTTGTGAGATTCCCTGCCTTCTAGATCTTTCCCTGACTTGTGTTTAGTTAGTCACTTCACTTCTCTGTGTAGTTTGTTTTAGAATTTCATGGAATATCTTGTTGTTTAAAAACCATCTGTAAGGGATTTGGCAAACTCCATTTCTTTCTTCTGAGATTCTTAACCTAATCTGATTTGTTTTTGACTACAACATTAGTGCATGTAGTTCAATGGCAAGAATATTATCTAAAATGCAGGCTTCCTCTGGCACATTTAGGATGTAGTGCTGATCTTCAGTTTCAACTCATGGTCTTTGATTTGGTTACAGCCACCTTTCTTTCTATGTGCTCAAACCAAAACTTTCATGTTCTAATTCAGAGACACCTTTGAACTTTGTCTCCAGATCATTGCTTTATACTGCTGATCTTTGGTACGCGGGCCTCTCAGTGTTGTGGCCTCTCCCGTTGCGGAGCACAGGCTCTGGACGCGCAGGCTCAGCGACCATGGCTCACGGACCCAACTGCTCCACGGCATGTGGAATCTTCCCGGACCCGGGCACGAACCCGTGTTCCCTGTATCGGCAGGCGGACTCTCAACCACTGCACCACCAGGGAAGCCCACTGCTGATCTTTTTATTTATACATTTAGTCTTCCTCATTAGTTTATAATCCCTCTGAAAGAAGGAATCTTCTACATTTTTCAGATATCTAACACTGGAGGCTTTGAGTTTGATTTGATTAGTATATCATGAAAATAAATCTTTTGAAAAAGCATTGATTTTTTTCACACACACACACACTGTATTTTATTTTTACAAGAGATAAATACACTGACACCAAGCATTGTAAATGGATGACCACAACAAAAGCAACAATGATTGCAATTACCAAACACGAAACACACTCATACTATGTCATAATATTGACATTCAGTCCAGTAATCCTCCACTGTAAAAGGTCCTTTACTTTGCAGTGAAAATTGATTTGTATATTTTTTGCCTCTGAGTCCTTGTGAGGTTTTTTTTTATTCAAACAGAAAGTCACAAAAATTATAATCATCCTCATCAGTTCACTCAGTCCCATGTAATTAATTTTTTTTATCTTGATCTTTTGTTAGCACTTTTATCAATTCATCAGTTTTCCATTAGAGTTCTGAAAATGCTTATTCATTCAGTTCAGCAGTATAGTCAGTTACCAGAAACCTGTACTTGTACTTTTCCATGAATTCCTTGAAGATGAAAACCTTTTATAGGAACATTTTTGCAAAAGCATCAGAGTACACCCAGAACTGTCTGGAAATGACAAAAGACTTAAAAATGACCATGGTTAAAGATTTGATGAAAGTTCATAATAATGCAATTGACAAGGAAATTTAGTTATTTCTGAGATATACATTTTAAAGTAATAACTAGAATTATGACTTATAACATTATACCAGAACATATAAGATTTTTAGAAATTTCATGTAATGTCTGAAACATTTATATTAACATATTTCCATACAAATAACCCAAAGAAAGTTTAGTATTAGTTGTTTTTTGTTTGTTTGTTTATACTGCAGGTTCTTATTAGTCATCAATTTTATACACATCAGTGTATACATGTCAATCCCAATCGCCCAATTCAGCACACCACCATCCCCACCCCACTGCAGTTCCCCCGCCTTGGTGTCCATATGTTTGTTCTCTACATCTGTGTCTCAACTAATGCCCTGCAAACCGGTTCATCTGTACGATTTTTCTAGGTTCCACATACATGCGTTAATATACGATATTTGTTTTTCTCTTTCTGACTTACTTCACTCTGTATGACAGTCTCTAGATCCATCCACATCTCAACAAATGACTCAATTTTGTTCCTTTTTATGGCTGAGTAGTATTCCACTTTATGTATGTACAACAACTTCTTTATCCATTCATCTGTTGATGGGCATTTTGGTTGCTTCCATGACCTGGCTATTGTAAATAGTGCTACAATGAACATTGGGGTGCATGTGCCTTTTTGAATTATGGTTTTCTCTGGGTATATGTCCAATAGTGGGATTGCTGGATCATATGGTAATTCTATTTTTAGTTGTTTAAGGAACCACTATACTGTTCTCCATAGTGGCTGTATCAATTTACATTCCCACCAACAGTGCAAGAGGGTTCCCTTTTCTCCACATCCTCTCCAGCATTTGTTGTTTGTAGATTTTCTGATGATGCCCATTCTAACTGGTGTGAGGTGATACCTCATTGTAGTTTTGATTTGCATTTCTCTAATAATTAGTGATGTTGAGCAGCTTTTCATGTGCTTCTTGACCATCTGTATGTCTTCTTTGAGAAATGTCTATTTAGGTCTTCTGCCCATTTTTGGATTGGGTTGTTTGTTTCTTTAATATTGAGCTGCATGAGCTGTTTATATATTTTGGAGATTAATCCTTTGTCCGTTGATTTGTTTGCAAATATTTTCTCCCATTCTGAGGGTTGTCTTTTCATCTTGTTTATGGTTTCCTTTGCTGTGCAAAAGTTTTGAAGTTTCATTAGGTCCCATTACCTGCAGGGCTTCTTAAAACAGATTTCTAGCCCACAACTCCAGAGGTCCAGATTCAGAAGGTCCAGGGTGGTGCCTGAGAATGTACATTTTTGATAAGTCCCCAGGTGATGCTGATGGTGCTGTTCTTGGGAATACACTTTGAGAACCACTGATTCAGACCTGGAGATCTTGTTAAAATGAAGACTATATTTTGGCAGTCTGGTGTGGGGACTGAGATGCTGCAGTACCAATAAGCTCTCAGGTGATGCTAATGCTGTTGGTCCAGGGACCATGCTTTGAGTAGATGGAGAGTCTATTCAGATGATTCATATGTACATTAAAGTTTGTGAAACACTGTTCTACATGACTTCTTCAGGTCTTCCAACATGGAGGCTCTTCAGCTTCACTCTGTATGAATGGAAAGCATTATTCTGTCATGTTCACACACATATTCTTACCTATTTGCACAACAGTCTTAGGGGAAAACAGGTAAAACTCAAAATTTCAGACTTCTCTCATCTCCCCAGCTGCACAATTTGATTAATTTAGATATAAAACTGGGTTAGCAGATTTTCTTCAGCGATGGCTCAGTTTTCAATGTCTATCCATATCTCTAATTACAATATCTCTCAGAATTTCATCCTTAACATGCAAACCATAGATCAGTGGTTTCCAAACTTGGGTACATAATAGATTCACATGTGGTTCTTGATAAATGAAGACTTCTGACTCTGACCCCAGATTGACTGAATCAGAATATTTGGGGATGAAACTAGAATATTTGAATTTTTCACAGCAGCCCAAGCTATTTGGTTGCCACCAAAGTTTGAGAAGAATTACCATAGATACTCCTGGAACCAAGTTTTCTCTTTGCTAAGGCTATTTTTGAGTTGGTTACAGTTACCTTTAAACCTTAAAAATTCAAGAGCATGGCTGGAAGCTGTGGTAAGAAGATAAAAAGTAACTACCCACCTACGCTTTAGCAGGAGGAGATGAGAGGTCTAACGGAATTCCTGGCCTATTTATCAAGAATTTTGTTGGTGTTTTGCAATGGTCACACAGAAGATTGAGCTGGAATAGACAACTTTTCCAGTAATTGTGGCCTGAAAATTTTTTGGCCTTTGTGATTGATTGAGATTAACACCTGGAGGTGTACTCCAAAGCAGACAGGCGGCTGCTTCAGACTTTGCAGAGAACAGGAGTCACATGCTTGGAACAGCCTTATTCGCAGGGGATAAGAAAGGAGGAAATGCACCTGGAGCTAGTAAGGGGAAATCCCTGTCTGAAGAGATTCTTCCCTTCTCAAAGTTGTGGCCTTTCACCTGCATCTCCATAACCTGTTCCAGCCACACATCACACACACTCACACACAAAACAAGATCATACATTTGGAATTTTTGACTTGTTATGTCATTTGAATTTTAGGGACTTTGCATTTGATTCAGCTTTCCTGAAAAACTCCAACCCTAGTACTGGGGAGATACACAGCCTTCATTTTTTCTGGAAGAATAGCAAAATAGTACAGCAGAATGAATACAACTGGGAATCAGGAGACCTATGTTCTAGCCAGGCATTTCTACTAATGAGTTCTGTGACCTTGAGCATGATGCTCTCCCATTTCCTAGCCCTCAATTTCATCATTTGACAGTAAGAGTGTTGAACAAATTGTTTTAGAGGGCCTCTCAGTTTTGATGCTCTGGTTTAGTAGCTACTCAGCTTTTGAGGGTCAAGTGATGCAGTGCTTAAGAATACAGGTATTGCTGTCAAGCTGCATGGATTCATATTCAAGCTCTAGGACTTAGCTGACCCTTGGCAAGCTTTGAAAACTATCTGATGCTCAGTTTTATCATAAAATGAGAATAATAATAATATTAACTCATGAGACTATAAAGCAGCTAGAAAAATATCTGGTATATGGCAACTCTCAATAAGTTCATTACTCTTATTATTCTGATTCTTATCATTCTCTGCCTGAATTAACATACTCAAACTATAAGATGTATTTGCAACTATAAGATGTTGCAAATACATTTACTTGTATCCTTCAAAACTATAGATATTGAAAATTTTGGAAAAAAACCAAGAGGGTCCCTGGTACAAAACTACTTTCCCTA
>NW_006793535.1:62395-114936 GCF_000442215.2 Lipotes vexillifer | reverse complement strand
TTTCCCTACTATCTGAAATTATAATTCTAAAGAATTATTAGTGCTGGTTTTCTTATTCTTTGTTAAAAATAAGTCTGGTCATGTTGCTTTGCTATGTGTTTTCAGTGGCTCCATATAACGTACAAAATAAAGTCTCAGCTCCTTAGAATGGCAAACATGTTCCTCTGTAATATGGTCCCTGTATATTCTAGCTTCACCTTTCATCTTCATAAACATTTGTTCTGGCCACAGAGGACTAAAGGTATAGTTCTTCATATACATCATTTCCTTTCTTACCTCCATGCCTTTGTTCCAGCTATTCCTTTTACATAAAATGGCTTTTCTTGGGCTTCCCTGGTGGCGCAGTAGTTGAGTCCGCCTGGGTTCGTGACCTGGTCCGCGAAGATCTCACGTGCCGCAGAGCGGCTGGGCCCGTGAGCCATGGCAGCTAAGCCTGCGCATCCAGAGCCTGTGCTCCTCAACGGGAGAGGCCACAACAGTGAAAGGCCCGCGTACCGCAAAAAAAAAAAAAAAAAAAAAAAAAAAAAGTTTTTCTTTGTATTTCCAACTTTCAGAATTTGCCCAGCGCCATCTTTTGAGGCCCAGCTCAAATGTTACTTCTTCCATATAGTCTTCCTTGTTTCTTTAATATGTAGTCTTCTCTCTTTCTTCCAGATCTGCAAATACATTTGCTTGTATCCTTCAGTGTTTAAATTATGCCAATGGGGAGGTTTCTTAACTTATGTCTTGTTCACTGCAGCATCCAAAAAGCACAGAGTAAATACTAAGACTAGAATAATTGAGTTGTAGGTCGGGTAAACCAATTACCTTGGTTAGTTCATCAAGTTCAAAGGTTGGAGTCATTTGGGATTAATCAAAGAAGACTTCTTGGGGATGGAGGATTTCTAATCTGGAGTTTAAGAAAAGAGGGATCCAGATTTCTAGAAATGAAGTTAGGTTATGAGAAATTAGAAAGTTATCCTGTATACTGAGATGAAAAATTTGACTTGGATTTTGGGTAGGAATAAACCAAGCTGGCTGGTATAGCAAGTTTATGTTGGAGAGTGGTAGAATATGAGGGAAATCCTACCGTTGCCTATAAAAACAATGTTATATTTGTGGATGAGATGGAGAAATGTAGATTTGATAACATAATTATAATGATTCAAAACTAGCAAGGTATGAAAAGCACTGTCTACTGATTCAGTGTTGGTTTGGTGCATGCTCATTTCTCTGTATTTGACTCCAATTTAAAGTTTTGGTCACTTACTCATAGATAAGAAATTTACAATAATCAAATGGATGGTGTCAGTACAAGTGAGATGGCCATCACTGGAGATAATCAAGAAGAGGCCAAATATTGTTAAAAGAAAATATATATTGGATGGGAAGATAAATTAGTTTCTTTCCAAATCTAAATTTTTTGGAGTCGGTGATCCTTTCACTAGTCTGAAATGACTATTCTTGTTAGTGAAACAAAAAGAAATTAAAAAGGAATACTTTTTTTACACTTAGGTTAAAAAGGTGCACAAATAAATGTTAGCTGAAATGTGATAAGACTTTTATTAATGCAGTTTAAGACTGAAATAGTTTTTATTCTTTAGTGAGTCATTTAAGCTTTCAGTTAACTATATGTAGGTTCTTGGGATCCAGTTAAGAAACAATGGCCAAATTGGTTGACTGGAAACAATCTATTCATCCACTTTTGCTTGAATCTCTTGATAATGATTGAGGCAAAGCAGGTTTAAGAAACAGATTTTCTCTGTAGATGCTTTATATTATTTTGTCCTTTCTTGGAACCTGGTGAATCTTTTTAAAAAATTGAAGCAAACTGAGCATGATGCTGAAAAAAACACTCCATTCATTTACAGTGGTCTTTTGCAAAAACACTTTGTTCTAAATGTTGTAAATAAATAACTCTAATAAACTTGGAATTGCAGTTAGAATTAGTAGTTACTTTATATGTACTACAGCAATTATAGTATGACATTATTATGCTATAGAATGTTGAAAATGGCATATTTTGAAAAGGGTTATGAAAACATTGATCCTACAAATTTAGCTGACATCTTTAAATGTAAAGAATATTTTGCCATTGATTTTCTCCAGCCTTATTGATATATAACGATACCTTATTCACATATAACATTATCTAAGTTTGAAGTATACCACATGTTGATTTCATACACTTAAATATTGCAAAATGATTACTACCACAGGGTTAGCTAACATCTCCACTGTAATTCATAATTATCATTTCTACTTTTCTGCTTAAGAACATTTAAGATCAACACTCTTAGCAACTCTCATGTATAATGTATAATACAGCACTATCTATAATCACCATGCTGTACATTAGATCCTCAGAACTTACTCATCTTATGACAGGAAGTTTGTACCCTTTGACCATCATCTCCCTATTTCCCCTAACACTCAGCCCCTGGTAACTACCATTCTGCTCTCTGTTTCTATGAGTTTGGCTTTTTTAGTTTCCACATATAATTGGAATATAGTATTTGTCTTTCTCTATCTGACTTATTTCACTTATCATAATGCCCTCAGATTTCATCTATGTTGTTGTAAATATATGCCATTAACTTTAAAAATTTTTTTTTACTGGGGTATAGTTGTATAGTTGATTTACAATGTGTTAGTTTCAGGTGTACCGCAAAGTGAATCACTTATACATATACGTATATTCACTCTTCTTTTAAGATTCTTTTCTCATATAGGCCATTATAGATCATTGAATAGACTTCCCTGTGTCATACAGCAGGTTCTTATTAATTATCTATTTTACATATAGTAGTGTGTATTTGTCAGTCCCAATCTCCCAATTTATCCTTCCTCCCCTTATCCCCTGGTAACCATAAGGTTTTTCCAAATCCATGACTCTACTTCTGTTTTGTAAATAAGTTCATTTGTACCCTTATTTTAGATTCTACATAGGAGCAATATTATATGGTATTTGTCTTTCTCTATCTGACTTACTTCACTCAGCATGGCAGTCTCTATGTCCATCCATGTGGCTGTAAATGTCATTATTTCGTTTTCTTTAGCTGAGCAATATTCCTTTGTATATATGTACCACATCTTCTTTATCCATTCCTCTATAGATGGACATTTAGGTTGCTTCAATTTCCTGACTATTGTAAATAGTGCTTCAATGAACATTAAGGTACACATTATCTTTTCAAATTATGGTTTTCTTTGGGTATATGCCCAAGAGTGGGATTGCTGGGTCATATGGTATTTCTATTTTTAGTTTTTAAGGAATCTCCATACTGTTCTCCATAGTGGCTGTCCTGATTTACATTCCCTCCAAAAGTGTAGGAGGATTTCCTTTTCTCCACACCCTATCCAGAATTTACTTTTTGTAGATTTTTTGATGATGGCCATTCTGACTGGTGTGAGGTCATACCTCATTGTAGTTTTGATTTGCATTTCTCTAATAATTAGTGATGTTGAGCATCTTTTCATGTGGTTTTTGGCCTTCTGTTTGTCTTCTTTAGAGAAATGTCTATTTAAATCTGCCCATTTTTGATTGGGTTATTTGTTTTTTTGATATTGAGCTGCATGAGCTGCTTGTATATTTTGGAGAGTAATCCTTTGTCAGTTGCTTCGTTTGAAAATATTTTCTCCCCTTCTGAGTGTTGTCTTTTCATCTCATTTATGGTTTTCTTTTCTGTGCTAAAGGTTTTAAGTTTAATTAGGTCCCATTTATTTATTTTTGTTTTTATTTTCATTGCTCTAGGAGGTGGATCATAAAAGATCTTGCTGCGATTTATGTTAAACAGTGTTCTGCCTATGTTTTCCTATAAGGGTTTTATAGTATCTGGCCTTACATTTAGGTCTTTAATCCATTTTGAGTTTATTTTTGTTTATGGTGTTAGGTAGTGTTCTAATTTCATTCTTTTACATGAAACTGACCATTTTTCCCAGCACCGATTATAGAAGAGATTGTATTTTCTCCATTGTATGTTCTTGCCTCCTTTGTTGTAGATTAGTTGAACATAGGTGTGTGGGTTTATGTCTGGGTTTTCTACCCTGTTCCATTGATCTATATTTCTGATTATGTGCCAGTACCATACTGTCTTGATTACTGTAGCTTTGTAATATAGTCTGAAGTCAGGGGGCCTGATTCCTCCAGCTCCGTTTCCTTTCTCAGTATTGCTTTGGCTATTCAGAGCTTTGTGTGTCTCCATACAAATTGTAAATTTTTTTGTTCTAGTTCTCTGAAAAATGCCATTGGTAATTTGATAGAGATTGCACTGAATCTGTAAATTGCTTAGGATAGTATAGTCATTTTCACAGTATTGATTTTTCCAATCCAAGAACATGGTATATCTCTCCATCTGTGTCATCTTTGATTTCCTTCCTCAGTATCTTACAGTTTTCTGGGTACATGTCTTTGGACTCCTTAAGAAGGTTTTTTCCCAGGTATTTTATTCTTTTTATTGTGAGGGTAAATGTGATGGTTTCCTTAATTTCTCTTTCTGATCTTTTGTTATTAGTCTATAGGAATGTAAGAGATTTCTGTGCATTAATTTTGTATCCTACAAATTACCAATTTCATTAATGAGCTCTAGTAGTTTTCTGGTAGCATCTTTATGATTTTCTATGTATAGTATCATATCATCTGCAAACAGTGACAGTTTTACTCTTCTTTTCCAATTTGGATTCCTTTGATTTCTGTTTCTTCTCTGATTGTCATGGCTAGGACTTCCAAAGTTATGTTGAATAATAGTGGCAAGAGTGAATGTCCTTGTCTTGTTCCTGATCTTAGAAGAAATTCTTTCAGTTTTTCACCATTGAGAATGATGTTTCCTGTGGGTTTGTTGTATATGGCCTTTATTATATTGAGGTAGGTTCCATCTATTCCCACTTTCTGGAGAGCTTTTATCATAAATGGGTGTTGAATTTTATCAAAAGCTTTTTCTATATCTATTGAGATGATCATATGGTTTTTATTCTTCAATTGGTTAATAAGGTGTATCACATTGATTGATTTGCAGATACTGAAAAATCCTTGCATCCCTGGGATAAATCTCACTGCATCATGTTGTATGATCCTTTTAATGTGTTGTTGCATTCTGTTTGCTAGTATTTTGTTTAGGACCTTTGCATTTATATTTTTCAGTGACATTGGCCTGTAATTTTCTTTTTTGTGTGTTATCTTTGGTTTTGGTATCAGGGTGATGGTGGCCTCATAGGATGAGCTTGGGAGTGTTCCTTCCTCTGAAATTTTTTGGAAGAGTTTGAGTAGGATAGGTGTTAGCTCTTCTCTAAATGTTTGATAGAATTTGCCTGTGAAGCCATCTGGTCCTGGACTTTTGTGTGTTGGGAGTTTTAGAATCACAGGTTCAATTTCATTCCTTGGGATTCATCTGTTCATATTTTCTATTTCTTCTTGGTTCAGTCTTGGGAGACTATACCTTTCTAAGAATTTTTCCATTTCTTCCAGGTTGTCCATTTTATTGGCATATAGTTGCTTGTAGTAGTCTCTTATGATCCTTTGTATTTCTGCTGTGTCAGTTGTAACTTCTCCTTTTTTATTTCTAATTTTATTGATATGAGTCCTCTCCCTTTTTTTCCCGATGAGTCTGGCTAATGGTTTATCAATTTTGGTCATCTTCTCAAAGAACCAGCTTTTAGTTTTATTGATCTTTGCTCTTGTTTTCTTCATCTCTATTTCATTTATTTCTGCTCTGATCTTATAATTTCTTTCTTTCTACTAACTTTGAGGGGGGGGTTTGTTCTTCTTTCTCTAGTTGCTTTAGGTGTAAGGTTAGCTTGTTAATTTGAGATTTTTCTTGTTTACTGAGGTAAGATTGTATTGCTATAAATTTCCCTGTTAGAACTGCTTTTGCTGCATCCCATAAGTTTTTGATCATCGTGTTTTCATTGTAATTTCTCTAGGTAGTTTTGATTTCCTTTTTGATTTCTTCAGTGATCCATTGGTTATTTAGTAATATTCTGTTTAGCTTCCATGTCTTTGTGTTTTTTTACCATTTTTTTCCCTGTAATTGGTTTCTAATCTCAGAGCGTTATTGCTGGAAAAGATGCTTGATATGATTTCAGTTTTTTTAAATCTACCAAGATTTGATTTGTGACCCAAGATGTGATCTGTCCTGGAGAATGTTCCCCGAGCACTTGAGAAGAAAGTTTATTCTGCAGCTTTTAGATGGAAAGTCCCATAAATATCAATTAAGTCTATCTGGCCTAATGTGACATTTAAGGATTGTGTTTCCTTATTAATTTTCTGTCTGGATGATCTGTCCATTGGTGTAAGTGGGGTGGTAATGTCTCCCATATGATTGTGTTACTGTCAATTTCCCCTTTTATGGCTGTTAGCATTTGCCATATGTATTGAGATGCTCCTATGTTGGGTTCATAAATATTTACAATTGCTATATCTTCTTCTTGGATTGATCCCTTGATCATTATATAGTGTCCTTCCTTGTCTCTTGCAACAGTCTTTATTTTAAAGTCTATTTTATCTGACATGAGTATTGCTACTCCATCTTTCTTTTGATTTCCATTTGCATGGAATATCTTTTTCCATCCCCTTACTTTCAGTCTGTATGTATCTGTAGGTCTGAAGTGGGTCTTTGTAGACAGCATATATATGGGTCTTGTTTTTCTATCCATTTAACCAGTGTGTGTGTTTGGTTGGAACATTTAATGCCTTCATATTTAAGGTAATTATCAATATCCATGTTCCTATTGCCATTTTCTTAATGTTTTGGGTTTGTTTTTGTAGGTCATTTTTCTTCCCTTTCTCTTTTGTTCTCTTCTCTTATGATTCTTGCCTAGAGAAATTCCTTTTTCCTTTGTTTTAAAGCTGGTTTCATGTTGAATTCTCTTAGCTTTGCTTGTCCATAAAGCTTTTGACGTCTCCCTGAAATCTGAATGAGAGCCTTGCTAGGTAGAGTATTCTTGGTTGTTGGCCATTAACTTTTAAATGTAATCAATAACTTCTACTCTGTTTACCTTTTCATTTATTGTTTATCTAACAAAAATGTGTATATTAAGCCCCTCCTACATGTAAGGTACTGTGCTGTGTGCTAGGAATATAACAGTGAGAAAAATCTGGTCCTGATTTCATGGTGATTACAGCCTAAGGAATATAAGGGAAAAAACAAATAAATATAGTAACATAACTATGATAAATGCTACAAATGCAAGATATTTGGAGATATGAGAGCCTATATTAGGGGTATTTGACCTAGCCATAGAGGTCAGTGAAGGCTTGCCTGAAGAAAAGGTGATTAAGCTGTGATGTGATGGAAAAGTGCGATGATAACAAAGTTAGGGGATGGAGGCTTTACAGAGGTGGAAGGAGTGGCTTCCAGTCCTAGGGCACAGAATGCGTTGTCAGTGGCTAAGGGGAACATGGTAATTATCCAGGCCATGTAGTCCATGTTAAGGATTTTGATTTTTCTTTACCTGAAAAGTTGTGGAATGCAACCACTTTGGGAGGTCGTTTGGCAGTGTATTGCAAAGCCAAACATAATGATACCATATGATGCAGAAATCACATTCCTAGGTGCTTACCCAGTTGATTTAAAGTGTCTGAATAAATATCTGTTCATCGTTGTGTATAGCAACTTTATTTATAATCCTACCAAACCAAAATGTTCTTCAATAGGTGAATGGATAAGCCAACTGTCATACATCCGTACAATGGCATTCTATTCAGGGGTAGCTACCACGTCATGCAAACACACAACTTAATCTTAAATGCGTATTGTTAAGTGAAAGAAGCCAGCTGAAAACTATATATATTGTATGATTCCAGATACATGATATTTTAGAAAAGGCAAAATTATAGAGACAGTAAAAAGACCATGGGTCACCAGTGGGAGAAGGAGAGGGAGAGAGGTGTGTTGGTGAGGCACAGGGGAGTTTTTACGTTGGTGAAACTATTCTGTATGATATTGTAATGGTGGATATATAACACTATGCATTTTTCACAATGCATAGAATTTTACAGTGCAAAAAGTTAACCTTACTATATTAATTGAAAACATCATTCAGGAGGTTGGAGGATCCCAGAATGGGATTTAGAATGTGACAAAATAACCACATTGTATTATAAATGTATGAAACAACCTCAATAAAGAAGATGGAGAAAAAAAGTGTTGGCCTAAGTAAATTTGGAAATGAGTGGAGTCCGTAGGGCTAAAGGCAAAGGAAACTGTACATATTCACTGAACTCTAGTTGATGAAGTTTTTCCCATGGGGGTGCATGGGTTAATAGTTTTGATACTTCTACAATACAAAGGACTGTTCTATGTGTACAGGAAATAAACAGTTAAGTAAATGCATGGTGGATGGTAGGAGCCAGTTTTCTTATTTTTGGAATAGAGTAGGTGTAGGTGTATAAAAAAGGGGGGAGGCTAAATAACCTAATTGCTAATGGATTAGAGTTGTAGACATCAATGCAAACTGATATTTAATCTAATATATATAGTTACATATAGAAATATACATAGACATGTATATAATATATGGATTAGCATACACACATGTATTTCCTTGCTCTGTCAACTGAGAGGGCATAAAAGAAACAACAAAAAGCACATCTAGCACCCAGGTCTTGGTTTCTGATAACATTCTCCAATAAAATGAATTAGATCCTCTATCCATTTTTAATTAGATTATTTTTTGAGTTGTATGTATTCTTTATATACTTTGGATATCAATCTCTTATCAAATATATGATTTGCAAATATCTTCTCCCATTTAGTACATTAACTTTTCGTTTTGTTGATGGTTTCTTTTTCTGTACAAAAGCTTTTTAGTTTGGTGTAGACCCATTTGTTTAGTTTTGCTTTTGTTTCCCTTTCCTGAGGTGACAGATCCAAAAAAATTTTGCTAAGACCAATGTCAGAGAGCTTACTGCTTAGGTTTTCTTCTAGGAGTTTTATGGTTTCAGGTATTACATTTAAGTCTTTTATCCATTCCAAGTTTATTTTTGTATATGCTGTGATAAAATAGTCCAGTTTGATTCTTTTGAATGTAGCTTTTCAGTTCTCCCAACACCATTTATTGAAGAGGCTGTCTTTTCCCTATTCTGTATTCTTGCCTCCTTTGTTGAAGATTAATTGCACATATAAATGTGAGTTCATATCTAGGCTCTCTTTTCTGTTCTGTTGATCTATGTGTGTATTTTTGTGTCAGTACCATATTGTTTTGATTATTGTAGTATACTACTATTGTAGTATAGTTTGAAATCAGGGAGCTTGAGACCTCCAGTTTTGCTCTTCTTTCTTAGGATTTTTTGACCATTTGGGGTCTTTTGTGTTTCCATACAAATTTTAAAATTATCTGTTCTAGTTCTGTAAAAAAAAGTGGCATTGGTATTTTGATAGGGATTGCATTGAATCTGTAGATTGCCTTGGGTAGTATGGTCATTTAAAAATATTAATTCTTCCAATTCATGTGCATGGTACATCTTTCCATCTGTTTGTTTTATCTTCAGTTTTGTTCATCACTGTCTTATAGTTTTCTGAGTACAGACCTTTTACATCTGTAGTGTGATTTATTCCTAGGTAATTTATTCTTTTTGATGCAATTGTAAAAGGGATTGTTGTCTTAATTTCTCTTTCTGATATGCCAGTGTATAGAAATGCAACAGATTTCTGTATATTAATCTTGCATAATGCAGCCTTACTGAATTCAATGATGAGTTCTAGTAGATTTTTGGTGACATCTTTAGGATTTACTATGTATGGTATGTAATCTGCAAATAGTGACAGTTTTACTTCTTCCTTTTTAAGTCCTTTGTTTCTTTTTCTTGTCTGATTGTTGTGGCTATGACTTCCAATACTATGTTGAATAAAGATGGTGAGAGTGGGCATCCCTGTCTTGTTCCTGATCTTAGAGAAAATATTTTCAGCTTTTCACCATTGAGTATGTTAGCTGTGGGTGTCAAATAAGGTCTTTATTTATTCCGAAATATTCCCTCTATACAAACTTTGTTGAGTGTTTTTATCATAAATGGATACTGAATTTTGTCAAAATATTTTTCTGCCTTTATTGAGATGCTCATGTGATTTTTATTCTTCAGTTTGATAATGTGGTGTATCACAATTATTTATTTGCAGATATTGAACTATGTTTGCAACCCTGGGGTAATTTCCACTTGATCATGGTGTATGATCTTCTTAATGTATTGAAATTTTTCATTTGCTAATATTTTCTGGAGGATTTTTTCATCTATGTTTATCAGTGATATTGACCTGTAATTGCTTTTATTGTGACACCTTTGTCTTGTTTTCATATAAGGGTAATGCTCTCATCATAGAATGAGTTCAGAAGTTTTCCTTTCTCTTCAATTTTTTTGTAATTGTTTGAGAAGTGTAGGTGTTAACTGTTTTCTAAACGTTTGGTAGAATTCACCTGTGAAGCAATCTGGTCCTGGACTTTTGTTTGTTGGGAAAAATGAAAAGCATGATAATTCATCTTCACTACTGTTAATTGTTCTGCTCATATTTTCTATTTCTTTCTGATTTAGTGTAAGGAGATTGTACCTTTCTAGGAATTTATTTACGTCTTCTAGGTTGCCCATTTCATTGGCATATAATTGTTCATATTTAGCTCTTATGATCCTTTGTATTTCTGTGGTGTCAGTTGTAACTTCTCTTTTTTCATTTCTGTTTTTATTTATTTGAGCCAATTCTTTTTTTTTCTTGATGGATGTGGCTGTTTATCAATTCTGTTTATCTTTTCAAAGAACCAGCTCTTAGTTTCATTGATCTTATTGATTAATTGATATATTTTAGTTTCAATTTCACTTATTTCTGCTCTGATCTTTATAATTTTGTTGCTTCTACTAACTTTGGGGTGGGGGGAGGTCCTTCTATTTCTAGTTCCTTTAGGTGTAAGGTTAGGTTGTTGGAGATTTTTTAGGTTTCCTGAGGCGGGTTTTTATTGCTATAAATATCCCTCTTAAAACTGCCTTTGTTGCATCCCAAAGATTTTTGGATCATTGTGGTTTCATTTGTCTCCAGGTATTTTTTTATTTCCTCTTGATTTCTTCAGTAACCCATTGGTTATATAGGAGCATATTGTTTAGCCTCCATGTGTTTGTGTTTTTTGCAGTTTTTTTTTTTTCTTGTAGTTGATTTCTAGCCTCATAGCTTTGTGGTAGGAAAATGTGCTTGTTATGATTTCAATCTTCTTAAATTTAATGAGAGTTGTTTTATTGCCTAGAATGTGATCTGTTCTGGAGAATGTTCCACGTATACTTGAAAAGAATGTGTATTCTGCTGTGTTTTATTGGATTGTTCTATATATATATCTATTAAGTCCATCTGGCCTAATGTGTCCTTTAAGGCATACTTCTTATTGATTTTCTGTCTGAATTATCTGTCCATTGATGTGAGTGGCATGTTAAAAACTCCTACTATTATTGTGTTAAAGTCAATTTCTACTTTTATGTCTTTTCATATTTGCTTTATGTATTTAGCGGCTCCTATATTTACAGTTGTTGTATCTCCTTGTTGAATAGGTCTCTAGATTATGTAATGCCCTTCCTCATGTCTTATTACAGTCTTTGTTTTAAAGTCTATTCTGCCTTATGTTTGTATTGCTGCCCCAGCTTTCTTTTCACTTCCATTTGCATGGAATACCTTTTCCCATTCCTTCACATTCAGTCTGTGTGTGTCTTTAGATATGAAGTGAGTCACTTGTAGGCAGCACATATATGGTCTTGTTTTTGCATCTATTCAGCCACTCTATGTATTCTGATTGGAGCATTAGTCCATATTTATTTAAAGTAATTATTGATAGGTATGTACTTATTGCCATTTTGTTAATTGTTTTGGGATTGTTTTGTAGTTCTTTTTGTTCCTTTTTTCTTTTGCTCTCTTTTCTTGTGATTTAATGACTATCTATAGTGTTATATTTTTATTCCTTTTTCTCTTTTTGTGTCTGTGTCTATTATAAATTGTTGGTTTATGCTTACCACTAGATTTATATATTGCTATCTGTCTATCTCTCTATCTCTCTATCTATCTGTTATTAAATTGATGATCTCTTAATTTCACACATCTTAACAACCCTGCTTATTTATTACCCCCCACATTTACTGTTTTTGACATCTATTTTACATCTTTTTGTTTTGGGTATCCCTTAACTACTTATTGTAAATATAGATTATTTTACTGCTTTTGTTTTTTAACCTTCCTACTAGCTTTATAAGTGGTTGATCTACCTTTACTGTTTATTGCCTTTACCAATGAGGTTTTCTTTTGTAATTTTCACATTTCTAGTTGTGGACTTTTCTCTTAGAGAGATCTCTTTAACATTTCTTGTAATCCTGGTTTTGTAGTACTGAAGTCTTTTAGCTTTGGCTTGTCTATAAAACTGTTAATTTCTCCTTCAAATGTGTATGATAGCATTGCTGTGTAGAGTATTCTTGGTTGCAGGTTTTTCCCTTTTATCACTTTAAATATATCATGCCCCTCCCATCTGGCCTACAGTGTTTCTTCTGAAAAGTCAGCTGATAGCTTTATGGGAGTTCCCTTATATGTAAGTTGTTACTTTCCCCTTCCTGCTTTTAATAGTCGCTCTTTATTTTTAAATTTTTAATTTTAATTACAGTATCTCTTGGTGTGATCCTCTTTGTGTTTATCTTGTTTGGGACTCTCTGTGCTTCCTGGACCTGGATGTCTGTTTCCTTTCCCTGGTTAAGAAAGTTTTCAGCTATTATGTCTTCAAATATGTTCTCTGCTCCTCTCTCTCTCTCCTCCTACTGGGACCCTTTCAATGTGAATGTTAGTAAACTTGATGTTGTCACTGAGTTCCCTTAACCTGTCTTCATTTTTTTAAATTCTTTTTTTCTGTTCAGCTCAAGTGCTTTCCACTACTCTTTCACTTTGCTGATCCATTCCTTTGTATCATCTCATCTATTTTTGATTCCTTCTAGTGTATTTTTAAATTTTTTATTATATTGCTTTTAAATTTATTTATTTTTATTGAAGTATAGTTGATTTACAATATTGTATTAGTTTCAGGTGTATAGTAAAGTGATTTAGTTACATATATGTGCAAATTATATATAGTCTTTTTCAGATCAGTTATTATATTATTTAGCTATGTTTGGTTCTTTTTTATGTTTTCTAACTCTTTGTTAAACTTCTCACTTTGCTTGTCCAATCTTCTCCCAAGCTCTTTGAAAATGTTTATGATCATTTTCTTGAAGTCTTTATAAGGTAGATTTATTATCTCCACTTCACTTAGTTCTTATTCTTGTTCCTTCATTTGTAACATATTATATTATCACCTCATTTTGCCTAATTTGCTGTTTTTATTTCTATATATTTGATAGGTTGTTTACATTTCCCAAACTTGGAGAAGTGGCCTTCTGTAAGAGATGTCCTATGGGGCCAAGCAGTACACTCCCCTCTGTTGACCAGAGCTATACATTCTGGGGTGCCTTCTATGTGAGCTGTGTGGTTCCTTCTATTGTGGCAGTCTTACTACTGCATGGGTGCACTGATATCTGGCACCTGGTCCAGTTGGTTGCTATGCTCTGCCTTGTACAAAGGCTTCGCCCTGCTGGAGGGTGAGACCATGTCCTGAAACATCTGGCTGCATGGTTAATGGAATCCTGGTCTCTTGTTGCAGGGCCCTGGATAACCTAGAGTTAGTGTTCACCCATTGGTGTGCAGGTTAAGGCCCAGAGGTTCCCAGGGCTAGAGCTAGTCCACTGGTGGCTGGAGGTATGTCCTGTGGCCTCTAGCTGTGGGACCTATGTAGCCTGGAGCTGATATTAGTACACTGATGAGTGGGGCCAGGTCCTTCACACTGTGGTGGGTGTAACAGGGTCCTGTGGTCTCTGGCTGTGGGGTTTTGAGGGTTCTAGAGTTGGTGCTAGTCCACAGGTAGATGAGGCCAGTCCCAGAGGTTCCTGGGGCTAGTGCCAGCTCTCTGTTTTGTGGAATTGGTTCTTGGGGTCTCTAGTTGAAGGGTTCTGGGTGTCCCAAGTTGATATCAGACCACTGATGGATGAGGCTTGTGTCCAGGAGGTCCCAGTGCTGGCTCCAGCCCACTGGTGGATGGGGTGGGTCCTGACATGTCTGGCTGCCTTTTCCGAGTGGTCCTGGGGCTGGTGTCCTCCCACTCATGGGAAGTTCCAGGGCCCAGGGTGTCTCAAGTCTGGTGTCCACCAACAGTTGAGTTAAGCCAGGTCCTGGGGTTAGTGCTGGGCCCATGGTAGTGGAGCCGTGTCCTGGAATCTCTGGCTGTGGGGCCTAAGGGTCACAGAACTTATATCAGCCTGCTGGTGTGTGGATTCAGGTCCTGGACCCTCTTCTGGGCAGGGCCAGGTCATTGGACAGTCAGGACTCAGGACTTTTTATAGCAGCTGGCCTGCTGGTGGGTGGGGCTCTGTCCCTGCCCATCTAGCTGATTGGCCTGGGGCATCCCAGTACTAGTACCAACCATCTGGTGGGTGATGTCTGGTCCTGGACTGATAAACTAGAGGGAGGATTCCAAATGGCATTTACCAGCACCAGTGTCCTCATGGTAAAATGAGCTCCCCAAAATGGCTGCTGCCAGCATCTATGTCCCCATGGTGAGTCCCAGTTGCTTCTTGCCTCTCCAGGTGGCTCTCCAAGATTAGCAAGTGCATCTGACCCAGGCTCCTTTCAAATTACTGCTTCTGTCCTCAGTCTCAGAGTGTAAGATTTGTGTGTGCCTTTTAAAAGTGGATTCTCTATTTCCCACAGCCCTCTGGCTCTCCCAACAATTCTTCAAAGCCAAATGTTCTGTGGGCTCATCTTTCTGGTAGAGAACCCCTGGGTTTGGGAGCCGAATGTGGGGCTCAGACCTCTCTCCCTGGGGAAAATGTATCACCTATCTGAGTGTATGGGTCTTGAATATACGGCATCTCCACCCCTCCTACCCATTTTATTGTGATCCTTTCTTTTTTTAATTTTTATTTTACATTGGATGATAGTTGATTTACACTGTTGTGTTAGTTTCCAGTGTACAGCAAAGTGATTCAGTTATACATATACATGTATCTATTCTTTATCAAATTCTTTTCCCATTTATGTTATTACAGAATATTGAGCAGAGTTCCCTGTGCTATACAGTAAGTCTTTGTTGGTTATCTATTTTAAATATAGTAATGATTCCTTCTTTATGTCTTTAGTTGTAGATCTTTTCTGCTAGTCTTCAGGTCATTCTCATCTATAGTTGCTCTGTAAAGAGTTATAGTTTTGGTGTGCCTGTGTGAGGAAGTCAGCTCAAGGTTTTTCTATTCCACTATCTCGGCCACTCTTTAGAATTTTATCATCTTGCAAAACAGAAACTCTATACCTATTGAGCAACAATTTCCCATTTCTCCCTCTCTCCAGTCCTTGGAAACCACAATGTTATGTTCTGTTTCTATAAATTTTACTATTTTAGATAACTCATATAAGTGGAGTCATACACTTACTATAATTTTGTGACTGGCTTATATCACTGAGCTTAATGTTATCAAAGATCATCCATTTTGGGGTTTCCCTGGTGGCACAGTGGTTGAGAGTCTGCCTTCCGATGCAGGGGACACGGGTTCGTGTCCCAGTCTGGGAAGATCCCACATGCCGCGGAGTGGCTAGGCCCGTGAGCCATGGCTGCTGAGCATGCGCGTCTGGAGCCTGTGCTCTGCAACGGGAGAGGCCACAACAGTGAGAGGCCCGTGTACTGCAAAAACAAACAAACAAACAAACAAAAGATCATCCATTTTGTAGAACAGCTACTAATTATTGAGTACCTACCTTGTGCTAGTAAATTTCTACAAATTATATTTTTTAATCCTCACAGCATCCCTATGAAATCAATTTTATTCCCCCACTTTAAAGTTTAGTTAAATAAGGCTCAAATCAGTTCAGTCCCAGCCAAATGTGATCCAGAGCACTAAGTGTTTTCTCCAAATCCCTTGTTCTTTCCATTAGGCTACTATGTGGCAGCCATGTTGGATTGATCAATATCCATAGAGAAGACACCTAAACTAAATCCATTGGCCAAGTCAATTTTCTTCCTCTCCAACAACTGATTATTTGTTTTGTTTTAATATGGGGAAGAAGTGGGCCACAGATGTGTGGATTTCTCTAAGAGATGCTGATAAGAACAGGAATAGGCTCTCAGGAAAATGTGGTCCTGGAATGTTCACAATAAAACTAACATTTTAAGTTTATATAGACAAAATATTTGGACATGTTTTGATATAAGTGCAAATAATACAACACTGACAAAGAGGTTGTCAAACACTTTGAGCCTAATGCTTATAAAAAAACTATCCCTCAACTTTTCAAAAGCCTAAATAACACAATAAGCAAAGTTTGCTTCTAAGTAACCAAGATGAACTATCTAAAGCTTTAATTGCTTAAGTCTTTAGCCCGTCTCTGGGATTAGTACCCAGCTGATGGTGCTGTCTTTCCCCTAATAGAATCTTCAGTCCAGCACAATTCCCATTTCCCTGGTACACTGGCCACTTGCTTTCCTCTGTATACAACCCAGTCAGTATGAACAGAAGTGAAAATTTTCAGGAGTAGACTCTGTTGGCCAAGATTCTTGGTATTGTTATGTACTGTGTGTTAATAAAACTAACTAACTACATTTTAACAGGAAAAAATATTAGCCGGACTAAACTTAATTCAGTCTGCCGATACATGTGGGGACTCATGGGTCTCATAAGCACTAGATGGGGTAAAATAAAATGTGGATGCCTTCTAAGTTATTATATCCTGAAACTTCCCAGCCAAAACTTGTGGCCTAGAGTACTTTACAAAATTCTTCTTTCTCTGGGTTTTTCTTTTCACAGGTTGAATTTTTTTTTTTTTTTTTTTTTTTTGTGGTACGCGGGCCTCTCACTGTTATGGCCTCTCCCGTTGCAGAGCACAGGCTCCGGACGCGCAGGCTCAGTGGCCATGGCTCATGAGCCTAGCCACTCCGTGACATGTGGGATCTTCCCGGACAGGGGTACGAACCCACGTCCCCTGCATCGGCAGGCGGACTCTCAACCACTGCGCCACCAGGGAAGCCCCACAGGTTGAATTATAACTGGAGAGTAGCAGCATGCTTTCTTATGGTTAATGATATCAACTATTATTGATATCACTGAGTCTGAGGACAAAACTTATCTTAGTATCAAACATTAGGTATTTTATACATTTGATTTGTTGGACACACATCATTGAAAATGAAGTATGTAACAATATCTATCAATGACAGCAGAGGCAGTTTAATCCTTTGGTGTCCAAAAGCATCTTCTGGTGAGTTTGCCAATGGAATAATCCCTCTTGCTATATAAAACAAAATTTTCCAAAGTTGGAGTACAGAACAGTTCTGAGAATTAAGTCTCTAAATGGTAGAGAATGGCTTGAAATAATTTCTCCCTTGTACCCTTTTTCAAACTTACATCAAAAGACACCACTTCTCCATTTCACCCAGACCAATTTTGGACACAAAAATATTCCTTTTTCCCTTTAACACAACTTAGAAATACTATAATTATCCAAAGAAACACTACTAAAAACAAGGAAAATTGTTGGGCTTTTATTAAAGAAAAAAAAAAAAAAAAAAAAAAAAAAAAAAAGAGCATTAAATAACCAAGTTGAATAACTAATCATTAGAGAATGGCAAATCAAAACCACAATGAGGTATCACCTCACACCAGTCAGAAGGGCCATCATTAAAAAATCTATAGACAATAAATGCTGGAGAGGATATGGAGAAAAAGGAACCCTCCTGCACTGTTGGTGGGAATGTAAATTGATACAGCCAGTATGGAGAACAGTATGGAAGTTCCTTAAAAAACTAAAAATAGAACTACCATATGACCCAGCAATCTCACTACTGGGCATATACCCAGAGAAAACCATAATTCAAAAAATACATGTACCACAATGTTCATTGCAGCACTATTTACAATATCCAGGACATGGAAGCAACCTAAATGTCCATCGACATTTAGATGAATGGATAAAGAAGAAGTGGCACATATATACAATGGAATATTACTCAGCCATAAAAAGAAACGAAATTGAGCTATTTGTAGTGAGGTGGATGGACCTAGAGTCTCTCATACAGAGTGAAGTAAGTCAGAAAGAGAAAAACAAATAACATATGGTAATGCACATATATGGAATCTAAAAAACCATTACTGATGAACCTAGTGGCAGGGCAGGAATAAACACACAGACATAAAGAGAGGACTTGAGGACACAGGGAGAGGGGAAGGGGAAGCTGGGATGAAGTGGGAGAGTAACATTGACATATATACGTTACCAAAGGTAAAATACATGGCTAGTGGGAAGCTACTTCATAGCACAGGGAGGTCAGCTCGATGCTTTGTGATGACCTAGAAGGGTAGGATACGGAGGGTGGGAGGGAGGCTCAAGAAGGAGGGGATTTGGAGATATATGTATACATATAGCTGATTCACTTTGTTTTACAACAGAAAGTAACACAACTTTGTAAAGCAATTATATTCCAATAAAGTTATTAAAAATAAATAAATAAATTCTGAGTAAATAACCAAGTTGACAACGTTTGACTTCTCAACCTGTCATAGCTTCTTTGATTCACAGATTCATTTTACATGATCTGAGAAACTCAGTAGAAATTTCTCCTTTTTAAATTCTTGGATTCATCCCTTAGCTTCCATTTTCTTCTTTGTGCCTTCCCTGTACTGCAGAAAGAGAGACTGTGGTACACAACTATTTTGGAAGGAGGAGATGGGTGAAAAAACAGATGATCAGTCTTTCCATGAGTAAGCATAAAATTCAAGTATTTTGCTAGGAAAAACAAAACAGAGAGGGGCATTGAAGCCTCCCATTTCTTCCTCAGTTGGGAAGAAAAAAGTGTTGTTCCTTCATAGAACCAGAAAGAGTAAGTCTTCAGTAGGCATTTCTCAAAAATTTGTTGAGAAGGCCCAATGATATAAAAAATGTGAAATAAAAATAAGGGCTAATAGATTATCCTGGTGGTTAGAAAACCCCTAAAATATCATATATTCACTTATGCTGTCTGCCTAATCATCCTGCATCTGACATAAAAAAAAAAGTTCATGCCATTTCTTGTCTCTGACCTCATAATGTCATTTTGTTATGTTAAGCATACCATGACAGGTGAGTCAAAATGATCAGACCAGTTCTTCTTTAGTAATCCAGAGAAATCAATCTATTTCTTTGTTATGTGGTAACTTTCAAAGGAGTCATCTCATATGGAACATATTATTATGCCATTAAGTAAAATACAGATAGAACATAAATTTACTGTGTGAACCTATTTTGTTGTTGAGACAAAATTATGGCCACCAGTTTTCAAAACTGGTTCATCTTTTTTCCTCTATAAGTTTCCATGATAATTGGAATGTAACTGGAGCTAATGGAAATTACTCCAAGAATGGTCTATAATTCATGGAAATGCTAATAAGATGTCTCATCTCAATGTTACAGGGCTTACAAACTTCCCAACTGGAGCTGAATTCAGTTTTCCAACACATAGGACCTTCTAATCTCAGCAGCCAGAGAGGAGAAAAGGTAAAATATGGAACTTTAGGTACAATTTGAGATAAAACAGCTGATGTAGAACTTTTACCTCTTCCCCTTCTCCCACATTATTTCAATTACACAGTGTTCCTGTTTGGTCTCATGTTTAGAATATACTTAACATATTGTTGGTGTTCAGAATTATCTGAGTGTAATAAAAATGTGAACTTAAGTCCAGGCTGTAACACAGAAGAGTATCAGAAAATTTCCAGTCCCTGCTTCAAAAAAGTGTCAGCTCACATCACTAAGAATAAGTATATTATGTCCTTAGGAGTTCAAAGAATTTCACAATCTTTGGGTGATTATTGGATGGGGGGTGGGTGGGGGTAGAAGGTGCTGAGGCTAAAAATCAGTTAGATAGATTAGAGCTGATTTCTTGACAAGAGAGAGATAAACGTGGTGCAAAGGGCACATAAGAAATCATGTGGAAGCCTAGACACAGTTTTCAGTGTCTTGGAGCAAATATAAAGTCCATCAAGATTAATGGCCTTTAGTGAGGGACTAAATACAGGTGAACATTAAGATGAAATAAAATAAGATTGCCATTCTCTAAAACATTCTGCTACCCATTTGCATCATCCTTTAAATGTATTTTCAAGCATTTTCATGGTGGAGGAACTCCAATACATAAAAATAGATAAAAGAAAATGTGGTTTTGTTTGAAAGCAAGCTGGTAGACGTAGAACACTGTTGATTGGTCTTCCCTTCCCTACCTTCTCCTTTGTTTTCTCTGGCCCCTGAGATAACTCTGTAGAACCCAGCATTCTGCAAAACATAATTTGCTGATCTTTGCATCAGTCCAGCCTGCTTATTTTGTATATGGGGAAAGTGAACACCTGAGAAGAAACAGGACCAATGGGACCAAGGTACACAAGGTATTTGGCAAGAGATAATGTTGTGGTTGAAACCATAGGCTCTAGAGTCAGACTATCTGGTTTTGGATTTAATTCTGCTACTTAATAGATGGGTGACCTTGAGTATTACTTAATTTCACTTGCTTCAGTTTCTCAATCTGTGAAATGCAGAAAATAAAATAAGTTAGTATACATAAAGTACTTAGCTTAATGTCTGCCACCTACAATGTATAAGTGTGTATATATATATATAGTGTGTGTGTGTGTAGGACTATAGCCCAGGAGTTCTTCTAATATACCATGCTGCCTTTCGTGTACTCCACAATAAAATTTTCAAGTGAATTTTGGGCTAGATCTGAGGGTTGATCAAGTAACTAGAGAAGTGTTTTATGAGATTTTTTTCATAAGCTATCATGAGTCTTGTTTTGATGTGAACAGAACATGATTGACTTTGGAATCAAGGGGATCTAATTTTTGATCTCAAGTCCACTACTTTCTAACTCTGTGTTCTTATGCAACTTTCTTAATCCCTTTGGGTCTCAATTTTCATACTTTAAAAATGGTGATAGTAGTAACTACCTTATGGAGTAGTGGCCATGGAACAGAATTTTGAATTTTTAGGGGCCCAAAGCATCATCACTCTGTGGAAGTATTATAAGTACATTCAAGCCCTAAGAAAGGAATAAACACTAAGGAAGGAACGAAAAGGTTTAGAGTGGTCCCAGCTATCCTAAACAGGAGTAGTGGGTTAAAGTGAAGCAAAGGAAATATTAGACCAAGGAGGAAAAATTGAAAACATGTATTATTAAACTATGGAATGATCATCCCCAAGGGAAGATGTGGAAGTCCCTTGGTTTGAGTCATTTCACATTGAATTGAAGTAAGGTAAAGTAGAATCAATCTAGGGAGCAATCTTTCCCTGGCTGGGAGACCAAGCAGATGAACTAATAAGGGCTTTGCATCTGTCTTTTTTTCTAAACTGGGGATGGAAAAGTGGATGCACATCTGAATGGTGTCTGAGCCAGCTGGGGATGATAAGAAGCAAAAGAAATCCACAGATAGGGAGGAGAAGAAAAATGGAATATAGAACAGGTATAATGGGAAAGGACTAGGAAAGAGAGGTTAAGAAATAAAAGACAAACAAATGAAGAGGGGGAGAAAGAAAAAGAGAACAGAGTGAATCAGAAGTCAAGGAGAAAAAGGAGAGCGAATAACCGCTGAGAAGAGCTTTAATCAAGAATACTGAGGTGTTACTATGCACAGTGAGGCTGATATCCACTGTTCATTAATGAAACATCCTCTCATTACATAGGCCCTATGACCTGGGACTTGGCTTCAGAAAACAGTTGATTCCTAGCAGCTGATAAATAAACAAGCCCAAGCCCAGAGACAATCAGACAGAGACATCTTTTTTCCTCCCCAGTGGAAAAAAATGTCATTTTTTCTTCTCCTCTTCAAAAGGTAAACAATGCTTGTTTCCTAGAAACAGCTGGGAGTATAGGAAAGAATATCAGCTCTTCTTGCCAGCCCTAGAGTTCATTCCAGGGATCCAATTCCCTTTCCCATTATACTGGTTCTTTCTCCAACCCATTTGCAGAGATGAAGCTCCCCACCCATCATACCTGTGCCAAAGAAAGTAGAAGCTTTTGTACTCTTTTAAAGTCCCTAGGCCTTGGACAGTAATCTCTATCCTGAGGTGGCACCACTTAAGCACTCTTGTACAAAAGAACACATTTCTAAAATTTTTATTTAAAAAATACTGGGAACATCTGCACATGACACTATTGGATTCACATTGGCCTTTATATGTTCTATTCCTGTTTCTTCTATACCCAGCCCCACTCCTGCACTCTCTTACCTCCAACTACTCATTGTGTTCAACCATGTCTCTTCTTTTTCTCTTCACATGGCTCTAGGGGGAAAAGTACATGATTCTAGAGGTGCTCGTAAGATTAGCAATCATTAGTCAGAGGCCTTAGAGGGGATCAGTTATCAAACCATCTACCTCTTTCTACCTTGGGGAAGCTGTCTTTCTTTTGAATCTATCAGAGATCAGATTGTAGTTAGACCAGTGTAACATCAATAATCCTGTACTTTTCTGTGGCACTTTGCAACCTACCAAACACCTTTATATTCATAATCATATTTGGATATCAACATTATGACATTATAATTCAAATATTCAATTTACACCTGAAACAGAAAAGAATGTTACAGACTGAAAGAGAGATAAATTTAGACTTTTGGGAAACAATGACAAAAGTGCTGGGTTTAAGATGTAGTCTCCAAGAAGGCAATCAGATATTTGTCCAGAGGCCAATGGGCAGAAACTGCAGTATAAAAGGTGGTATATAGGAATTTTTCTATGTTGAATTTCAGACCTCATGATTAAAATTCCCCTCCCACTTGCTTGATGACTAACATGACTGATTGACTCTCTGGATTTGAAAGGTACTCTGATACTTTGGATAATTTGATCCACTTCCTCACCTGATATCTGACCCTGTCTACATTTTTCTTAACAAAGGGTAACTGAGTCGATCCTCAAAAACATTCAGCAACAGAAACTCCCTACTTCTTGAGTCATACTATGCCTTTAAAACTTAGCAGGATCTTTCTGTTAACTTGAAATCTGTCTCTCTGTTACATCTACCTACCAAACCCTACTATACCTGTTGAGTCAGGTTTGAAGTCACTCTTCCTCACAAGAACCCTTCAGACACCTAAAAACAGGGGCCCAGATATTTCTGTGGGTCCTATCCCAGCTACCTATCCCCAAGTCTTTCTGCCCTTCTTCATGTGGCATAGTTCAGAGTACCCTTGTCATTCTGGTCACAGCCCTGAAACCTCTCCAGCCTCTCTGTGTCCCCCACTAAAATGTGACACGTAGCTGTGATCACAGTATTCCTGCTTTGTTGTATGACAGGTAAGAATCATTGTGTGTCTATCACCACCTACTTCCTAGATTCTGAATTCCTGTCTATGTAGCCTCATTATAAGGCTGACTCACACAGGCCCTTCTAACTGGGAACTGCTTTAGAAGATGTGCATTTAATTGGGAAAATATTTTATACCCCCTGGGAAGGTCACACTTTACCCAACCTATTCATTTATTTCCTAAAACCATTATTACCCCAGGCAGGACAATTCCCAGCACCATTAAAGTTTCATGAATTACAATGTTTGAGCTGGAAGAGGTTTTAGGAAACTGAGAGGGTGAGGGAGGTGAAATTGTCTGTCCAAGGTCACACAGGGAGTTAGTAGCTGAGCATAGTCTACAACTCAGATTCCCTGAGGCACAGGCCAGAACTCCTTAGGGGCTCAGAGAAGTCAGCCTAAGGTGACTCTTCTTCAGCTCTTGTCTTTTAGGACATAACTTGCCAATGAAAACACAGATTCCCCAAAGTTGCCAAATATTTCTACCATGACCACATACCTTCCCCATGCATTGCACACTACTGCTTTGCTTCCCCAGGAGCCAAAACATGAGAGAATCTCAGGGTGTATTAATAAAGGGCCTAAGGAATCCCAAGAAACATAAGCATGTGCCAGAAATGCTGCCACCAGAAAATTAAGAACTCTGCAGAACATATGATACTTGATTGGCTCTATGCTCTGAAGGCTGATTCCAGGCCCAAGATCTAAAGTAACTATTTTCAGTGAAGTTCAACTGGACATCAGAGTGTGAAAAGTACATTCAAGCCCTAGAGCCCTTATGGTAAACACAAAGCCTTACCAGAATATCACTTCCTTGACCCAGACTCTGGCAGTCATGTGTGGGTCTCTTCAACATCCCAAACTGTGGCAGGTGGCAGGAGTCCAAAGGAGCTCAGGTAGTGGGTCCAAAAAGCAGCATGTCCTTCAATTTTCCTTCAAGTTCATATGGAGTGGAAACTTCTGAGTAAAGATGGCACCTTGAACACACACATCTACTTTCATTACCTCTTGAAACCTCACTAAAACTAAAGCAAAGGGATCTTTCTTAAAGGCATACATCCACAAGGTGGGGGAATAAGAGAGGAGATAGAAGCAATTAGGTTTAGCAGACAGAATGCAGATGGACAAGCAGCAACCAACTTATCACTCTCAAGAAAACATGATCCTATGTTGGGAATGGGAGAAAGCTAGCAACAAATAAGTTTCATGCTGAACCATATTCAAAAAGCTCAGGAATGGTGGCAACAGTTAATTTGGAAGTAAGGATAAAGGGGAGTCTGTGACCAATAGGCTAGGTTATACTCTTGTAACTGGAATCTCACAGGCTTAAAACATAAAAAGATTTGTTTATTGCTCACACTACATGTCCAACGTAATCACTCAGGGAATGAGGCTTGTGGGGGCTTCATTGTGAAACATAGTTCCATGATTGCCATAGCAGAAAAAAAGTAACAGGGCAAATCATATATTTGTTCTTAAGCATTCTGTCTGAAAATGGCATATTTCACCTGCTCACATTTCAAGGCCAAAACAACTCATATGGTTGTGTTTAACCTCCAAAGAAGATGGGGAAGTGAAATGAGGAAAGCTGAATTATTGTTGTATTTCCCTAGTGTCTACCATAAAGGAGGCTAAGTTAAGTAGTATTACTTGAAAACTGTTTGACAAGCAGTTTTGAGCACTAGGTTCTCTCCCCACTCTCTATCACCATGGTGTTGGGAAACTCCATTCTTGCACCGTGACAGAAATTTGGGCATTCATTATCTGACTAGGGTAAAACGAAAGATATCTTGACTGAAGGACACCAGGTATAGCTGAGGATAGTGCTATTGTACTGAACTGAAACTATCTCCCTTAAGCTTTCTTCCTACACTGGGCCCCCAGAAAGGTGGCAGATAGGCCTTTGCCTTTTAGGGGGGAAATGGAAAAGTATTTTGGGGGCAATCTGATCATCTTTAAGTGAAAGGTTATAACCGTACTGACAGTGCAGTGATAAAACCTTAAAATGAAGCTCATAGTCAACAAGTCATAAATGTGAACTCAGAGATTAGAATCAGTAAAAAGAAGTAACAGCAGACAACTAAGAATTATGAGACAGCTGAGGAGAATAACAAACAGAAAAGGCAATTTAGAGCAAATGGAGATTATGCAGGCAGAGATACAAACAAATAAGAATAGAATGTTATACAAACGGAGCATTCAGAGAACAAAAAACCTCATGGAACTTAAAAACATGATAGCAAAAAATTTAAAACTTAATAGAAATTTTTGAAGTTAGTTGAGGCAATCTCAGAAAATGGAACAAAACAACAGAGAAATAGGATATAGGAGAGAAAATAAAATTAGAGGACCAGTCCAGAAGATCTAACATCCATATGATAGGCATTCCAAGGGAGAGAAAACAGTAAACGTAGAAACAGAGAATTCATGAAACCATTAGCAAATTCAAGAAAATATCCCAGAAATGAGAGCCATGGGTTCCTAGAAAAGGTCCACTAGGTGCCTATAACAATGGATAAAAATATTTCCACACAAAGTGACATCATTGTAAGATTTGAGTGCTTGGAGAAAAGAAAGATGTTAAAGCTTCTAAAGAGATAGGAACAGGTCACATGTGAAAAATCAGGAATGAGAATAACTTTAGATTTCTCAATAGACAACACTAGAAACTGGACAATAAAGAAGCAAAGTTTTCAAAATCTGAAGGAAAATTATTTCCAAACTGGTCATTGAATTTAATGACATTTTAGGGGAGCATGAAAACATTTTCAGATATATGAAGTGTTGTGGGTTGAATTGTGTCTCCCTCTAATTCACATATGAAAATCCTAACTCCCAGCACCTTATGTTGTAACTTCATTTGGAAATAAGGTTGCTGAAATCATTTTAGCTAATATGAGATCATACCGGAGTAGCCTGGGCCCTTAATCTAATATAACTGATGTCCTTATAAAAAGGGGAAATTCAGACACAGATACACACACAATGAAAACACCACATCACCATGAAGGCAGAGATTGGAGGAGTAATGTGTCTACAAGCCAAAGAATGCCAAAGACTGTCATCAATCCACCAGAAGCTAGAAAGCTCTATGGAACAATTTCTCTGTCACAACCCTCAAAAGGAATCAAACTTGCTGACACTTTAATTTTGAAATTTTAGCTTCCAGAAATGTGAGACAACACATTTCTGTTGGATATGCCACCCAGTTTGTAGTACTTTGTTATGGCAGGCCTAGCAAACTAATATATAAAGATTCAAAAAAATGTACCTGTCATGCACCATTCCTCATGTAGCAACATGAAGATGTATGCCACCAAAATTAGGTAATAAATGATGAAAGAGAAAGACATAAGATACATAAAACTGGAAACCCAACACATGAAAGGGTCAAAGTGTATCCCTAGGATAAGGTGAAGGGAGATCCCAGCTTTGCACCAAGTGTTGAAAGCAACAAGTCTGACTGGTGCAAGATTCCTGCTGCTATGAGACCATTTATTTTTGTAATATGGGGACAGAATACCTAGATGAGTTTAGCCCAGATTCTTCCAAGTACTTGGCTTTCTTAGATCAAGTACTCTTGGAGTTCCTAACTTCCTTTTCATACTGTATGGATCAATTGAGAATGATGACATAGAATGCTCATTCTGCCTATCTACATTTAACTGTGATATGTGTTTAAAATAAAATTTTATTTTGTTAATCTACTGAAATTTTATTACGTTCACTAGCCTACCCTGACTAATAAACCCTCAATAAAGAGTTTTGCTTTTTCCTGCTCCTGAGAGGAAATTGGCCATGGTGGGTTTAGAAGGAAATATATATTTATATATAAATCAGTTCACTTCTTGTCAGATGTCCATTATCTAATTCACTTTACTTCCCTGACAGATATATCCACATTGGTGAGCCTAAGTTCCCTGGACTCACTTGAGGCTTTGTCTAGAATGGGTTTGTAAACTCTCAGAGAAACTGAAGCCAGACTATAAAACTCAAAGACTCTTTTCAGCTTTCATCTGCGGCAGTGTTGTCCTTTCCTTACACAATGTGGGCTGTGCTTGCTCTCAGTTTTCATACTGATGACTTTTCACATTCATTTATATTTAAATATTTGTTCAAGAAAATAACTCAATATTTGATAAAATCACAGAGTAATAAAGAATGAGAGAAGCAAATCAAGAAGGCTGAGGAGGTCAGAAGATATGGCTAATGTTGTAAAGCAACAAACTTTTTTGTATTCTCTCCAGAAATTTTCCATTCTTTAGTAGCTCACCTCACACCCCTCCTTTTCCAACATTCCAGACTTTCTTGATGATCCCAGTCCACGCCGAGTGCTAAATTTAAAATATAGAAATAAATGTAAACGTAATACAGTCTATCCTCTGTGTATTACAGGTACACTAATTGAGGTGTATCTTGCACAAAGGCATGAATATTAAAAGGCTGAGCTAGATTTTAGATTGAGGTCAATCTGCAAACATGTCCTTTAAATTGTATGCTCTGCTGCCTCTTCAGACATGAAGTCTAACAAAGTGGACCTTCATGAAAAAAGGGTCTACATGATGTAGATAAAGTGAGTACCTGGATTGGAGTGGAGGTTTGTGGTTGAAAAACTAACAAAACATACAATGAAGCCTTTCAGATAGCATCAATAGAAAAGCATTCAGGAAGACCATACCAGGATTTTTGTAATTTTGTAGCATCTTAAACTTTTTTGTGTACAAGTTTGCTATTTTTCTTCCTTCATCTATTTTCCAATGGTCAATAGCCTTAAAACACAAAAGACCAATGAGCTTATTTGAAAAAATAGGAAGAAAGATAGGAGTTGGATAAATGATGCCCTACTTTTCAGCCAGGTATAGTTTGAAGAAAGGACAGATTTTCCCCAAATACACTTAATAACGGTAGCTCTGATTATATATACTATGATATGAGAGTGGTAGATTCTGCATCCAGTAAGGACATAAGAAAGACTAAGTTAGAGATAGCTTCAACTGAGAAGGGAACCAAGGACTGAAGTGATTTGGTACTTATTTACATTTACATTTTGGAATGTTCTGAAGCACTCTGGGCCACTATTTAGATACTTGGGGGCCCCATGATTACTCTTCTGGGTTATATATTGTACCAGGTATTGCAATTGGTTATGGCAATAATAGGAATCCTATACTTCCTCTACTATCTATTGTTTCTCCATCTCTTTCTGGGTGTAGTAGGTGGAAATGTGTGAACTAGATGTAAAAGAGTGATGGAAGACTAAGTGGATCCTTATAAATAATGGAAGTGGAGACAGCAATTTGCATACTTTAAAAAAATTAAATAAGGAAAAAAAACTCAGCTCATATGTAGTAGATTGAACTTTCTAATTATCTGTGCCAGGCACCTGTCAATTAATATCTCAAACCCTAACAGTTGCCTTCATCTCCCAAAATTCCTGGGTACAGGAGGATAGTTTTCCTTGATTAGAAGAGCATCTTACTTTAAAAACATGGGCAAGGGTGCTGGTTTCATGAGTTTAAGCTCTTTGGGGGAGGCATCATCCAAATATAGAATTGAGAACATCAGTTTCAATGATTTACAGCTACTTTGTTTCAGAGTAGACCATAGTTAGAGAGATATCTTTAAAGTGTGTTTTAGATTCTTAAAAGTTCTAGAGGAATTTCTCCTCTTTCTTGAATAGGTGACTTGGGGGGTCAGTATGAAAAAATACCTCAAATGTTACCATTCTCCAATATAAGGTAGAAACTTATTGTCATTCAGTCTTTATTTCTTCAAAGATGTATTTTGCCCGTTTGAATAAGGAAGCACCCAGTTTATTCATTTGATAGAAGTATTATTTAAAATAGCAGTATTTTAGAAGTAACTTAAACGTTTCATCTTAGAGGAAACAATAGTTATTTATGATACATTCATATAATAGATTATTCCAGTCATTAAGAATGACAAATTAAAAAATATTTTAAATTAAATAGCATGGAAACATGCTTATATGTGATAAAACTAGAATACTAGATTATATGTACCATATGATCATAATTATGTTAAAATGTGTACAAAGAAAACACACTGGAGTGACTTGCTTCAAACTGTTAGCAGTAGTTCTCTCTCTTGTTTATGGGATTATGGATATTTATTTTCTTCTTTGATCTTCTCTGTATTTTCCAAATTTTCTACAATAAGCAGGTGTATGTTTTATAGCCATGGAAAAGTTATTGAAAAGAAAAAGAAACATGAAGAAAAGAAACAGAGGGGAGATCATGGGATCTGCTTAGCCTTCCTTTCCTATATAATCAAGAAAGACTGGGCAGAGAATTATTAGTGATGGGTTCTAGGAAATCTCCTTAGATGCAAATCCTAGACCCAGATGCAAGTCACTTTTGCAAGTAAAATGTTTGTTTCAATTGTAGGTATTTTTCAAAAGCAAAGGATGGAAGGAATGGTTTTATTTCAGTGGAGCAATAGTGCCACCAAAAGAAAAATATTAAAGAATCCCCCATGACAAGAGGGAGAAAAAGAAAGGAGAGGAGAAGAAAGGAGAAAGAGACTTTATATGTAGACTAAACTGATTTCCTGACTTTGCCAAATTTACTCACCAGAGATCATAAGGGAACCGGTCTTATCCCTCTCAGTAGTCAATAATAAACTGGTTATGGCTGGCCTACCCTTGAGCCATTTAAGTGTCTGGCGTGAAGGGTTGATATCTAAGTGGCAGAGAGTTTTCACCAGAGAAAATAAGAGAACCTATAACAAGGGAATGGAATGATGGAATGTAGTAAACAACCGTGTCAGAATCTAGATCTCTGGGGGAATTGCTGAACAGTAGTTGTTAAATTGTGCTTCAGGGAGTGTTAGGGGTCCAGTGGAAGTGGCTCAGGAAGGTCCTCATTTTAACCAGAAGGCTCCAGTTTATAATTTTGATGTATTAAATTTCCACATGTAATTTTATTTCAAGAATATTAAAAATATCCAACCCACTGGCCTAGCACATCATCAGTTTTTGACATTGGCTTTTTTTTTTTTGCAGTACATGGGCCTCTCACTGTCGTGGCCTCTCCCCTTGCCGGACGCGCAAGCTCAGCGGCCATGGCTCCGCAGCATGTGGGATCCTCCCGGACCGGGGCACGAACCCGCATCCCCTGCATCAGCAGGCGGACTCCCAACAACTGCGCCACCAGGGAGGCCCGACATTGGCTTTTATATGCTTATAAGGGTCATGATATATAGGACGTTCAATTGGGTTTGTGGGAATAAGACTGGAGCACTTATCTCCCTCACTTGGTCCTTTCCCCCCAATTAGATAAAATCAGGGTATCCTTAGGTTCATTCATCTTTTGGAAAACAACATACATTTTGGGGTGTTCTGGAAATGAGAGGTGGGTTCCCATGATGGCAATAGAGCAAAACATGGTACTTACTATTGGGAATTCAAAACTCACTTCCCATTGTACTCCAATTTATCATATGGGGTTGCTGTGACAAAGCACAGGAGACATCAGGGAGATGAAAGTCCTGAGTGTTTTAAGCAGAGGGATAATATAGAAAAGATTCTATTTTTATTAAAGCTTTCTAATACTCATCTTCAAAAAAGAAACATTTAAAAATAATTCGATTCTGAAAAAAGGAAATGATGAGAGACAGCCCAAATATGAAAACATAAGTAAATCCACAGTAATTAAAACATTGTGATAAATATAATTAACACAGTTGTATGTTATATATGAAAGTTGTTAAGAGAGCAAGTCCTAAGTGTTCTCATCACAAGGAAAAAAAATTTTATATTTCTTTAATTTTGTATCTATATGAGATAATGGATGTTCACTAAACTGACTGTGATAATTATTTCATGATGTAAGTCAAATCATTATGCTGTACACCTTAAACTTATACAGTGCTATATGTCAATTATATCTCAATAAAACTGGAAGAAAACAAAGTGATACAAGTACAGAAATAGTCTGACAAAACACTGGAATAGACAGAGGTCTAAAATAGATTCGTTTATATAATTTAGTATACGTGTATAATACAGGCAATATTTTAAATTATTAGGTAAAGTATAATCTAACAACTTTTTGATATGGAATAATGAGCTAGCCATTTGAAATTAATTTGGCTTTAACTTCATTTATTACACTGAAATAAATCCATATAGTTAAATATTTTAAATGTATAAAATGAAACTACAGAGCTATAAAAGTAAATATGGGTAAATAATTTTATAATTATGGTTTGGAGAAAGATTTTTCTCCTAAATGTTACCTAAAAGCCATAAGCTATAATGGAAATAATTGACCGATTTGAGTCTATAAGATTATAAAACTCTTCTTAATAGTAAATGATGATGATAATAAAATGGAATAAATAAGATTAAAATATATGTACAACAGTGGAAATAATTTGTAATATACACAATAGACAAAGAGGAATATATCTAGTGTCAGAAGAGTTTTGCCAATTAATTAAAGAATTGATGAATAGTTAGTTTACACTGTTATACTAGGATAAAAAAATAACCTCAAAATTTCAGTACTTTACAACAACAAAGATTTACTTCTTGCTCAGGCTTCCCATCCCTCTCAGGTTAGCTGTGGCTCTTCTCTCCTCATCTTCACTCCAAAATCCAGACTGAAAGAGAAGCAGCCCCATCTAAGACACTGCTGATCTTGTGTCAGAGGAAAATTAGTAGACTATAAAAAGTCTCTTAAATCTTTCTCCCAAGTGGCATATGTCATTTCCACTTGCATTCTATTGGCCAAGGCTAGTCGCACAGCCAAGCTCAGTATCCATGGGACAGGAGCAAAGCTTATTCTAGGGAGGGGCCCCATAGGGAAGAACAGCAAGTATTTTGAGCAACAATATAATTTATCTAAATTCTAGAGAAAAAATAGACAAAGAAGACAGCACTCAAATATTTTTTAATGCTCAATCTCACTAGTAATCATCTAAATATGAATTAAAATAATCATCATCTGTCAGATTGAAGTTAAATCAAAGGAAAGATTAAAAAGACAATAGTTCTCCAGCATAGGTGAGAAAGCAGGGAAATGAGTATTTTTACACACTGGTTTTGGGACTATAAATTAGAGAAGCATTTTCGGAGAATACTTTGACAATATCAATAAATGTTTTTAAGGTTCATGTACTTTTTGCCAGCCATTCCATTTCTCAGGATTTCTCCTATATATCTGTCTTCTAGCATCTAGTGTTACTGATTATATATATGATGCCAGTCCAGTTTTCATTTCTTTCAAGTCATCTGTCCCTTCCCCAACTTTGGAAGTTTTTAGGAGTTTCTGTTTATTCTTATTCCAAATTTCACTGTGATGCATCATGTTGCAGGGTGTTTTCCCATTCTTCCCAGTCACCATGCAACAGGACATTTCAATTTTCGCCATATTGTCAATCGGAAACTTTCTATAACTTCTTTGATAATTGCCTTTGTTTTAGTTTTTCTTCTTTTTGGAACTCCTGTAAGATGGATGCTGCCCATCTTGAACTGTTCCTCAATATCTCATATTTGTCATGATAACCATCTTTCTTATTCTCTCTCTTTCTTTTTTCTAAGAGATTTTCTCAGATTTATCTTCTAATTTTTCTTTAATAATAATGTAAATGATGTTGTTTGTTGGTGTTTCAATCTATACACATAGCAATGAATATTTAATTATTATTTTGTAACATTAAAGAGATTAGTAACTTTCACAATGTCAAGATAAAGGTGCAGCTAACAGAAGGTGATAGGTAGGAAGTGGGAAAAAAACAGTGAAAGAAAAGATCAGAACACTGCTAGCTTCTTTTTATGAAGCTGAACTACATGAATTTACTGATATTTAACAATCTTTTAACTATAAAAATGGAAATTTCTTATCGTTCAACATAATACTAATGGATATATGAGAGATATGCTATTAAATATAGATGGAACAAGACATAAGAACTAAAATAAATCATACTATAATAATTTAAACTTTAAAGGGGAAGTGTGACCTAAATTTTCATTGTTATCATAAAAGAAGGGATATCTAAAGCCTATAAAGAAATTGCAATATATTACATAGAGTTAAGGATGTTATCACTGAAAATAAAAACAGAAACCTTTTAAAGTGAAGAAATGGAGGAAGCGACAGGAAGTCAGCATAGTTTATTTATTATGCATGCTTGTTAACAGTTCAAGTTAATCTTTATTGTATATATATATTGCTTTGATAAAAATAAAATAAAATAGAATAAAATAAAATAAAACAAATTCCTCTACTGGAAACCGGAAGCTGTCAGATTAGTTAAAGCAAGAAAACAGAATATAAAACCCAGCACTTTGCTGTCTATGAGAGATAGATCTAAAACAAAATGACATAGATTAGGAAAAATGAGGATGTAAAAATATATACCAGGTAGGGGTAGTAATATTAATATTAGGAAAAATGGAATTCATGGTAAAAGAGCATTAAATGGTACAAATAGGTATGTTTTATAATGATAAAACTGTCTAGCAAGAAGATAGGCTAATCGCCAAACTTTACCTACCTAACAACATGATTTTAAAATATATGAAACAAAACTGTTAGAAATATTGGGTAAAACTAGAAAATTTGCCATTGTAATGGAGTCTTTGATGCATCAGTTTTAGAAATGGACACATCAAGAACATACAAAAATAGAACTATAGAATATTTGAATAACAACAAACGTGATCAAATAAGTAAAATATATAGAACTTTACATCTAATAGAAAATTTCACATTCTTATCAAGGTAACTAGAGATAAGGGAAACATAAATTATAATTTGCCTGCTTTCAAGAAAACAAAGCCCTTCTTGGTCTTAAAGGAAACAAAACATCTGCTGAGGTCTTACAAACACTTAATGTGCAAGTCCAGATTTCTGCTTCAGGTAGCTTCACATGCTCACTCCTGCCCCCAACCACAGAAGTATCTTGCTGTAGTATTTGTAACTGAGGTAGGAGTGGGAAAAAGGGTGGGTAAGAGCTTACATAGTGTGCCCATTGCTCCTCTTTTCTACTTTGATTCTGAGAATTTTTATGTGGAATTAAGAGTGAATTAAGAATGGTGAAACACAATGGGTTACTTGTGGGTCAGACAAATACTTCTAGTTCCTGATGGAAAGTAATACGGACTAAGAAGAAGAAGAAATTTGAGGGTATCACTTATGATAGCAACACCAATGAAATTTGATCAAAAAAGTTTGCTATCACCATCCCTCATTTCCCAGGTCATATCTTCATAATTGTCAAGAATTAGAGTCTGCCAATATCTAATTGGTTGGAGTGGGTGAGGAGCGTAGTGATTGAAGAAGCTCATCTTAGTGTACATAGCAAAACCATACAAGTTGTGAAGGGCAGGAACTGTCTAGCTCAGTTTCAGAAAGCTACCTCAAATCCAAATCTGGATTTTTCTACTTCTTTCTGAGTGATGTCCTCTCTTTTGGAGTCCAGACTGACTACCTAATTGTGATAGCAAGTTCTTCAAATCAGAACTTCATCATTGTTTTCAACACACACTTGCATGTGATGACAATATCAAGATGGTGAGTTAGATTGTTTCTGACTTCAATCCCCCTCATTAGAAGACCAACAGCCTAAGTCCTCATCTTAATGCCAAGCACTGCCTGCTGCTTTGCCTAAACTCAGAGTCAAACCAGTGGCACATCCAACTGGGGAACACAGCCTGAGAGCAATTTCTGAGCCCAGCTTGCAGCTCTGCCCAATTGCAAAGTCCAACCAGTGGCACTGCCCTGACAGTTTCAGAAACACAGTATGAAATCTTAGCTACCCAGAGGTGATTGCAGAGCCCAACTACCTGACTGTGTAGCACAGCCCACAGCCCCACCCAACCAGGGATTCTACACAGTAGTCCCACTTGAATAGGAAGCCCAGCAAGCAGGTCCACCCAGCCATGGGGCCTAACAGGTGGCACTCCCACCCCCATAACCTCAGAGAAAGAACAGTGGCTTCGCCCAACTAGAGGACCTGATAGAAAACACTGCCTGCCTGTGGATACAACCAGCTATCCTGTCCAGTACCCCAACCTGAACTGGCTGGTGAAGATATTTTCCTTCTGAAGCAAACCCATAAAGTCTGGAAAAGGAGACTGCTTCATTAAATGTGCATATACCAATGCAAGGAATCAAAGATCATGAAGAACCAGGCAAACATGACACCACTAAAGGAAACTAATTAAAGCTCCTATAACTGACCCTAAAGAAATGGAAAACTATAAACGGTCTGACAAAGAATTAAGAATAATCCTCTTAAGGCAGTTCAGTGAACTACAAAGACAGACAGACAACTAAATGAAATTAGGAAAACAATGCATGAACACAGTAAGTTCATCAAAGAAATAGAAACTATTAAAAAAAACATAAATCCTAGAGCTGAAAAGTACAATGACAAAATGAAAAATTTAATAGAGAGCTTCAAGAGCAGACTTGATCAAGCAGAAGAAAGAATCCATGAACTTGAAAATAGGTCATTTGAAATTATCCAGAGAAAGAAAAAGAAAAGAAAAATAGAGAAGGAAGCCTACAGGATTTATGGAATGTCAAGATAACAATATATGCATTATGGGAATCCCAGAAAAAGAAGGGGATAGAAAATCTATTTAAAGGAAAGATGGCTGAAGACTTTACAAAAGTGAGGAAATGGACATCCAGATTTATGAGGCCCAAAAGACCCCAAAAAAATTGAATTCACAAAGGGCTATACAGAGACACTTTATATAATTAAGTTGTCAAAAGTCAAAGACAGAAATGATGTCACCAAGATAGCATAGTAGGAGATCCCAGCCTCCATCCCCCAACAGAGATCAACAATTAGGCAGCTGTCCATGAAAAAAATACTGCCCTCTGAGAGCTCTGGAGTTCACTTAAGAAACTTCACTAATACAGTAAAACAAACAGTTTGAGAAAAAAACACACAAAAAAGAAAAACAATTTCGTTTTGACTGCATCATCCAATCCTCCAAGCCAGCATTGCTCAGCACCAAAAGGGAATTCCCCAGTTAATAAAGAGTTTCCCTAGCAGGGAACAGAAGAGTGGGATGAGCAACCAGTTTCTCCAGCTTTTTGGGACACTGCATGAAGGTCCCACTTTGGTTTCACCCCACCCAGAGACCAACAAAGGTGAGATGTATAGAGACAGCTAGGAACAAGGAAGAAAACCAGGGGCTACCAGTACCAGCAATGCAGCAGAAGTGCTTACCATTCCCAGTGATATGCTATGTAGACAAACCCAGCAGCTTTTGCCACTGAAGAAACAAATGGCCAGTACAGACACTGTGGACCCCCTGCAGAATTTACTAGTTTTCACCTCACATCTATCTGCATTCACTATCACTAGCCATTTGAGACCCTGCTCACTCTCTCTGCCCTCCCATCCCTACTAGAGCCCAGAAACCACATTCACAGCCAACCCAGGCCTCTGTGGCTACAAGAGTTCAAATGCCAGTCTACACTTATGCAGCTGACTCCCACCACCATGCTTTTGCTTGGGGCTAGTCCCTCCAGCAGTGTGATTGCACACCATCAGCCAGACACCATCACTGGCCTCCACTGCCATGTACCTGACCAGGGGAGACAGTGCAGCCACAGGAGAACATACTGACACAGGGCTCCTGCAGTTGCTTGTGGGCTCAGATCAGGCCTTGTTTTCTGTCCCTGGCATGAAGCCTGCACTCACCTGCAGCTAGCCCCTCCAATTGTGCACCTGCCCAGCTCAACCCCTGTCACTGGCCTCCACTGCCATGCTCCAATGTGAGACCCAGCAGCCATAGTAGTGCATGCTGACAGGCAGGGTCCCCACAACTGTCAGTGTAACTGCAGTTGGCCCTGGCTCTTGCTGCCTGTGTTGGCTGCCACCACTATATGTTTGCAACCAGCACCTACCACTACATTGTCACTTGTAGCTAGCCTCTGAAGCTGAGTGTGTGTACATCACTGACTCTGACCACTACCACTGCTTGCTCTGATCCCAACCTGCTGGACCTGGAGATGTTTCTGATACCCCAACAGCCCTTGCAGCTTCAGTGGACCCCCCACAATGCTTGCCAAGGACCATGCAGTTGTCAAAGGTGTGGACCCCAATGGCTTCAGTCAATGAACCACCTCATCTTCTTGGTGCCACCAGACACCCCTACATTTGATGCCCTGCACCACTAGACCCCAGGCCATAGTACACGTCATAGACCCCAGGTCATAGTACACATCATCATGCCCCCACCCATAGATATCTTCTGTTACCAAGGTCAGCCCATAGAGTCTAGAAAAAGTGATTGCTTCATCAAATAAGCAGACATACACAAAACTATATATGCCATGAAGAATCGAGGAAACATGATTCCACTAAAGGAATATAGTAAATCTCCAGTAACGACCCAAAAAATGGAGATACAGAAATTGCCTGGCAGAGAATTCAAAATAACTGTTTTAAAGATGCTCAGAGAACACAAGTTAACAACTTAAACATATCAGCAAAACAATACAAGAAAAAATAAGTTCAATAAAGAAATAGAAAAAAGTAAAAAAAGAAAACAGAAATTTTAGAGCTGAAGAATACAATGACCAAAGTGAAGAATTCAATAGAGAGTTTAAACAGAAGACTACATCAATCAGAAAAAAAAAAAGAATCATTGATCTTGAATACAGATCATTTGAAATTATCCAGTCAGAGGAATAAAAACAAAAAAAAATGAAAAGGTATGAAAAAGCCTACAGGTTTGGGCTTCCCTGGTGGCACAGTGGTTAAGAATCTACCTGCCAGTGCAGGGGACATGGGTTCGAGCCCTGGTCCAGGAAGATACCACATGCTGTGGAGCAACTAAGCCCGTATGCCACAACTACTGATCCTGCACTCTAGAGCTCATGAGCCACAACTACTGAGCCTGCGTGCCACAACTACTGAAGCCCGCACACCTATAGCCTGTGCTCCACAACAGGAGAAGACACCACAATGAGAAGCCCACTCACTGCAACGAAGAGTAGCCCTTGCTCGACACAGCTAGAGAAAGCCCACACGCAGCAGTGAAGGTGCAACGCAGCCAAAAATAAATTAAAATAAAATAAAGGAATGTATTAATATATATATATATATATAAAGGTTGCAGGTTTTATGGGACACCATATGAGAAACAATGTACACATCATTGGAGTACCAGAAGGAGAAAAGAGGGAGTAACAAGTAGAAAGCTTATTTAAAGAAATAGTGGCTAAGAACTTCCCAAACCTTTGCAGAGATTAAGACATCAAAGTTCATAAAACTAATAGGTAACCCCCCAAATTTAATCCAAAACCATCTTCTTCAAGACAAATTATTATATGACTGTCTAAAATCAAAGACAAAGAAAGAATTGTAAAGGAGCAAGATTAAAAAAATGTTTTTCTCATACAAAGTAACACCCATAGGGATATCAGTGGATTTATCAGCAGAGACCTTATAGGCCAAGGGAGAATGGAATGATATATGTAAATTGCTGAAAGAAGGAAACTGAAAACCAAAAATAGTTCACCCAGTAAAGTTGTCCATCAGAAATGAAAGCAATGTGAAGACTTTCCCAAACAAATAAAAGCTGAGGGAGTTCATCACCACTAGACATTCCACTCAAGAAATGCTGAAGGGATTTATTCAAGGTGAAATACAAGGATGCTAAATAGTACATGAAAACATATGAAAATAAACAACACACTGGTAAAGGCAAGTATATGGTCAGATTCAGAATACTCATGTACTGTAGTATCATGGTCTCAGCATATATAAAAGATTGAAATTATGTCAAATATCTTTTCTGACCAGAATGGTATGAAAGTAAAAATCAACAACCGGAGAAAAGCTAGAAAATTCACATATATGTGGAAATGAATAAACACTCTCCTAAACAGTCAATGAATCAAAGATGAAATTAAAAATTCTAGACCTAAAATTTATAGGAAACTGCAAAAGACCTCAAATAACAAAAGCAAACCTGAGAAAGAAGAACAAAGTAGGAGGCATAACACTTCATGATTTCAAGCTATACTATAAAGCTATAGTAATCAAAGCAGTATAGTACTGACATAAAAACAGACAAATAGACCAATGGAACAGAATTGAGAGCCCAGAAGTAAACCCAAGTACATACGTTCAACTAATATTTGACAATGTAGCCAAGGTTGTTCAATGGAAAATAGACAATATCTTCAATAAATGGTGCTGGGAAATTTGATATTCACATGGAAAAGAATGAAACTAGGCCCTATATTACACCATTCACGAAAACTAAATCAAAATGGGTTAAAGACTTATAAGACCTGAAACTATGAAACTTCTAGAAGAAAATATAGGGAAAAAGCAACTTGACAAGGGTCTTGACAATGATTATTTGGATCTGACATGTAAAGCACAAGCAAAAAAATAAACAAGTAAGACTATATAACACTAAAAAGCTTCTGCACAGCAAAAGAAACAATCAACAAAGTGAAGAGACAACTTATGAAATAGAAAAAATATTTGCAAACCATATATCTGATAAAGGACTAATAACCAAAATATATAAAGAACTCATACAATTCAGTAGCAAAAAAAAAAAAAAATCCCACAGGAAAATAACAACAACAACAAAACCCAAAACCAATATGATTAAAAAATAGGCAGAGAGAAAAAAAAAAAAACACTTTAGACATTACTCAAAGAGATTACTTAAGAGGGAGAATAGGAGAAGGTTGTGAGTGGAATCCTAGAGAGCAATGTCATTGAATGACTGTGTTTATGGGGAGAGGTGTAAGAAACTGAAAAGCCCAGGAAACCCAAAGAGGAGAGTTTCAAGCAACTCCGCCCTGGTGTAGTCTCCAAGTCACTGGAAATCACTGCCTTTTCACCTCAAGCAAATGGCCACATTGCCTTTCGTGTGCCTAATCCTTCAGGTCAATACATGTTCCTTCACAGTCTTTCCAGTCCCCTAGTGATGTAAAATCAACCCATCTTGAGTTTCTTTACCTCAGCATACTTCGGAGTGACTGGATAATTAAAGTTTTCAAGAAATTTGAACTACTGGGTTAATGATATAACAGGTGATACTCTTATTGTAACAACTGCATGCTCTCAAAGGAGCGTTAATGTCAGAATTCGCACCCCTCAGCCGTTCCCTTGGCAGGAGGGCATATCATGACCTCTCTCAAATTGGACCAAATAAGAGATGAGTTACTTCACCATATTCTGTTCAAATTTCATATAATCTTTTGTTGTCTTCACAATGAAGATATTTCTCAATAAATTTATCTTGAATTTAAAAAAATAGGTAGAAGATCTGAATAAACAATTTTCTAAAGAAGACATGCATATGGCCAAAATATACATAAAAAGATGCTCAACATCACTAATCTTCAAAGAAATGCAAATCAAAAGCATAAGATATCACCTCACACCTGTTAGAGTGTTTCTTCTCAAAAAGACAAAAAAATAACTGGTGGAGTGGATGTGGAGAAAAGAGCACACTTGTGTACTATTTGTGAGATTATAAATTGATGAAACCAGTAAGGAAAACAGTATGGAGGATCCTGAAAATTAAAAAGAACTACCATATGATCTAGCAGTTCCACTTCTGCTAATATATCCAAAGGAAATGTAAGCACTAACTCAAAAAGATACATGTACCCCCATGTTAATAGCAGCATTATTTACAATAGCCAAGACATGGAAACAACCTAAGTGTCCATCGATGGCTGAATGGGTAAAGAAGTTGTGGTATAAATAACAAAGGAACATTATTCAGCCATAAAAAATGAAATCCTGCATTTGTGATGACATGGATAGACCTTGAGGGCACTATGCTAAGTGAAATGTCAGACAAAGAAATGATTTCATTAATATGTGAAATATAAAAAAAAAACCCATAGAAAAAGAGACAAGATTTGTGATTACTGGAGGCAGAGAGTGGAGGAGGGGAAATTAGAGGAATATGATTAAAAGGTACACACTATCAGTTATAAGATAAATAAGTACAAGGGCTGTAATGTACAACATGATGACTATAGTTACCACTTGTATGATATTTATGAAAGTTGTTAGAGAGTAAATACTAAGATTTCTCATTACAAAGATATTTTTTCTATTTCTTTTTTGTGTCCATATTAGATGATGAATGTTAACTAAACTTATGTGGTAATCATTTGCAATATATATAAGTCAAAATTCTATGCTGCATACCTGAAACTCACAAAGTGAAGTATGTGAATTATATCTCAATAAAACTGGAAAAATAGCATAAGCTCATATTAACAATAAAATGTGTTTAGTGAACACCAACAAAAAATCTAGAGTGATATCACCAAGATGGTGATATAGATAGTTTCTGACTTTACTCCCCCTCACAAAAGGAAAAAATTAACAACTACTCAAGAACAAGACACCACTCAGAAAATCCCAGAACACTGAGGTGAAGCTGTAGCACAACCTTACACCACAGAGACAAAGACAGACTGCATTAGAAGGGTAAGAGAAATGGCTACATGATAACTGCATTGCCCCTTCCAAGAACAGCACCAAGTAGAGAGGTCTCCCCTGAGCCTATGCTTCTTTCAGTGGGAAAAGAGAGCCTGGGGGAACATACAGTGGCCCCAAGCACTGTGGGTCACTTTGTGGGAGCCCCTTCACTAGTCTTTCCTCCTAGGGATTTCAGGAGAATCTGTGGGGTTCAACCACTGGTATTCTGTGACAGAGAAGGAGGAAGGGGCTTGCAACAACCAGCACTTGGATCTTGGCAAACTGAGTTCCTACCTACAGAGGCCAAGTAGCAGTCCCAGTCAGCAGTTTTGTTCATCCACAGAACCAAGTCAGTGGCATGCTCTGACCAGAGAACTTGGTGCGGTGCAGGTCTGCCTGATTAGGATCCTCAAATGAAGATTTTGCCAGTCCTGGATTCTGCTTTGTCCACAATAAGGCAAAGGAGCTGAGTCATAGCCCCACACAATGCAAAGTATATCTACAAGCCCTATCTGAACAGAAGGGCTGGCAAGAACATCTGCAATACACTTTTCTGTGTAACCCAGCAAAGTGGAGCTGAGAATCAGGTGGGCAGAACTGATAGCCCTCAGAGCAAAACCAGTACTGGGCATGGAAAGTTCTCCTGCTATCCCCAGGCAAGGGAATTAATTCATAGCCACACCTGTTGCCAAGTGTAGCTCCCAGTCTCACCCAACCAGAAAGCCTGTTCAAGAAAATTTGGGGAAGTTGTCTGAAGTGGGCCCTCCTTGTCACACCCAAGCTGGAGAGCTGAGTCATAACCTTCCCTGCAGTAGAACATGGTTCCTGGCCCCATGTAACCAGAAGGTGTGGTGAGAATTCTTGGAAGCTGCATAACCCACCAATGCTCAAGCCAAGAGGTGGGTGAGTAGACACAATAGTCTTCAGAGCAAAGCCAATGGCCCTATTTGACCATGAAGCATGGAATGCAGACAGGCTTGAGTCAAGACCACAAAAAAAGCATTGCTAGCCTTGCAGCTGCTTTTCTCACTGCACCCAGGCAGGAAAAATAATTTATAGCCCTGTTCACTATTTAATACAGCCTTCAGCCCACTCAAACAGTGAACATAACAAGAACACACAGGAAACTGTGTAGTCCATCCAACAGATCTGCTTACAGTGGCACACGAACAGAAATCACAGCTCATGGCTTTCACAGTCTGCAGAATAAAATCAGTGGCCTCACTTGACAAGGGAATCCAGTGCACACTCTTGCTTGATCTGGTTCCCCAAATAACATGCAGGACAAGCCCTGGGGCATGTCCTGCTGTCCCACCAGAGCAGGGAAGCTATCCTTCTATAACTATTCCAATAAATTGTAGAGGAAGGAATACTTCCAAACTCATTTTATGAAGCCAGAATCACCCTGATACCAAAACCAGACAAAAATATGACCAAAAATGGAAATTACAAACCAATATCACTGATGAACATAGAACCAAAAATCCTCAACAAGCTAAATCCACCAATACATTAAAAGGATCATACATTGTGATCAAGTGAGACTTATCCCAGGAATGCAAGGATGGTTCAGTGTCGGAAATTCAATCGATGTGATGCATACACCACATTAACGAATTGAAGAGTAAATACAGTATTTTCATCTCAATACATATAGAAAAACTTTTGAGAAAATTCAACATCTGTTTATGATAAAAACTCTCCAGAAAATGAGTATAGAGGGAATATAGCCCAATATAATAAAGGCCATATATGATAAGCCCACAGCTAACATCATACTCAATATTGAAAAGCTGAAAGCAATTCCTCTAAGATCAAGATCAAGATAAGGATGCCCACACTTGCCACTTTTATTCAACATGGCAGTGGAAGTCCTAGTCACGGCAATCAGACAAGTAAAAGAAATAAAAGGAATCCAAACTGGAAAGGAAGAAGTAAAACTGTTCACTGTTCACAGATGACATGATACAATATATAGAAAACCTTAAAGAAGCCACCAAAAAAAACACTAGAGCTCACCAATGAATTCAATAATGTTGCAGGATACAAAAGTAATATTCAGAAATCTGTTGCATTTCTATACACTAACAGTGAACTACCAGAAAGAGAAATTAAGGAAACAATCCTATTTACCATAACATCAAAAAAGAATAAAATGCACATGAATCAACTGACCTAAGGAGGTTAAAGATCTGTAACTGGAAAGCTATATGACAAAGATGAAAGAAATTGAAGATGACACAAACAGATGGAAAGAAATACAGTGTTAATGAACTGGAAAAATTAATATTGTTAAAATGACCCAGGCACTCTACAGATTCAATGTAATTCCTATCAAAATACCAAAGGCATATTTCACAGAATTGGAACAATTAATTTTAAAAATTGTGTGGAAACATAAATGACCCCAAATAGCCAAAACAATCTTGAGAAAGAACAGAGAACAGAGCTAGAGGTATAATGCTCCCTGATTTCAGACCATACTACAAAGCTACAGTAATCAAAGTAGTATAGTACTGGCACAAAACAGACACAGATCAATGGAACAGAATAGAGAGCTCAGAAATAAACCCACACACCTATGGTCAATTAATCTATGACAAAGGAGATGAGAATAAATAATGGAGAAAAGACAGTCTCTTCACAAGTGGTGCTGGAAAACCTGAACAGCTTCATGTAAAAGAATGAAATTAGAACATTTTCTAACACCATATACAAAAATAATATAAAAATGGATTAAAGATCTGTGTGTAAGGCCAGAAACCATGAAACACCTAGAAGAAAACATAGGTAGAACACTGACACAAATCATGGTAATATTTTTGGGATCGGTCTCCTAAAGCAAAAGAAACAAAGGCAAAAATAAACAAATGGGACCTAATTAAACTTAAATGCTTTTGCACAACATAGGAAACCATTGACAAAACAAAAAGTCAGCCTGCTGAATGGGAAAAAATATTTGCAAATGATATGACTGATTAGGAGCTGATATCCAAAATATATAAACAGCTCATATAATTTAATATTTTAAAAAGAACCTGATTTTAAAATGGGCAAATGACCTGAATAGACATTTTTCCAAGGAAGACATATAGATGGCCAAAAAGCACATGAAAAGATGCTCAACGTTGCTAATCATCAGGGAAATACAAATCAAAACCATAATGAGGTATCACCTCATACCTGTCAGAATGGCTATCATCAAAAAGTCGACAAATAATAAATGTTGGAGAGGGTGTGGGGAAAAGGGAACCCTCATACATTGTTGGTGGGAATGTAAATTGGTGCAGCCCCTTTTGAAAACAGTATTGGGTTCCTCAAAAAACTAAAAGTAGAACTCTCATATGATTTAGCATTACCACTGCTGTGTGTATGTCTAAAGAAAACAAAAATACTAATTGAAAAAGATACATACACCCCAATGTTCATAGCAGCATTATTTACAATAGCCAAGACATGGAAGAAGCAACCTAAGTGTCCATCAACATATGAATAGGTAAAGAAGATGTGGCATATATATATATATATATATATACACACACACGCATATACACACAATGGAATATTACTCAATCATAAGAATGAAGTTCTGTTCTTTGCAACATGGATGGACCTAGAGGGTATTATGCCAGACAGAGAAAGACAAATATTGTATGTTATCACTTATATGTGGAATCTAAAAATAAAAGAAACAAATATATATAACAAAACAGAAACAGACTGACAGATATAGAGAACAAACCAGTGGTTATCAGTGCGGAGAAGGAAGGAGGGAGCTGCAAGATAGCAGTAGCGAATTAATAGTTACAAACTACTATGTATAAAATAAATAAGCAGCAAGTATATATTGTACAGCACAGGGGAGTATAGCCATTATTTTGTAATAACTTCAAATGTAGTATAATCTACAAAATATTGATAACTATTATATATAATCTATAAAAATATTGAATTCCTATGTTGTGCACCTAAAACTAATATAATACTGTAAATGAACTTATTTCCTTTTTTAAAAAAGAGAAAAAGAATAAAGGTGAAGTGTTTACATTCTCAAGTCAGTAATTAGTTAATATGCGAAATAGTTTTGTTTTCCAAAAGAAAAACCTCTATGAAAATAAAATATAGGAAGAATGAAAATAAATGAGCAAACCAAAATATAAGCACTCTAGCAAATTCTTTGTCATGCAAGCCTCAACAGTGGAAAGAGCTCAAATTTTTGTGGTATACAGAGATGAGAGCAAATACTGGTTCTTCTTTCTGGACTTATTGAGTCCACTTCTCAATACTTTCAGTGGTAAAATTTCAGTTTTTGGATTTGAATAAGAGGCAAAAAAATTACATTAGGCTTTAACCATTTTTAACTATGTTTGGTTAAAAGATAAGTAATTTTACCCCTCCCCCATAGATATAATAACCAATGGAAATAAGTCAACTATTTTAACATTTCCTTTGCTAATTGAATGTTGCAAATATCAAAAGTTGAAAATTTCAGTATAATGTTTCACATAAATGTGACCCAATAATGTGAAAATATTAGAAAAATTAATGTCTTGTCCTGGTACCTTATGTCAAAAGATTAAATAATGAGGACTAGCCTCAATTATTTTAAACAGAATTCTAAGTAGTTCTATTTTGTAGGGAGAATTAAAATATTACCAGATTTACTATATTATTTTAATTAAATATCAAAATGCTTCTAAGAAAACAACATATCTTCTGGATGGCAGTTTGAGCCACACAATAAGTGGCAGCCACTACTAGTGACTTCCGAAAAGCTGGTACAATCATATTTAAATGTTGGAATTATTAGAAAACAAAAAGTTCAGGGAACCAATGGTTCCTTTACACCAAAACCTCTTGTTCCTCTCTCCAATGTTTATATTTGAAAATCACTTATTACCTCCCAGCAGTAATAATGCATTTTCATTTCTGGAAATTGACCAAGAGCAATACATGGCTTCCCAAACATATGTATTGCGATGAAATCATTGTGATATTTCTGCATACTGTTAAATGGGGGAAAGTAAGGAAGTGTTATTATGAGGATGACGAAAGCAAGCTAAAGCCACAGAATTCAGAACTTAAACTAGGCTTGAGTCTCATAGGCCTTATTTCATGTGGGAAGAGAGATCAGCCATATATTCCCTAATGATTTGGTTTCAAGCACTCCTGGAACAAACCCTTTTTTCTGTACTCCCTGGCCAAGTGGGTAGCCCAAATGCAAGATGATATTTCTGGGCCTTTGCCCAGATAGTAACTTGTAACTGAGTCAAGCATAAATGAAAAAACCTTGAGGACAGCTGGGAGCTGGGGTGTGTTCAGAGATCCAGCCTTCAACTATGCTGAACTCACACACTCTTACCAAGTGAGTATCTAGAGTTGAGTTCTGGGAGAACACTGTCTCCCCTAAACAGAGACTAAGAATCCTGACCCACACTCACTTTCCATGGCCCAGTGGCTTCCTCTCATGGCAAATGATTCAAGTGAAGCTGGTAGTCAGGGCAAAGGATACCTTTGGCCACCAGCACTGTGAGAGCCACTCCTTCAGCATTTGGAATTACCACAGAAATCTACTGGTGACACTAAGATCCACAGTCATGTATTATCTTTGAGTTGTGGCTAAGTAAGCACTAGGTCAGTAGGACAAGCACCTCACCAGGTCACTTCCTGCCTCTCCTCTGTCTTCTAAAGAATGCAGCAAACCTTTTGGATGAACTCTACCTGCTATAGGGTGATGACACCTTCTACCATATATTCTCATCCCCTCACCTAGGAATAGAATGGATGGAATAGAATGATCAAATTCTGGGGGATTGATTGGAAAAGTTTCAGGGGATTCTATGTGAACATTTAGACAAAGGTCTTTCTAATCAGCTGGAATTAACTGTCATGTTAGAAGTACAAAAAGTATATCATTTATAGTAGAGTTTACCTATCTCATAGGATTGTTGTGGAAATAAAAGTGCAATGTTCACACAAAGGGCTATATATGTAATGAAGGCACAATAAATATAAGAACTGATTCTTTTTATCATCATTTTAGCAGTAAGTAAATAAAGGTCAAAAGAGTTAATTAAGCATGTCCAGGTCAAACAGTATTCATGAAGTGGAGACAGGATTCAAACGGAAATCTTTCAGAATTCAGTGCCTGCCCCACTCTGTGATACCTTTTCTTACCCTTATGTGATATTGTTTTCCCTGACCCCCCAACTTCAGCTATGTGCTCATCTTCCCACGTTCTTCAGGTCAGACAAGAGTTCTGCTTTCCATTCAGTCACTCACACTAGAAACTATAGCAAGAAAATGAAACAAAGGGGAAATTCAGTCAGAAGCGTACCAGTGGCCAATACTTACATGCAGTGCTTGTCTAGTGTAACAAAAGAAAAATTATGCTACCTATAACTTTTCTCAATAATAATATAGTCTGTAATCAAGTAGATAATGCACATAAGTGACAAGCTCCAGGTGCTGCAGCTGTTCCCCAAATTGTATTCTTGGATGCCTTGGTTTAATTCTGCAAACATTGTTCTCTCTGTAACTACTTCTACATTCGTGCTACCACTGGCCTAGTGAAACCTCTCTTTGTTTACTGCCTGAATGAAGGCAGAAGTATCAAAACTGGTTCAATTGCCATTCCTCTTGTATATCTATAATCCAAACACAGGTGAGAGGAGAAATGGAAATACATATTTAACCACAAGATGATTGCTCCTAAGTATGACCATTCACAAAGTTAAGTCTAACATACTAACATGGCATAAAATGAAATAGATGATCTGTTACCTAGCCCCTGTTTTTCATCCTGCCTTTTACTTCATCACTTGCCTTTGATTTTTTTTAACATCTTTATTGGAGTATAATTGCTTTACAATGGTGTGTTAGTTTCTGCTTTATAACAAAGTGAATCAGTTATACATATGTTCCCATATTTCTTCCCTCTTGTGTCTCCCTCCCTCCCACTCTCCCTATCCCACCCCTCTAGGTGGTCACAAACCACCTAGATGATCTCCCTGTGCTATGCGGCTGCTTCCCACTAGCTATCTATTTTACGTTTGGTAGTGTATATATGTCCATGCCACTCTCACACTTTGTCACAGCTTACCCTTCCCCCTCCCCATATCCTCAAGTCCATGCTCTAGTAGGTTTGTGTCTTTATTCCGGTCTTACCCCTAATACATCATGACCTTTTTTTTTTTTCCTTAGATTCCATATATATGTTTTAGCATAGGGTATTTGTTTTTCTCTTTCTGACTTACTTCACTCTGTATGACAGACTCTAGGCCCATCCACCTCACTACAAATAACTCAATTTCATTTCTTTTTATGGCTGAGTAATATTCCATTGTATATATGTGCCACATCTTCTTTATCCTGGTCATATACCCTGAGAAAACCATAATTCAAAAAGAGTCATATACCAAAATGTTCATTGCAGCTCTATTTACAATAGCCAGGACATGGAAGCAATCTAAGTGCCTTTGATTTCTTAGCAATTTTCACTCAAGGATCCCAGAAATGTTTGTACTCCATGAGTAAAACACATTCCTTCATCACTTTTTGCCATTAATTTCAATGTCAAAGTGTGTCTAAGGGGCTTATGGGTTCTGGACTTGTGTGTAGTGTGTGTATGTGTATGTTTATGTATGTCTGCTTATGTTGATCAGCCAGGTCTTCAACAGAAAAGAGAAAGTGAGGTCACAGTTAGTAAAGGAATTATTTACACAGATGTGGCCAGAGAGTCAGGAAAGCTGAAAGGAGATAAAGACAGTAACCCAAAGCTAAAAATAGCAGGAAATCCACTACCACTCCTGGGCCTAAAGGAGCAAATAGAGGGAGTCTATAATTTGTTATTTCTATGGATAAAGCATTCATGAATTGCTTCTACAGTAAGAAATTTGTGCTTAAGCATGAAAAAAAAAACTCAATGTGGAGTAGGGACTTAAGGAAAATATCATTATTGAAACATGGATCTTGTATTCTCAAAAGTCAATGATCAGCTAATGTCTGAGATGGTTTTATTTTCCTCAAGAAAAACTGATATGTGAATAAAATATTGGAGAATACTTTTTTAAAGATAGCACTAAAAAATTCTAATACACATCCCTTCCTCATACCAGCCTCAACAATGATTAGGAGATCAGTTTTTGTGGGAGGCAGAGGTAAGAGCAAGTCCTTGCTCTTTCACTCATTGGTTAAGTGTCCATTTTGGTTTAGAGTTCCAGACCCCATACCAAAATTTATGAACCTACTAAATCTACTTAAGAAAGTAAGTGGTCCATTTTAAGTTTATTTTTTAAAGGCTGATTTTTGGTTTGGGATAAAAGGGAAAGAATGTATTACATTAATGGTTAAGAACAAAGTGAGTAATCCAAGTAGTATTCACAGGGCCCTTGCAGCAATAACTGATGGAAATAAACCAGCTCCACAGTTCACATAATTTTACCAAGATAAGTAAATGGAAAAGAGACAGTTCAGTGTGTCACATGAATGTGCTCCTATAGCCCCAATAATTTGGAATACTATTAGAAAAGATTATGTATTTTCCAAGTAGCAAGTGTCAACAAGTTTAAATAATGAGGACCATCCTTAATTATATTAAGCACTGCCATTGATCGTTCTCTGTTGAGTGAAAATGAAAGAGGAAAATAATAAAACAGGGTAAGCTTAAATTTTATGAAGTAAACCATAATAATTAATTTAATTAAATTATCAGTAGACTTCTAAGATTTTATGTTCTCTCAATACCAGCTTTACTGAAAAAGGAAGTGTTGAATGCTATTAAGGATTTCTGGAAAGCAGTTATAATCATTTTTAAATGGTAACCTCATTCTGAAAAAAAAAAACTTCAACAGCTACCTGTAATGACCTTAATCAAGTCACAAATATTAGGAAACATATAAATTTAGAATTGGAAAGTACTTCAAATAAGATCAAAGTCAAGATTGTTCTTTTTGAGATCAATATATGTTTAATTCTTAATGCATTCACCGTTTCAAAAAAAGTAAATGAAAATAATCTGCCTGTATGTTTGCTATTACTTTATCATTTTGCTGCTAACAAAACTATGAAAAGCTTTTCTGTGAAATGCCCTGGAGAGCATAACACTGGAAATTTTCTTCAGCTTCTCATTTTAACCATGGAAAGTATTACAAAAACTTTTGCCACATCATCACAGATGTATATTTTCTTTAATAATTTGTCTGTTATTTGTATGCCAGAGACACTTTGTAAGCCCAAGGAGAGTAGTGTCAGGGTAAAATTGAGCATTGAACTTGGAGGTAGCTTTCCAAGATATCTTCCTGAATCACCATACCAGCGAATAGAATCTGTATCACACATCTTCTAAACCAATTTCATTTTCCAATCACTGTGGTTTGTTATCTTACAGGTAATATGAAAAGGCACTTCTAGAATTACAGTATCTGGGACTATCTCCAAAGACAGCCTCATGTTTCCATAACCTGGAGACTCTCGTTCAATTTTAATTGTCTGTAGCATTGCCATTTCACCTAGATTTCTTTTCCACACTATATCCAATTTTCCCATTTTGCTAGTCCTCTAATGGTAGCAGCTTTTTCTGAAAATTCCTGCTTGAGCTGAAGCTGGTATAAATACTGGCGTCCTTCCATTGACTGCAAAAATGTTCTCGTTCCAAAGGTACACTCATCTTCTCCAGCCTGATAGACAGTATTTAATTCTGCCCCAGTGTACATTTCAGACAGCTTTGAGGAAACCTTTTGTATAAAGACAGTTGAAGATGAAATATTCTGAACCTGGATTTCAAGAAACAAGTCACTCATCTCTGAATTATAAAACTTAGTTTTAACTTCAAATGGTGAGAGGAATGAAAGTAGCACAGTTTCATTAAAAACATCTTTCCTTCCACACTGTGTTGAATAGATACTGAACCCACAGGGACAACTCTTCCAATGTCTATTACTTTGTCATAGATGACATCATCAGTACAACAATTGGATGCAAGTTCTGCCACAGCCATGGAGACTGAGAGGTGTGAAGGCTGAGTATTTGTCTGAAAATTAGTGTTTGCAATATGATTTTTACAACTTAATTTTAATCACTGGGAATTCTCACATAAATAGAATTATTTTTCTTTTCACAACATAGTTCTAAGGATTTATGATGAATTCAAACTTTCCCCCAGTTATTGACATTGCTGGTGGAGGGTCACCTGTCATGATCTGGTTAGAGAAATTACTAGGTAAGTTATTATCTTCACATGTGACTGAAAAGTTGGTGAATAAATTATGCTTAGTAGACAGAATCATTTTGAATATCAGAAAGATATCCTGTAATGGATTCTCTTCCACTTTGACCACAACTTTGCCCCGATGTTTTAAAAAGCAACTGAGGTTTAATCAGGTATGACAGGATGACAGACACAGAGACAACTGTTTTTGAAAGAACAGTTTATTAGTCTTGACCTAAAATAAACAGACTGCCAGTTATTTCTCCAGGCAAAATGTGTTTATTTGGGATCAGCAAAGAGTTGTAGTTCGAGATCTGCAACCATGGTGAGCCATGTATAAGTGCCCATATAGCAAGGGAAGGAGAACACTTATAGAAGGGGAAAAGGAAGTTTGGAGGGGTACAGTAAACAGAGTCCATGGCTTTTCATTGGCTGAATTGTTGCCAGGAAAGAAGAGCTCTTCCTTCCTTTCATTGGCCTTTCCTAGCATTGCAAGACATACCGCCCTTTTCCGGGCTATCAACTTTTTTTTTTTTTTTTTTT
>NW_006793535.1:7402-62385 GCF_000442215.2 Lipotes vexillifer | reverse complement strand
TGTGGGCCTCTCACTGTCGTGGCCTCTCCCGTTGCCGGACGCGCAAGCTCAGCGGCCATGGCCCACGGGCCCAGCCGCTCCGCGGCACGTGGGATCCTCCCAGACCGGGGCACGAACCCGTATCCCCTGCATCGGCAGGCGGGCTCCCAACCACTGCGCCACCAGGGAGGCCCTGGGCTATCAACTTTAATTGAGGTTTCTGCTTATTAAGTTTTTACTTTTTAATACTTATATTTATTTAAGTTTTTCTTAATTTTTTATTGAAGTATAGTTGATTTACAATGTTTTGTTAGTTTCAGGTGTACAGCATAGTGATTCAGTTATATACATATATATATATATATATTCTTTTTCAGATTCTTTTCCATTATAGGTTATTACAAGATATTGAATATAGTTCCCCATGCTATACAGTAGGAGTTTGTTATTTATCTTTTTTATTTATTTAGTAGTGTGTATCTGTTAATTCCAAACTCCTAATTTATCCCACATCCCTTTCCCCTTCAGTAAACATATATTTGTTTTCTATGTCTTTGAGTCTGTTTCTGTTTTGTAAATAAGTTCATTTGCATCATTTTTTAGATTCCACATATAAGTGATATCATGTGATATTTATCATCCTCTGACTTATTTCACTTAGTATAATAATCTCTAGGCCCATCCATGTTGCTGCAAATGGCATTATTTCATTGTTTTTTATGGCTGAGTAATATTCCATTGCATATATATACCACATCTACTTTATTCATCTGTCAGTGAACACTTAGATTGCTCCCGTATCTTGGCTATTGCAACCAGTTCTGCTCTGAACATTTGGGTGCATGCATCTTTTCAAATTAGAGTTTTTGTATTTTCTGGATATATGCCCAGGAGTGGGATTGCTGGATCATATAGTAAATCTATTTTTATTTTTTTAAAGAACCTCCATACTCTTCTCTGTAGTGGTTGCACTAATTTATATTCTGACCAGCAGGGTAGGAGGCTTCCCTTTTCTCCACACTCTCTCCAGCATTTATTACTTGTAGACTTTTTAATCATGGCCATTCTGACTGGTGTGAGGTGAAACCTCATTATAGTTTTGATTTGCATTTCTCTAATAATTAGCAATTTAAGCATCTTTTTATGTACCTGTTGGGCATCTGTACATCTCTAGAGAAATGTCTGTTTAGGTCATCTGACCATTTTATGATTAGGTTGTTTGTTTGTTTTTTTTATATTGAGCTGTATGAGCTGTTTTATTTTGGAACTTAATCCCCTGTCAATCAAATCATTTGCAAATATTTTCTCCCATTCAGTAGGTTGCCTTTTTGTTTGTTTATGGTTTCCTTTCCTGTGCAAAAACTTTTGAGTTTAATTAGGTCCCATTTATTTATTTTTGTTTTTGTTTCCATAATTCTGGGAGGTGGGTCAAAAAAGATCTTGCTGCGATTTATGTCAAAGAGTGTTCTGCCTATGTTTTCCCCTAAGAGTTTTATAGTATCTGGCCTTACATTTAGGTCTTTAATCCATTTTGAGTTTATTTTTGTGTATGGTGTTAGGGAGTGTTCTAACTTCATTCTTTTACATGTAGCTGTCCAGTTTTCCCAACACTGCTTGCTGAACAGACTTCCTTTCCTCCATTGTATGTTCTTAACCTCCTTTGTTGAAGATTGATTGACCATAGTTGTGTGGGCTTATTTCTGGGCTCTCTATTGTGTTCCATTGATCCATACGTCTGTTTTGTGCCAACACCACACTGTTTTGGTTACTGTATCTTTATGGTGGTGTCTGAAGTCTGAGAGGGTTATGCCTCTATCTTTGTTCTTTTCTCTCAGGATTGCTTAGGCAATTCTAGGGCTTTTGTGGCTCCATATCAATTTTAAGATTATTTGTTCTAGTTCTGTGAAAAATGTCATGGGTAATTTGATAGGGATCACATTAAATCTGTACACCTCTTTGGGTAGTATTGACATTTTAACAACATTAATTCTTCCAATCCAATAGCATGGGATATCTTTCCATTTTCTGAATCCTCTTTAATTTCCTTTATTAATGTTTTATAGTTCTCAGCATATAAGTCTTTCACCTCCTTGGTCAGGTTTATTCCTAGATTATTTTTTTTGGTGTGATTTTAAAAGATATTGGTTTTCTGGGATTTTTTTCTTGGTTTTTTATTAGGAAAAAAAGTTCATTTATTGAGCTCCAGGGAACACTCAGCCTGCTGCCATACTAACTCATGAATTACAATGGATTGCTGGTAAGCAAGACAAGAAAACAGGGAACAAACAAAACAAACAAAAATCAAAACATTGTTTCTTACTGAACTCTTCTCAAATGAGATCAAGGAATTATGATTAAATGCCACAACTGTAAATCATTTCTGCTCCTAGAGAGGTTAGAAAGGGCTTATAATATTTACCCTTTTTTTTTTCAGACAGAATTTAGGTCTGAGAAAAACATTTTGTGTCCTCCAACCTCAAAGTTTATTGGGGATGGAAGTCCAAATTTGCTGTCACATACCACAAAAAGAATCTCATGAGCAGAGAGTCAAACTAATTTTAGAATATATGAATTATGCCCAGTGGTATTTTAAATAGATTTTAAACTAAAATATATAAATAAATTTTTACTAATCTATATGACTCTGGGTTCTGAAACTTCTATATGTCACATGCATGGTACGTAACACACAATGTCAGCCCCAGGACAGAGAAAACACTCCAGTGAAGCAAGCCAAAGAAACAAGTTTCAAACAAGGTAAAGTGATGTGTAGACCAGGATTTTTCAATTCTTTCCTGTCATGCTGAAGCTTCCAGCTCCTGAATAACAACACATGTTTCCCTTGCCCTAGACACCCAAGAGTATGTCTCCTCTCTTGGGCATAAGAATCTCTAGAGTTACATATGTGTAGTAAACAGTGGACCCAGCTGACATACTCACAATGACCAAATTGTGTTGATCGTACTTTAAACCAATACATCACTCCACGATGAAGTTGCAATAAATGATATATTTGCTTTCCAGACATGAATGAGATGCTTTACTGGATATACTTCAGGAAGGCCAGAGAAACTGGAATAATTTACTGGTGAATTTCTTTCAGGATAGCCCATGATTTATCTAGAATATAATCTTTACATATCTGGATCATTCAAACTAGACCAAAGGGAAAATCTGGGCTGCAAGCCACAATTAGAAATGTGGGATGCTGCTATGCTGACAACCAGTGTTCCCTGACCTGTATCTTCTGAGACTAGAACCCAGTATGGTGGATGACCAATTCATGAGTTTTTTTTTTTTTTACATTCCCTTTCTGATATTTCATTGCTAGTGTAAAGAAATTCAACTGATTTCTGAGTGTTAATCCTGTTTCTTGCTACTTTGCTGAATTCATTTATTAGATCTAATAGATTTTGTGTGGAGTCCTTAGGGTTTTATATATATAGTATCATGTCACCTGCATATAGTGACAATTTTACCCCTTCCCTTCCAATTTGGATACCTTTTATTTCTTTTTCTTATCTGACTGCTGTGGCTAGGACTTCTAATACTATGTTGAATAGAAGTGGTGAGAGTGGGCATCCTTGTTCTTCTCCAGATCTTAGCAGGAAGGCTTTCAACTTTTCACCATTGAGTATTGTATTGGCTGTGGCTTTCATTATGTTGAGATATGTTTCCTCTATACCCACTTTGGTAAGAGTTTTTATCATGAATGTATGTTGAATTTTATCAAGTGCTTTTTCTGCATCTAATGAGATGATCATATGGTTTTTGTCTTTTGCTCTGTTGATGTGGTATATTACATTGATTGACTTTCCTCTTTTGAACCATCCTTGTGAACTTGGGATGAATCCCACTTGGTCGTGGTGTATGCTCTTTTTTCTGTATTGTTGGATTTGGTTTGTTAATATGTTGTTGAGAATTTTGCATCTATATTCATCAGACATATTGGCTTGTAATTTTCTTTTTGGTAGTGTCTTTATCTGGTTTTGGTATCAGGGTGATGGTGGCTTCATAGAATGACTTTGGGAGTGATCACTACTCTTCAATCTTTTCGAAGAGTTTGATATAAATTCCTTGTATGTTTGGTAGAATTCTCCAGTGAATCCATCCATTCCTGAACTTTTGTTTGCAGAGAGTTTTTGTTTTTTGTTTTTTACAAATTCTATTTCAATTCTAGTGATTGGTCTGTTCAAATTATCTATTTCTTCCTGATTCAGCTTTGGTGGGCTGTATGTTTCTAGAAACTTGTAACTTTCTTCTGGGTTGTCCAATTTGCTGGCAAATAATTGTTGACAGTATTCTCTTATGGTTTATTGTATTTCTGTGGTATCACTTGTAATTTTTCCTCTTTCATTTCTTATTTAGTTTATTTAGGTCATCTCTCTTTTCTTTTTGGTGAGCCTGGCCAGAAGTTTGTCAACTTTTTTTAACCTTTCAAAAAACCAGCTCTTGATTTTATTGATTTTTTTCTACTTTAAAATTTTTTTCTATTTTTATTCCTTCTCTGATCTTTATTATTTCCTTCCTTCTGCTGACTTTGGGTATTGTTTGTTCCTCTTTTACTGCTTCTTTTTGGTGGTAGGTTAGGTTGCTTATTTGAGATTTTTCTTGTTATTTGAAGAAGGCCTGTGCCATTGTGGATTTCCCTTTTAGGACTGCTTTTGCTGCATCGCATAGATTTTGTGTGGTTGTGTTTCCATTGTCATTTGTCTCTAGGTATTTTTAAATTTCCTCTTTGATTTCATCATTGGCCCATTGGTTTTTCAGTAGCATGTTGTTTAGTCTCCATGTAATCAATTATTTAAATTTTCAGAATGACTTTATTACTTATTTTAAAATTCCAGATGGATCAATAAACATTTATATTTAATAAGTGAATTTGGTAATTTTAATGCACACAAAATTGATAAACCAAAATATTTTATCTCCATATACTAGCCAACAAACAAGTGGCAAATTATATAAAAACTTATCATTTAAATTTACATCAAGTAGCAGAAAATACATAGGACTCATCTAAGTAAAACTGAGTGAGATATCCACACTGAAAACTTTTAAGATATTGCTAATCCATGTAATCTTTTTTTTCTCACTTATATTTCTGTGGTTGATTTCTAGTTGTATGCCACTGTGATTAGAAAAATGCTTGAAATACTTTCTATCCTCTCCAACTTGTTGAGGATTGTTTTTTGTCCTAATACCTGGTCTATGCTAGAGAATGTACCACGTGAGCTTGAAAAGAATGTGTATTCTGGGTTTTTTTGATGTAATGTCCTGAAAATATCAATTAAGTCCAACTGTTCTATTGTGTCATTTAGGACATCTGTTGCCTTATTGATTTTCTGTCTGAAAGAGCTGTCCATTGATGTCAGTGGGGTGTAAAACTCTCCTACTATTATTGTTTTCCCATCAGTTTCTCCCTTTATGTCTGTCAGTATTCGTTTTATGTATTTAGGTGCTCCTATATTAGGTGCATATATGTTAATGAGTGTAATATCCTCTTCTTTTATTGATCCTTTTATCATTACATAATGTCCTTCTTTATCTTTCTTTATGGCCTTTGTTTTAAAATCTATTTTGTCTGACATGAATATTACTACCTCTACTTTCTTGTCATTTCTATTTGCATGATATATCTTTTTCCATCTCCTCACCTACAATCTATGAGTGTCCTTTGCCCTAAAGTGGGTCTCCTGTAGGCAGCATATTGTAAGTCCTTGTTTTATTATCCAATATGCAACTCTGTGTTTTTTGATCTGCTCTTACAGAAAAACCCGAACAAATTTTTGGCTAACCCAATATTTATTGCCATTTTAAACCATGTTTTACAATTGATTTTGTATTTCTTCTTTGTTCCTTTTTTTATATTTTTGTTTTCCCTCCTCTGGTTTGATGGTTTTCTTTTGAATTATGCTTGACTTCTCTTTTTCTGGATTTTTGTGAATCTATTTTATGTTTTTGATTTGTGGTTACCCTCATTTTCAAGTGTGTTGGTCCATTAATATATGTACTTGCTTTAGATTGGTAGTAATATAAGCTCAAACACATTATTTAAAAATCTGCATTTTCTTTTTTTTATTGAAAAAATTTTTTTAAAAATTTTTGTCTGTGTTGGGTCTTTGTTGCTATGTGCAGGCTTTCTCTAGTTGTGGTGAGAGGTGGTTACTCTTCCTTGCAGGTTCACGGGCTTCTCACTGTGGTGGTTTCTCTTGTTGCAGAGCATGAGCTCTAGCCACACAGGCTTCAGTAGTTGCAGCATGCAGGCTCTGTAGTTGCAGCATGCTGGCCTTAGAGAGCATGGGCTTCAGTAGCTGTGGTGCGTGGGCTCAGTAGTTGTGGTTCACAGGCTCTAGAGTACAGGATCAGTAGTTGTGACACATGGGCTTAGTTGCTCTGTGGCATGTGGAATCTTCCCAGATCAGGGATGGAACCCTTGTCCTCTGCATTGGCAGGTGGATTCTTAAACAATGAACCATCAGGGAAATCCAAAAAATCTACATTTTCTCATTCTCCTTCCCACATATTGTGATTTTGATGTCCTATTTTACATCTTCATGCTTAGCCTTTTGTTGTTCATTGTAGTTATAATTGTTTTCACAAAAAAATTTATTGCTTTTTAAAATCTATGTATTGGCTTATTTCAGTGATCTACAATATTTTTATATATTTGCTTTTCCTATTTGATTTTCCCTTTCCTATATATTCTTGCTTCTTTTCTTTTCTTTTAGAGAAGACCTTTCAATATTTCTTTTAGGATAAGTTTAATATTGCTGAATTATTTTAGCTTTTGCTTATCTGAGAAATTCTTTACCTCTCCTTCTGTTCTAAATGATAATCTTCCTGGGTAGGGTATCCTAAGCTGTAGATTGTTCCCTTTCAGGAGTTTGAATATATCTAGCCACTCTCTTCTGGCCTGCAGATTTTCTGTGGGGAAATCAGCTGATAGCCTTATAGGGGTTCCTTTGTAACCGACTCTTATTTCTCTCTCACTACTTTAGAATCCTCTATTTTTAAATTTGCCATTTTAATTATGATGTGTTTTGGTGCAAATCTGTTTGGGTTCATATTGTTTGGGACCTTCTGTGCTTCTTGTACTTGGATATATTTTTCCTTCTTTAGATTGGGGAAGTTTTCTTCAAATACATTTTTGATCCCATTTTCTCTTTCTTATCCTTCTTGGATCCTTATTATGAAATAAGAGAATAAATTACATAAATAATAAAAAATTTTAACAAAGAAAATCTAAGGATCATATGGTTTCACTGATGAATTCTACCAAACCTTTAAAATTAGAATTAATACCAATCCTTCTCAAACTCTTCCAAAAGAATAGAAGAGGGAGTACATCATAACTTGTTCTATGAGACTATCATTACCTTTATTACAAATGCAGGAAAGGACATAGCAATAAAAGAAAATTGTAGACTATATACATTATGAATATAGATGGAGAAATTCTCAACAAAATACTAGCCAATCAAATCCGGAAGCATACTAAAAGAAATATAAACCATTTCAAAGTGAAGATTATCAAAAATGCAAGGGTGGTTCAGCATATGAAAATCAGTCCATCTTTGACACTACAGTAATAGAATGAAGGCATTAAAAAATGTGATCATATTAAATAATGCAAAAAACTCCACAACTGATGATATTCAACACCCTTTCATAATAAAAGCACTTAGCAAAGTAGGAATAGAAATGAACTTCCTTAAGATGAAAAGGGCTTTATGAAAAACCCACAGGTAATGTCATACTCAATGGTGAAAGACTAAAATCCTACCCTTAGGATCAGGATCAAGAAAAGGATGCTCATTTTCATCCCATATATTCAACATTGTACTAAAGTTCTAGAGAGAACAATTAGGCAAGAAAAAGAAATAAAAGGTATATAATTTTAAAAGGAAGCAGTAAAACTATCTCTAGTCATAGATGACATGATTGTATATATAAAAATCCTAAAGATTTACCAAAAAAGTCTATTAGAGCTAATAAAAAATTCAAACCAAGTTGAAAGATACAAAATCAACAAACAAAAAAATCAGTTGCATTTTCATGTATTGGCAATCAACAACCCAAAAATGAAATTAGTAAAACAATTCTATTTAAAGTAACATTAAAAATAATAGCATGCCTAGGGATAAGTTTAACTAAGGAAGTATAAGACATAAACACTGAAAATACAAAATGTGCTGAAAGAAATTTTAAAAGTCCTAAATAAATGGAAAGACATTCCATATTCATGGATTGGAAGCTAATATTTTTAAGATAATAATACTGCTGAATGTGATCTACAGATTCAGCGCAATTGCTAGAAAATACCAACAACACTTTTGCAGACATGAAAAAAAAAAACAATCCTAATATTTATATAGGAATGCAAGGGGCCCTGAATGGCCAAAACAGTCTTGAAAAGAAAGAACAAATTTGGAGGATTCATACATCTTGATTAAAAACTTACTACAAAGTTATGGGGCTTCCCTGGTGGCGCAGTGGTTGAGAGTCCGCCTGCCGATGCAGGGGAGGCGGGTTCGGGCCCCGGTCCGGGAAGATTCCCACATGCCGCGGAGCGGCTGGGCCCGTGAGCCGTGGCCACTGGGCCTGCGCGTCCGGAGCCTGTGCTCCACAACGGGAGAGGTAAAAAAAAAAAAAAAAAAAAAAAAAAAACTTACTACAAAGTTACAATAATAAAAAGTGTCATGCTAGTATAAGGGTAGCCATATAGATCCATGGAATAGAATTGAGTGTCAACAAATAAATATCTGTTGTCAACTGATTTTTGAAAAAGATGTCAGGACCATTCAATGAGGAATAATTGCCTCTTCAAAAATGGTGCTGGAACAACTGGATATCCACATGCTATCCAATAAATTTGGACACTTACCTCATGCCATATACAAAAAACGTTTTTAGTGGTTTAAAAGACTGAAATATTAGAACTAAAACTTTAAATTCTTAGAAGAAACATGGGGATAAATCTTCATGACCTCGTATTTGACAATGGTTTCTTTGATATGACACTAAAAGTATGAGCAACAAAAGACAAGAATAGGTAAATGGACTTCATGTCATTCTCAATAGAGTTAAATGACTACATACAGAATGGGAGAAAATATTTGTAAATCATGTATCTGATAAAGGTCTAGTATCCAGATTACATTAAAAAAAATCTTATAGATGATCTTATTTACAAAGCAGAAATAGAGACACAGACGTAGAGAGCAAATGTATGGATACCAAGGGGGAAAGGGGAGGATGGGAGGAATTGGAAGGTTGGGATTGACACATATACACTATTGATACTATGTATAAAATAGGTAACTAATGAGAACATACTGAATAGCACAGGGAACTCTATTTAATGCACTTTAGTGACCTAAATGGGAAGGAAATTCAAAAACAGAGGGAATATATGTATATGTATAGCTGATTCATTTTGCTGTACAGTAGAAAGTAACGCAACATTGGAAAGCAACTATACTCCAATAAAAATTAATTAAAAATAAAAAGGATAACCAACAAGGACCTACTCTATAGCACAGGGAACTCTGCTCAATATTATGTAACAACCTAAATGGGAAAAGAATTTGAAAAAGAATAGATACATGTATATGTATAACTGAATTACTTTTCTGTACAGCTGAAACTAACACACTTTGCTGTACACCTGAAACTAACACAACTTTGTTAATCACCTATGCTCCAATATAAAATAAAAAGTTTTTTTTAAGTCCTTAAGGGCCTAGAGGGGTGGGATAGGGAGAGTGAGAGGGAGGCTTAAGAGGGAGGGGATATGGAGATATATGTATACATATAGCTGATTCACTTTGTTGTACAGCAGAAGCTAACACAACATTGTAAAGCAAGTATACTCCAATAAAGATGTAAAAAAAAAAAGGAAAGAAAGTCCTTAGTATTAGCTTAAATAGGAGATCACATTTTCTAAACTATAATAGTAATACAGTATGTAAGTACGGAAAGGGGAAATAAGAAAATTAACTAGAAAGACACACCATTATATTTGCTTAGAAATTAAGAGCAGATGTTTGCTTTTAGCTACCTAAGACAACAAAAAACAGAGAAATTTGTCAAACTTTGTCTTTTACTGAAAATATATGAATTATAAAGTGATCAAGACTAAAAAAAAAAAAAGAAACGCTTACAATTCAAAAACAACAGAAAGAAACTATCCAGTTTAAAAATATATGAAGTTTTTCTGCCTATTTTTAAATCAGGTTGTTTTGGGGTTTTTTTGATGTTGAGTTGTATGAGCTGTTTATATATGTTGGATATTAATCCCTTATTGGTCATATCATTTGCAAATATTTTCTCCCATTTAGTAGGATGTCTTTTCATTATGTGGATAGTTTCCTTTGCTGTGTGAAAGCTTTTAAGTTTAATTAGGTCCCATTTATTTATTTTTGCTTTTATTTCCTTTGCTTTAGGAGACAGATCCAAAAAAATATTTGCAATTTATGTCAAAGAGTCTTCTGCTTATGTTTTCCTCAAGGAGTTTTATAGTATCCTGTCTTACATTTAGTTCTTTAATCCAACAGTCATATGAAAAGATGCTCAACATCACTAATCAGGGAAATGCAAATCAAAATCACAGTGTTATATCACCACACACCTGTCTGAATGGCTATCATCAAAAAGAACACACATAACAAATGTTGGCAAGGATGCAAAGAAAAGGGAACCTTCTTACACTGTAGATGGAAATGTAAATTGGTGCAGCCATTATGGAAAACAGTATGGAGATTTCTCAAAAAACTAGAAATAGAACTATAATGTGACCCAGTAATTCCACTCCTGAGTATATATCTGAAAAAACCAAACACATTAATTCAAAAAGATGCCTGCACCACTATGTTCACAGCAGCATTATTTACAATTGCCAAGATATGGAAACAACCTAAGTGTCCATCAACAGATGAATGGATAAAGAAGATGTGGTATATATATATACAATGGAATACTATTCAGCCACAAAAAAGAATGAAATTTTGTTCTTTGCAGCAATATGGATCGACTTGGAGGGCATTATGCTAAGTGGTATTATTCAGACAAAGACAAATACTATATGATGTCACTTATATGTGTAATCTAAAAAATACAACAAACTAGTGAATATAACAAAAAAGAAGCCGACTTGCATATATAGAGAATAAACTAGTGGTTACCAGGGGGGAGGGGGGAGGGGAAATATAGAGGTGGAAGAGTAGGAGGTACAAACTATGGGGTGTAAGAGAGACACAAGGATGTATTGTACAACATGGTGAATATAGCCAATATTTTGTAATAACTGTAAGTGGAAAGTAACCTGTAAAATTTATATAAAAAATGTACAAAGGACTTGAATAGATATTTCTCCAAACATGACATACAAGTGACCAATGAACACATGAAAAGATACTCAATATTATTTGTCATGAGGAAAATGCAAATCAAAACCACAATTAGATACCAACTCACAGCTAACAGGATGACCATAATTAATAAAAAAGAAAATTATGTGTTGGTGAGGTGTGTGGAATGGGAACCCTCATACACTGCTGGTGGGAATATAAAATAGTGCAGTCACTGTGGAAAGTACTTTGGCATTTCTTTGATTAGAGTTGATACTTAAGCAATATGAGTTTCAACTGCATGAGTGCATTTATATATGGACTTTTTTCAGTAGTAAATACTATAGTACTACATGATCTGCAGTTGGATGAATCGGCAAATATAGAGTCATGTATATAGAGGAACCACAGATATGGAGGAATTGTGTATATGGAGGTCCAACTATAAGTTATATATGGATTTTCAACTTTGTGTAGGGTCAGTACCCCTAACCCCCACATTGTTTAAGGGTCAACCATAGTTAAACATAGGATTATTATACAACCCAGCAAATCTACTCATAGGTATATACCCAAAAGAACTGAAAACAGGTTTTCAAATAAAAAACTTGTAGAGGAATGTTCATAGCAGCACTATTCACAATAACCAAAAGGTGAAAACAGCTCAAATGTCCATCAGCTGTTGAACAGAGGGACACAATGTGGGATATCTGTACAATGGAATACCATTCAGCCATTAAAAGGAATAACGTATTGATACATAGTACAACTTGTATGAACTTTGAAACTACTATGCTAAGTGAAAGAAACTAGACACAAAAGCCACATATGTTTTTAGTTATGTAAGATATCTAGAATTAGCAATTCATAAAGACAAAAAGCAGATTAGTGGTTTCCAGGGACTGGGTGAAGAGGTACATGGGGAGTGACTGTTAATGAATATAGAGTTTCTTTTTACCATAACAAAAAATTTTGTAACTAGATATTGGTGATGGCTGTACAGCACTGTGAATGTATTTAATACCACTGAATTCTATACTTTAAAATGTTTAAAATTGGTACATTTTATATTATATATATTTTAGCACAATAAGAAGACATTATCTCATTTTTCCCTATTTCACAAATCAGATACACATCTCACTGGACTGAAATCAATGTGTTGGCAGAGCTGCTTTCCTTTCTGGAGGCCATAGGAGATACTTTCTTTCCTTTTCCAGCTTCTAGAGGCATCCAGCATTTCTTAGCTTGTGCCTTCATCCTACATCATGAAAACCAGCAGCGTAGCATTATTTTAACCCTTCTTTTGGTAGCACATATTTTTCTCTGGACCTTCTATTCTGCCTCTTTCTTCCACATTTATATATCCTTGTAATTACCTGTGGGCCCACTTAGATAATTCAGGATAAGCTCCCTATTTTAAGGTCACCCAATTGGCAACCTTAAGTCCATCTACAATATTAATTTCCTTAGCCATGTATCCTAACAACTTTAGAGGGCCATTATTCTGCTTAACATACCCAGCAATTCCACTCCTAGGTATATCCCAGAGAATTTAAAACATATTTCCAGGCAAAAAACTTGCACGCAAATGTTCATAGCAGCATTATTCATAATTGCCAAATTGGAAACAAACTAAATGTACATCAACTGATAAATGGATAAGCAAAATATGATATATCCATACAATATAAATTATTCAGCCACAAAAAGGAATGAAGTACTGACGTATGCTACAATATGGGTGAATCTTGAATATACTATGCTAAGTGGAAGAAGCCAGATGCAAAATATCACATAATGTATGATTCTATTTATTTGAAATGTCTAGAATAGGAAATCTATGTACACAGAAATTAGATTAGTAATTTCTGGAAGGAAATATCTGGTGGAAAAAGAAAAGTGGGGAATAATTGCTAATGGGTACAGAGTTTCTTTTTAGAAAGATGAAAATATTCTAGAATTAGATAGGGTTAGTGATTACACAACTCTGTGAATATATTAAAAACTACTAAAATGTATATATTAGAATGGTAAGTTTACAGCATGTGAAATGTATCTTTATAAAATGGAATCATCTTAATAAATTTTACATTAATTTTATGTTGAAAAGATAACATTTTGGATACATTTAGTTAAATAAAATATAAAATTTAAATTAAAAAAAGAACAGTTACATCAGCATCAGAGCAGCATGAAATGCTCTTTGTATCTCACTTCCAATCTATTGATAAAACCAGTAAAACTTCCATAACTCAATGAAGGTTTCTCAGTCCAACACACCCGGGTGTCAGAGAATTCCACACATCTGTACATCTAAAGGTGGGTGGACTGGAACACATAGAGGAGGCAGAACAAGGGGAACAACAGAGGTGATGCCTACGACCCTAGTTCTCCTGCTGTGGTGACTAAGCCTACAGTCCCAAAGAACCTAGTAGCAGCAGGAGAGGTGCCCCAGACAAATCCAGCCTCCTATCCATTGCTGCACCCACAGCCACAGGGAAACAGGCAGCCACAGCAGCAAGGCCTGTGACCTGATCCCTCCAGCTGCAGAGATGCCTGTGACCCTGGCCACCCTTCCAACAGTTATGGCACACATGAACCTGACAACCCTAGACTCAGCAGAGGCATCTGTGACCCTGACTCCCCACTACCTTTCGCTCTCCCCCCACAGCAGTGGAGTCCGTGACCCAGGTGACACCAGATGTGCTGAAAGTACACACCATCCTGGTGCCCTAGGCAATGAAAGCAGCAGCATTGGTAGCAGCAAGGCACGAGTGATCTGGAAGGCAAAAACAGTGACAACAAGGGCACCAAACAGCACCTCTGGCAGAGGCAGTAGAAGGTGAAAATTGCCAATACTCAAAAATAGCCAGAGGCAGCTCAGGTAATATAAACCAAAAACTTGTGCTATACTGCCACCTACTGAAAAATAAAAAGAAAGGCCTGTAATTACTAATCTTGAATTGTTAGAATCAAGTAAAACTTTTTACCTAAAGAAGAGAGGTGTTTGTGGCTTCAAAGATATCAACAGAGCAACAACTCATCGAGCACCATGAAAAACCACAGTAACATGGTATCACGAAGAGAAAATGACAATTCTTCAGAAACCAAACTTAAAGTCACAGAATACTTCAGTTTAACAGATAGAGAATTCAAAATAGGTGTCGAAGAAACCCAACAAGCTACAAACTCCAAAAGACAGTTCAAGGAGCTCAGAAATAAAATTAATGAGCAGAAGGAATACTTTACCAAAGAGATTGGAACTCCAAAAAAGAACCAAACAGAAATTCTGGAGCTGAAGAACTCAATAAATGAGACAAAGAGAGCATTAGAAAGCATTGGAAATAGAGAAGATCTTAAGGAAGAGAAAATTGTGAGCTTGAAGATAGAAATCTAAAATGATACAGGTAAAAAAGGAGAGAGAACTAAGATCGATCTAAACACAGTAAGTTCCATGAGAATCATCTCACAGCATTAGGAGGGGTAGCATAAGAATAATGAGTTTCCCAGGAGAAGAAAGTAGGAAGAGAGGAGAGAGTTTACTTATTTACTTTTTCTTTCCAGTTAGGCTACTTGACTAGCTTTTTTAAAAAAAATACATTTTGGGCTTCCCTGGTGGCGCAGTGGTTGAGAGTCCGCCTGCTGATGCAGGGGACACGGGTTCGTGCCCCGGTCTGGGAAGATCCCACATGCCGCGGAGTGGCTGGGCCTGTGAGCCGTGGCCGCTGAGCCTGCGCGTCCGGAGCCTGTGCTCCGCAACGGGAGAGGCCACAGCAGTGAGAGGCCCGCGTACCGCAAAAAAAAATAAAAAAATAAAAAATAAAATTAAAAAATACATCTTTATTAGAGTAAAATTGCTTCACAATACTCTGTTAGTTTCTTGTACAACAAAGTGAATCAGTCATATGGATACGTATATCCCCATATCCCTTCCCTCTTGAGCCTCTCTCCCACCCTCCCTATTCCACTCCTCTAGGTGGTCACAAAGCACCGAGCTGATCTCCCTGTGCTATACGGCTGCTTCCCACTAGCTAACTATTTTACATTAGGTAGTGTATATATATCGACGCTACTCTCACTTTGCCCCAGCTTCCCCCTCCCTCCCATGTCCTCAAGTCCATTCTCTATGTCTACATCTTTATTCATGCCCAGGCACTAGATTCATCAGTACCATTTTTTTCTTCTTATATTCCAAATATATGTGTTAGCATACAGTATTTGTTTTTCTCTTTCTGACTTACTTCACGCTGTATGACAGATTCTATGTCCATCCACCTCACTACAAACAACTCAATTTCGTTCCTTTTTATGGCTGAGTAATATTCCATTGTATATATGTGGCACATCTTCTTTATCCATTCATCTGTCGATGGACACTTAGGTTGCTTCCATGTCCTGGCTATTGTAAACAGTGCTGCAATGAACACTGTGGTGCATGTCTCTTTTTGAATTATGGTTTTCTCAGGGTTTATGTCCAGGAGTGGGATTTTTGGGTTGTATGGTAGTTCTATTTTTAGTTTTTTAAAGAATCTCCATACTGTTCTCCATAGTGGTTGTACCAATTTACATTCTCACCAACAGTGCAGGAGGGTTCCCTTTCTTCCACACCCTCTTCAGCATTTATTGTTTCTACATTTTTGATAATGGCCATTCTGACAGGTGTGAGGTGATACCTCATTGTAGTTTTCATTTGCATTTCTCTAATAATTAGTGCTGTTGAGCCTTTTTCATGTCCCTCTTGGCCATATGTATGTCTGCTTTGGTGAAATGTCTAGTTAGGTCTTCCACACATTTTTTAATTGAATTATTTGTTTTTTTGGTATGGAGCTCCATGAGCTGTTTGTATATTTTGTAGATTAAACCGTTGTCCATTGTTTCATTTGCAAATATTTTCTTCCATTCTGAGGGTTGTCTTTTCATCTTGTTTGTGGTTTCCTTTGCTATGCAAAAGCATTTAAATTTCATTAGGTCCCATTTTTTTATTTTTGTTTTTATTTCCATTACTCTAGGAGGTAGGTCAAAAAAGATCTTGCTGTGGTTTACATAAAAGAGTGTTTTTTCCTATGTTTTCCTCCAACGGTTTTACAGTGTCTGGTCTTACATGTAGGTCTTTAATCTATTTGGAGTATATTTTTGTGTATGGTGTTATGTAGTGTTCTAATTTCATGTTTTATATGTAGCTATCCAGGTTTCCCAGCACCACTTATTGAAGAGGCTGTCTTTTCTCCATTGTATGTTCTTGCCTTCTTTGTCATAAATTAGTTGACCATTCATGCGTGGGTTTATCTCTGGGCTTTCTATCCTGTACCATTGATCTATATTTCTGTTTTTGTGCCAGTACCATACTGTCTTGATTACTGTAGCTTTGTAACGTAGTCTGAAGTCAGGGAACCTGATTCCGCCAACTCCGTTTTTCTTTCTCATGATTGCTTTCACTATTTGGGGTCTTTTGTGTTTCCATATAAATTGTGAAATTTTTTGTTCTAGTTCTGTGAAAAATGCCATTGGTAGTTTGATAAGGGATTGCATTGAATCTGTAGATTGCTTTGCATAGTATAGTCATTTTCACAATACTGATTCTTCTAATCCAAGAACATATGTTTCTCAATCTGTTTATGTCATCTTTGATTTCTTTCATCAGTGTTTTATAGTTTTCTGAGTACAAGTCTTTTGCCTCATCTTAGGCAGGTTTATTCCTAGGTATTTTATTCTTTTTGTTGCAATGGTAAATGTGAGGTTTTCCTAAATTTCTCTTCTTGATTTTTCGTTTTTGGTGTATAGGAATGCCAGAGATTTCTGTGCATTAATTTTGTACCCTGCAACCTTACTGAATTCATTGATTTGTTTTAGTACTTTTCTGGTGGGATCTTTAGGTTTTTCTGTGTATAGTATCATATCATCTGCAAACAGTAACAATTTTACTTCTTCTTTTTCAATTTAAATTCCTTTTATTTCTTTTTCTTCTCAATTGCTGTGGCTAGAACTTCCAAAACTATGTTGAATAAGAGTGGTGAGAGTGGACATCCTTGTCTTCTTCCTGATATTAGTGGAAATGCTTTCACTTTTTCACCATTGAGTATGATGTTTGCTGTGCATTTGTCATATATGGCCTTTATTATTTTGAGGTAGGTTCCCTCTATGCCCATTTTCTGGACAGATTTTTCCATAAATGGGTGTTGAATTTTGTCAAAAGCTTCCTCTGCATCTATTGAGATGATCATATGGTTTTTATTCCTTTATTTGTTAATATGGTGTATCACACTGATTGATTTGTGTATATTGAAGAATCCTTGCATCCCTGGGATAAATCCCACTCGATCATTGGTGTTTGATCCTTTTAATATGTTGTTGGATTCTGTCTGCTAGTATTTTGTTCAGGATTTTGCCTCTATGTTCATCAGTAATATTGGTCTAAAATTTTCTGTTTTTGTGATAACTTTTTCTGGTTTTGGTATCAGGGTGATGGTGGCTTCAAGGAATGAATTTGGGAGTGTTCCTCCATCTGCAATTTTTTGGAAGAGTTTGAGAATGATAAGTGTTAGCTCTTCTCTAAATGTTTGATAGAATTCGCCTGTGAAGCCATCTGGTCCTGGAGTTTGTTGGAAGATTTTTAATTACAGTTTCAATTTCATTACTTATGATAAGTCTGTTTATGTTGTCTAATTCTTCCTGGTTCAGTCTTGGAAAACTGTACTTTTCCAAGAAATTGTCCATTTCTTCGTGGTTGTCCATTTTATTGCTTATCGTTGTTTGTAGTAGTCTCTTATAATCCTTTGTGTTTCTGCAGTGTTAGTTGTGATTTCTCCTTCTTCATTTCTCATTTTATTGATTTACATCCTCTCCTTTTTTTCTTGATGAGTCTGGCTAAGGGTTTTCTTTATCAATTTTGTTTATTTTCTTAAAGAATCTGCTTTTATTTCATTGGTCTTTGCTATTGTTTTCTTCATTTCTTTTTCACTTATTTCTGCTCTGATCTTTATGATTTCTTCGCTTCTACTGACTTTGGGTCTTATTTGTTCTCCTATCTCTAGTTGCTTTAGGTGTAGGGTTAGATTGTTTATTTGAGATTTTTCTTGTTTCATGAGGTGGGATTGAATTGCTATAAACTTCCCTCTAAGAACTGCTTTTGCTATATCCAATAGGTTTTTGTTTGTCATGTTTTCATTGTCATTTGTTTCTATGTATTTTTTGTTTCTTCTTTGATTTCTTAAGTGAAGAGCCCCCATGCAAATGAGTAGGATGTGGGGGGACTGAGGGGGAAGGAGAAGTGGAGGATGGACAAGACCAGGGCCCCTGAGGGGTGACTGAGAGAGGGAGAGGTCCCCATGCCTGGAGAGACCCTCGGGGACTTGGATCATGGGGGAGTGTGGCCAGATTTTCCCCTGCTCAATCAGCCATAGAAGTCTTCCCAGCTCTTGGGCTGGGTCCTACACCTTCAGAGATCCCCTCTGGGTCAGGTTAGTACTGGCAGTTTAGGAGGGAGGCCAGGAGAGACCAGGAGAGGCAGGTGTGAGGGGCCCTCTAGGACTGGAGGAGGGGGAGAACAGCAGAGGACTTTTGCCCCACCCACTCAGGCCCTGGGAGCCTGCTAAGCTCCCAGGCTGATCTCCCACCCTCCAAAACCCCTCCAGGTCACGTGGGTCCTGGGGACATAGGAGGGAGGCTGTGAAGATCAGGAGAGGCATGCGGGAGGGGCCCTCCTGACCAAGGAGCACAAGAGAGAAGCTATGGGCATTTGCTCCACCCACTGGGGCCTGGGGAGCCTGCTGGGCTCCCAGATGGGGTACCCCACACTCTGAGACCAGAGGTGGGAGGCACATCTGGGACCCTTCTGTTTGGCTGAGCCTAAGCCCCACACCCCCACACCCCTCCACACACACCCCAAGGCCTTCTCCAGCCCTGTGGGTCCCAAGCATAAGCCCTACCACCACCCAATCCTCACCTCTGTTTAGAGTCTGCCCTCCACAGCCAAGGCCTTTTCCACCATTTGGGGTTTTTTTTCTCCTCCTCTTTTTTATTATTGTGGTTCTGTTTTACGTTCCAGTTATTGTTTCATCTACATTTTAATTTTTATATTTTTTCCAACATACCTGTTAGTTTCCTGGCCTAATTTTATTTTTTAATTTGTTATTGTTCTCCTTTTCTTTCTTTCTTTCTTTCTTTTTTTTTGGCCAGCCCATGCTGCTTGCAGGATCTTGGTTCAGGAGCTGGAGATCTGGCCAAAGCTCCTGAAGTGGGAGCTCCAAGTCTGAACCACTGGACTAACAGAGAACCTCAGACCTCAGGGAATATTCATTGGAGTGAGGTCTCCCAGAGGTCCTCATCTCAGCACCAAGACCCAGCTCTACCCAACAGTCTACAAACTCCAGTGTTGGAAGCCTCAGGCCAAACAACCAATAAGACAGGAAAATAATTCCCTTCATAAAAAAAAGGAAAAAAATGAGACAGCAAAAAATGTGTCACAGATGAAGGAGCAAGGTAAAAACCTACAAAACCAAATTAATGAAGAGGAAATAGGCAATCTACCTGAAAAAGAATTCAGAGTAATGATAGTAAAGATGATCCAGAGTCTCAAAAATAGAACGGTGACATGGATTGAGAAAATACAAGAAATGTATAACAAAGATCTAGAATAACTAAAGAACAAACAGAGATGAACAACACAATAATTGAAATGAAAAATACTCTAGAAGGAATCAATAACAGAATAACTGAGGCAGAAGAATGAATACATGAGCTGGAAGACAAAATGGTAGAAATAACTACCAAGGAACAGAATAAAGAAAAAAAATAAAGAGAATTGAAAACAATATCAGAGACATCTGGGACAACACTAAACACACCAACATTCGAATTATAGGGTTCCCAGAAGAAGAAGAGAAAAAGAAAGTTCTGAGAAAATATTTGAAGAGATTATAGTGGAAAACTGCCCTAACATGGGAAAGGAAATAGTCACCCTAGTCCAGTAAGTGCAGAGAGTCCCATACAGGATAAACCCTAGGGGAAACACACCAAGACACATATTAATCAAACTAACAAAAATTAAATTCAAAGAAAAAATATTAAAACTAGCAAGGGAAAAACAAAAATTAATATACAAAGAATCCCCGTAAAGTTATCAGCTGATTTTTCAGCAGAAACTCTGCAGGCCAAAAGGGACTGGCACGATATACTTAAAGTGATGAAAGAGGAAAACCTACAACCAAGATTAGTCTACCCAGCAAGGATCTCATTCAGATTCAATGGAGAAATCAAAAGCTTAATGGACAAGCAAAAGCTAAGAGAATTCAGCACCACCAAATCAGCTTTCAAACAAATGCTAAAGAAACTTTAGGTGGGAAACACCAGAAAAGAAAATGATACAGAAAAACAAATCCCCCAAAATAAGAAAACGGTAACATACATATCGATAATAACCTTGAATGTAAATGGATTAAATACTCCAACCAAAAGACACAGACTGGCTGAATGGATACAAAAACAAGACCCATATATATGCTGTCTACAAGAGACTCACTTCAGACCTAGGGACACATACAGACTGAAAGTGAAGGAATGGAAAAAGACATTCCATGCAAATAGAAATCAAGAAAAAGCTGGAGTAGCAATAATGATATCAGATAAAATAGACTTTAAAATAAAGCCTGTTACAAGAGATAAGGAAGGACACTACATAATGATCAAGGGATCAATCCAAGAAGAAGATATAACAATTATAAATATTTATGCACCAAACATAGGAGCACATCACTACATAAGGCAAATGCTAACAACCATGAAAGGGGAAATCTACAGTAACACAGTAATAGTAGGTAACTTTAATACCCCACTTACACAAATGGACAGATCATCCAAACAGAAAATAAATAAGGAAACACAAGCTTTAAATGACACATTAGACCAGGAAGATTAAATTGATATTTATAGAATATTCCACCCAAAAGTTGTTGAATACACTTTCTTCTCAAGTGCACATGGAACATTCTCCAGGATAGGTCACATCTTGGGTCACAAGTCAAGCCTCAGAAAATTTAAGAAAATTAAAATCATATCAAGCATCTTTTCTGACCACAGCACTATGAGATTGGAAATCAACTACAGGAAAAAAACTGTAAAACCCACAAATACATGCAGGCTAAACAGTGCACTACTAAATAACCAAGAGATCACTGAAGAAATCAGAGGAGAAATTTTGAAACTACATAAAAACAAATGACAATGAAAACACAACGACCCAAAACCTATGGGTTGCACCAAAGGCACTAAGAAGGAAGTTTTAAGCAAATCCATCTCACTTCAAGAAACAAGAAAAATCTCAAATAAACAAACTAACCCTACACCTAAAGCAACTAGAGAAAGAATAACAAAGAAAACCCAAGTCAGTAGAAGGAAAGAAATCATAAAGATCAGAGCAGAAATAAATGAAATAGAAATGAAGAAACAATAGCAAAGATCAATAAAACTAAAAGGTGGTCCTTTGAGAAGATAAACAAAATTGATAAACCCTTAGCCAGACTCATCAAGAAAAAAGAGAGAGGATGTAAATCAATAAAATTAGAATGAAAAAGGAGATATCACAACTGACACCACAGAAATACAAAGGATTATAAGAGACTATTAGAAACAACTATATGCCAATAAAGTGGCCAACCACGAAGAAATGGACAAATTCTTGGAGAGTTTATTTTTAAAAATAACAGCTGAGAACTTCTGAAACCTGGGGAAGAAACTGAATCTACAAGTCAATAAAGCTAAAAAGAATGCCTGCTTATCTCAATACAAGAAGACTTTCTCCAAGAAACATTATGTTAAAATTGTCCAAAATCAATGACAAATAAATAATTTTAAAGACAGTCAGGGAAAAAAAGAAGGTAACCTACACACACAAAAAAAAAACCCAACTGAGCTCTCAGCAGATTTCTCAGCAGAAACACTACAGGCCAAGAGGGTGTTGAAGAATATTGTCAAAATACTGAAAGATAAAAACTTTCACCCTAGAATACTCTATCTAGCAAAGTTGTCCTTCAAATGTGAAGGAGAAATAGAGGTTATCTTAGACAAGTAAAAGATGAGAGAGATTGTCACCACTGGAATTGCTGTCCAATAAATGTTGAAACAAAACATTTCTTCTACCAGAAACAAAGAAAAAGTACACAAAACTTTGAGTAAGTTGACAGAATCAGAAAATTGCAACTTTTTAACAAAATAGGTTTTTAAACACTTAATTGTAGCATAAAGGTTAAAGGGAAAAATCAGTAAAAATAATAATAGATACTTTAATTTGATAACAAGCTCACAACATAAAAATGGATAATTTGAGACAATAAAACCATAAAAGGGGAAGACAAAAATGATGCAACCTTAAGATAAGATGCTATTCTTAGAAAAGGACAATTTTATCTATGAGACATTTTATACAAGCCTCATGGTAAACAAAAAACATAAATCTAGAGCCAAGACACAAAACAACAAAAAAAAGAGGAAACAAAAAAACATCATAGAAAACACCAAATTAAAATGGCAGAGTGAAGCACACAAAAGAAACAATGAAGATATAAAACAATCAAAAAACAGAAGATAAAATGGTAGCTCTCATTTATCAGTAATCATCCTAAATACAAATAGATTGAATTCACCAATCAAAAGACACAGAGTGGCTGGATGGTTTAAAAAACAAGACTCAACTATATGCTTCCTCCAGGAGATAACTTCAGCTACAAGGACATAGACTCAAAATAAAAGAATAGAAGATAATACTCCAAGCAAATGGCAGCCAAAAGAAAGCAGGTATAGCCATATTCATGTCAGACAAATAAATTTCAAGTAAAAAAACCCTCAAAAATCTAAGAGCCAGTTTATAAAAACAACATTCAAAATTGACAATTCTTTAATAGACTGAAAAGAAGAGAAGACTCAAATAAATAAAATTAGAAATTAAAAGGAGATATTACAAATGATTCCAAAGAAATACATAGGATCATAAGAGACTACCATGATCTATTATGTCAACAAATTGGACAACCTAGAAGAAATGAATAGATTCCTAGAAACATACCACCTACCAAGACTGAATCATGAATCACCATAAAATTTGAACAGATGAATACTAAGTAAAGAGAAAGAAACAGTATTCAAAAACTTCTCAACAAAAGAAAGCTAAGAATCATAGTTTTCTGGGTGAATTCTACTAAACACTTAAAGAATTAACACCAATCCTTCTTAAACTCTTCCAAGAAATATTGAAGAGAAGGGAACACTCCCAAATTGATTTTATAAGACTACCATTAGCCTGATACCAAAGTCATATAAGAACATGACAAGAAAAGAAAATTGGAGGTCAATATCCCTGATAAATATAGATGGAAAAATTCTCAACAAAACCTTTTTTTTTTTTTTTTTTTTTTTTTGCGGTACACGGGCCTCTCACTGTTGTGGCCTTTCCCGTTGCAGAGCACAGGCTCCGGATGCGCAGGTTCAGCGGCCATGGCTCATGGGCCCAGCTGCTCTGCGGCATGTGGGATCCTCTTGGACCGGGGCACAAACCCGTGTCCCCTGCATCGGCAGGCGGACTCTCAACCACTGCGCCACCAGGGAAGCCCTCAACAAAACATTTTTGAACTGAATTCAACATAACATTAAAACAATCATGCACTGCAATCAAGTTGGATTTATTCCTGGGATGCAAGGATGCTTAATATATGCAAATAAATAAATGTGATATATCATTTTAATAGAAAGAAAAATAAAAGTCATATGATCATCTCAATAGATGCAAAAAAAAAGAATATTTTGCCAAGTAACATCCTTTCATGATAGTAAACCTTGACAAATTGGGTATGGGAGAACCATTCCTTAACACAATAAAGGCCATATACAGCAAACCCATAACTGACATACTCAATGATAAAATGCTGAAAGCTTTCCCTCTAACATCAAGAACAAGATAGGGATGCACAATTTCACCACTCTTATTCAACATAATACTGGAAGTCCAAGCCAAAGCAAATAGGCAAGAAAAAGAAATAAATGGCATCCAAATAGGAAATGAAGAAGTAAATATTATATTTTTGAGATAATATAATCTTATATATAGAAAGCCCTGAAGATTCCAAAATTTACTGGATTAAAATTTTTTAAATCTAAAAATTTACTGGAACTGATAAACAAATTCAGTAAAGCTACAGGATACAAAATCAACATACAAAAGATAAGTTGTGTTTCCATACACTAACAATAAACTATCTAAAAAAAAGAAATAAAGAATTATATTCACAATAGCATCAAAATTAATAAATTACTGAGGAAAAATTTAGCAAAGGAGATGAAATATCTGTACATTGAAATTGTAATATTTTGATTACAGAAATTGAAGAGGCACAAACAAATGGAAAGATATCCATATTCATGGAGCAGAAGAATTAATATTGTTAAAGTCTCCATACTTCCAAGGCCATCTATAGATTTCATGCAATTTCTATCAAAATTCCAGTGGCATTTTTCACAGAAGTAGAAAAAAATCAAATTTTGTGTGGAATCATGAAAGATTCCAAATAATCAAAACAAGAACAAAGCTGGAGGTATCACAATTCCTGGTTTATAACTTTATTTAAAAACTATAATAATATATGTAACATTGTACAAACATAAAAATAGACACATAAAGCAGTGGAACAGAATCAAGAACCCCCAAATAAATTTTAAACTGGTACATCCACTATTGAAAATATTAGGGAGGTTCCTTGAAAAATTAAAAATAGAACTGTCATATGATCCACCAATTTCACTTCTTGGTATTTAACCCAGGAAAGCAAAAACATTAATTTGAAAAGATATACAAACACCAAAGTTCATTGCAACATTATTTACAATAGTCAAGATATGGAAGCAAACTAAGAGTCCAATGATAAATGAATAGATAAAGAAGATGTGGTATACACACACACACACACACACACACACACACATATACACAATGGAATATTAATCTGCCATAAAAAATGAAATCTTACTATTTGTTACAACATGAATGGACCTAGATAGTATTATGCTAAATGTAATAAGTCAGTCAGAGAAAGACTGATACCTCATGATCTCCTTTAAAACAAAAGAAAGCAAAAACAGACATATAGATACAGAGAACAAATAGGTGGTTTCCAGAAGGGAGGGAAGGAGGTGTAAGAAATAGGTTACAGGGCTTCCCTAGTGGTGCAGTGGTTGAGAGTCCGCCTGCTGATGCAGGGGACACGGGTTCATGCCCCTGTCCGGGAAGATCCCACATGCCGTGGAGCAGCTGGGCCTGTGAGCCATGGCCGCTGAGCCTGCGCGTCCGGAGCCTGTGCTCCGCAACGGGAGAGACCACAATAGTGAGAGGCCCGCGTACAGCAAAAAAAAAAAAAAAGAAAAGAAATAGGTTACAGTATTAAGAGGTACAAATCTCTAGTTATATAATAAGTCATGGGAATGTAATATACAGCATAAGTAATATGGTCATATATACTGTAATAACTTTATATGGGCACAGATTCTTACTAAACTTATTGTGCTGATCATTTCATAATGTATGCAATTGTGCAATCATTATGTAGTATACCTGAGGTTGACATTATATTGTACATCAACTATATTTCAATTAAAATTTGGAGGACAGGAATAATATTTTTTAAAAAACACATCAGTTTAAAATTCCATACTTGGTAAAAATATCCTTCAGAAATGAAGGTAGATAAAGATATCTTTGGCCAGAAAATAGGTTTAAAAAATTCATCCTTTGCAGAGTTCTTTACAAAAAGTGCTGAAAGAAGTTCTAAATGCTGAAGAAAAATATCAGCTAGAAATCCAGTTCTATAAGAAGAAATGGAAGAGGACACATGGCAGAAGGAGAACTATAATCCTGCAGCCTGAAGAATGGAAACCACAATCACAAAAATAGTCAAAATGAGACAGCTGAGCAATTTGTATCATATGAAGAAACAAGATAAACCCCAGAAGAACAACTAAGTGAAGTGGAGATAGCCAACGTACAAGAAAAGGAATTCAGAATAATGACAGCAAAGATGATCCAAGATCTTGGAAAAAGAATGGAGGCAAGGATTGAGGAGATGCAAGAAACCTTTAACAAAGACCTAGAAGAACTAAAGGACAAACAAAGAGAGAAGAACAATACAGTAACTGAAATGAAAACTACACTAGAAGGAATCAATAACAGAATAAGTGAGGCAGAAGAACGGATAAGTGACCTGGAAGACAGAATGGTGGAAATCACTGCTGTGGAACAGAATAAAGAAAAAAAGAATGAAAATAAATGAAGACAGACTAAGAGACCTCTGGGACAACATTAAACACACCAATATTCACATTATAGAGGTCCTAGAAGGAGAAGAGAGAGAGAAAGGACTGGAGAAAATATTTGAAGTGATAATAGCTGAAAACTTCCCTAACATGGGAAAGGAAATAGTCACCCAAGTCCAGGTAGCACAGAGAGTCCAAGGCAGGATAAATCCAAGGAGGAACATGCCAAGACACATAGTAATCAAACTGACGAAAATTAAAGACAAAGAAAAAATATTAAAAGCAACAAGGGGAAAATGACAAATACAAGGGAACATACAAAGGAACTTCCGGGAATTCCCTGGCAGTCCAGTGGTTGGGACTCTGTGCTTTCACTGCCGAGGGCATGGGTTCGATCCCTGGTTGGGGAAACGAAGAGCCCACAGGATGTGCAGAGTGGCCAAAATAAATAGATAAATAAATACAAGGGAACACCTATAAAGTTATCAGCTGATTTCTCAGCAGAAACTCTGCAGGCCATAAGGGACTGGCATGATATATTTAAAGTGATGAAAGGGGAAAACCTACAACCAAGAGTACTACCAAGATCTACCCAGCAAAGATCTCATTCAGATTTGATGGAGAAATCAATATCTTTACAGACAAGCAAAAGCTAAGACAATTCAGCACCACAAGACCAGCTTTGCAATAAATGCTAAAGGAAATTCTCTAGGCAAGAAACACAAGAGAAGAAAAAGACCTACAAGATGAAGCCCAAAACAATTAAGAAAATTGTAATAGGAACATACATATCAATAATTACCTTAAGTGTAAATGGATTAAATGCACCAACCAAAAGACACAGACTAGCTGAATGGATACAATAATAAGACCCGTATATATGTGGTCTACAAGAGACCCACTTCAGACCTAGGGACACATACAGACTGAAAGTGAGGAAATGGAAAAAGGTATTCCATGCAAATGGAAATCAAAAGAAAGCTAGAGTAGCAATACTCATATCAGACAAAATAGATTTTAAAATAAAGACTGTTACAAGAGACAAGGAAGGACACTAAATAATGATCAAAGGATCAATCCAAGAAGATATAACAATTGTAAATATTTATCACATATAAGTGATATATAATATTTGTCTATGTCTGACTTACTTCATTCAGCATGACAACCTCTAGGTCCATCCATTTTGCTGCAAATGGCATTATTTTGTTCTTTTTTATGGCTGGGTAATATTCCATTGTATATTTGCACTACATCTTCTTTATCCATTCCTCTATTGGTGGGCATTTATGTTGCTTCCATATCTTGGCTATTGTAAATAGTGCTGCAATGAACATTGGGGTGCATGTACACTTTCAAATTATGGTTTTCTCCAGATATATGTCCAGGAGTGGGATTGCTGGATCATATGATAGCTCTATTTTTAGCTTTTTTAAGGAACCTCCATACTGTTCTCCATAGTAGTTGTACTAATTTACATTCTCACCAACAGTGTAGGAGCGTCCCCTTTTCTCCACACCCTCTCCAGCATTTATTGCTTGTAGATATTTTGATGATGGCCATTCTGACTGGTGTGAGGTGATATCTCATTGTAGTTTTGATTTGCATTTCTCTAATAATTAATATTGTTGAGCATCTTTTCATGTGTCTTTTGGCCATCTGTATGTCTTCTTTGGAGAAATGTCTATTTAGGTCTTTTGCTCATTTTCTGATTGGGTCATTTGTTTTTTTGATATTGAGATACATGAGATGTTTGTAAATTTTGGAGACTAATCCCTTGTCAGACGCATCATTTACAAATATTTTCTCCCATTCTCTGGGTTGTCTTTTCGTTTTGTCTATGGTTTCCATTGCCGGGCAGAAGCTTTTGAGTTTAATTAGGTCCCATTTGTTTATTTTTGTTTTTATTTCCATTACTCTGGGAGATGGATCAAAAAAGATATTGCTGTGCTTTATGTTAAAGTGTGTTCTGCCTATGTTTTCTTCTACAAGTTTTATAGTATCCGGTCTTACATTTAGGTCTCTACTCCATTTTGAGTTTATTTTTGTGTATGGTGTTAAAGAATGTTCTAATTTAGTTTTTACATGTAGCTGTCCAGTTTTCCCAGCACCATTTTTTGAACAGATTCTCTTTCCTCCAGTGTATTCTCTTGCATCTTTTGTCATAGATCAATTGACCATAGGCGTGTGGTTTTATTTCTGGGCTTTCTATTCTGTTCTATTGATTTATATTGTTGAATTTGTGCCAGTACCATGCAGTTTTGATGACTGTAGCCCTGTAGTATAGTATGACACCAAGGGGACTGATTCCTCCAGCTTAGTTTTCCTTTCTCAAGGTTCCTTTGGCTATTCTGGGTCTTTTGTTCCTCCATACAAATTTTAAGATTTTTTGTTCTAGTTCTATGAAGAATGCCATTGGTAATTATTAGGGATTACATTGAATCTGTAGATTGCCATGGGTAGTGTAGTCATTTTGACAATATTGATTCTTACAATCCAAGAACATGGTAAATCTTTCCATCTGTTTATGTCTTCTTCGATTTCTTTCATACACATCTTAGGGTTTTCAGAGTAGAGGTCTTTTGTCTCCTTAGGTAGGTTTATTTCTAGGTATTTTATTCTTTTGATGTGATGATAAATGTGATTGTTTCTTTAATTTCTCTTTGTGATCTTTCATTGTTAATGTATAGAAATACAATAGATTTCTGTGTATTAATTTTGTATCCTACAACTTTGCCAAATTCATTGATGAGCTGTAGTAGTTTTCTGGTGGCACATTTAGGATTTTCTATGTATAGTATCATGTCATCTGCAAATAGTGACAGTTTTACTTCTGCTTTTCCAGTTTGGATGCCTTTTATTTCTTTTTCTTCTCTGGTTGCCGTGGCTAGGACTATCAAAACTATGTTGAATAAAAGTGGTGAGAATGAACATCCTTGTCTTGTGCCTGACCTTAGAGGAAATGCTTTCAGCTCTTCACTGTTGAGTATGATGTTATCTGTAGGTTTGCCATATATGACCTTTATTATGTTGAGGCATGTTCTCTCTATGACCACTTTCTGGAAAGTTTTTTTATCACAAATTGTTGTTGAATTTTGTCGAAAGCTTTTTCTGCATCTATTGAGATGATCATATGGTTTTAATTCTTCAATTTATTGATGTGGTGTATCACACTGATTGATTTGCAGATAGTGAAAAATCCTTGCATCCCTGGGATAAATCCCACTTGATCATGATGTATGATCCTTTTAATGTGTTGTTGGATTCAGATTGTTAGTATTTTGTTGAGGATTGTTGTGTCTATGGCAGCATGGTATTGAATTGGAATGATAGTATAAAGATCATGTTATGCTGTAAGAAATCAAACAAAAAATAAGCATGAATGAAATTAAACAATTCAAATATATATTTTAACAATAATGAGAATTTAGTGATTTATGGAAATTATGAGCAAGTGTTTTCATTAAAATATTTTTATTTATTTAGCAAACACATACAGCAGTTATTGTATGCAAAAACCAATTATGAGTACTTTATAATATTAATTATTTAATATTTGTAAAAGTCCTGTGCATTTGTTAGTTATTATACCCACTAAAAGCAAATGTAAAGATAGAGAGCTACATAACAAGACCAGTTTAACATGGCTATTAAATAACAGCAAAGATTCTAATCTCTGGAGCACGGCAGACATGTTGCTCTTAAACTCTGTATTATGCTGCCTCATACTCAAGAATTTGGCTTCACTGTATTGAAATATTTATCTTAGACAATATTTTTGAGATATTATTGTTTTAGTTTTATTAAGATGTTATTGACATACATGTAAGTTTAATATGTACAACATGATGTAATACACATATATATTGTGAAGTGATTACCACAATAAAGTTAGTTAGCACTTTCAGCCTCTCACATATTTTCAATTTATTTTTGTGGATAAAACTTATAGATTTACTCTCTAAAGAACTTTCAAGTATATAATACAGTACTGTTAATTATAGTCATCATGCTGTACATTAGACCTCCAGGACTTACATGTTATAGCTAGACGTTTGTAAACTTTGGGCATCATAACCCATTTCCCCCACACCACAGCCCCTGGAAATCACCATTCTACTCTATATTTCTTTGAATTTGGCTGTTTTAGCTTCCACATGTAAGTGAGAACATATAGTATTTGTCTTTCCCTGTCTGAATCATTTCATTCAGAATAATGCTCTTAAGCTATATATTTCCATATATTGGCTATTATGAATAATGTTACAATAAACATGAGAGTGTAGAGATTTCTTTAAGAGAGTGGCTGCAGTTCTTTTGGATATATAAGCAGAAGTGGGATTGCTGGATCATAAGGTAGTCTATATTTATTTAATTTTAATTCATTTATTTTATTCATTTATTTTTGGCTACATTGGATCTTTGTTGCTGTGCGCAGGCTTTCTCTAGTTGTGGCAAGCAGGGGCTACTCTTCGTTGTGGTGAGCAGGCTTCCCATTGCTGTGGCTTCTCTTGTTGTGGAGCCAGGCTCTAGGTGAGTGGGCTTCAGTAGTTGTAGCACGTGGGCTCAGTAGTTTTGGCACACTGGCTTAGTTGCTCCACGGCATGTGGGATCTTCCCAGACCAGGGCTCAAACCCGTGTCCCCTGCATTGACAGGCAGATTCTTAACCACTGTGCCGCCAGGGAAGCCTATATATTTAATTTTTAAGGAAGCTTCATACTGTTTTCTATACTGGCTGTACCAATTTACATTCCACCATCAATGCACAAGTGTTCCCTTTTCTCCACAGCTTCACCAAAGCTTGTTATTTGCTACCTTTCTGATGATAGTCATTTTGACAGACATGTGGTGTTACCTCCTTGTTGTTTTGATTTGTGTTTCCCTAATGGTTAGTGATACAAGAAACTTTTCATGTACCTGTTTGTCATCTGTATGTCTTCTTTGGAAAAATATCTATTTACATCTACTGCCCATTTTTAATAGGATAATTTGTGGGGGGCTTTTTGCTATTGAGTTGTGTGATTTCCTTATATATTTTGGATATTAAGCGCTTTTCAGACAAATGGTTTGAAAATATTTTCTCTCATTCAGTGGGCTGCCTTTCTGTTTTCTTCACTTTGCAAAATCTTTTTAGTTTGATGTAGTCCCACTGGATATTTTTGCTTTTGTTTCCCTGGCTTGGGGAGATTGATTGAAAAAAATATTGCTAACCAATGTTAAAAATTATGTGGTCTACGTTATCTTCTATGAGCTTTATGGTTTCAGGTCTTACATTTAAGTCTTTAATCCATTTTGAGCTTATTTTTGTATACAGTAGAGGAACTACTCTCAATTAAAACAACAAGAGGAATCTCCTGAAAGAACAAATAGTGAAACAGAGCTCACCAGTTTACCAGACTCCTAGTTCAAAAAGGTGATAATAAAAATGATAACTGAACAAAGATTATTAATAGAAACACAGACCACTGTAACAAGGAACTAGAAACTATAAAGATAAGCCAATCAAAAATAGATAATTCAATTTCCAAGATAAAAAGCAATCTAGAACCAATGAATAGCTGACTAAATGACACAGAAGAATAAATAAGTTATCTGGAAAATAAGATAACAGAAATCACTCAATCAGAACAACAGACAGAAGGTCATATTTTAAAAAATGAAAGCAACATGTGAGATATATAGGACAATATAAAACGTGCCAACCTATGCATAATAGGGGTTCCAGAAGGAAAAGAGAGAGAAATAAGGAGATAAAAAATGTATTAGAAGAAATTATGGACGAAAACCTTTCAAATCTAAAGAGGGAAACAGATATCCGGATACAGTAACACAGAGGGACCCAAACAAGAGGAACCTAAACAGACTCACACCAAGATATATCTTAATTAAAATGGAAAAAGTTAAAGAGAGAATTCTAAAGGCAGCAAGAGAAATACAGTCAGTTACAAGGGAACTCCCATAATGCTATCAGCTGATTTCTTTGTAGAAACTTATGTAGAAGACACATATGGATTAAAATTAAAGGATAGACAAAGGTATGTTATCCTAATACTAATCAAAAGAAAATGGAAGCATCTATATTAAATTCAGACAGGGTCGATTTCAGAACAAGACTAGTTATCAAGGATAAAGAGGTACATTACATTATGATAAAGTTGCCAGTTCTTCAAGACATAGCAATACTTAATGTGTGTGCACCTAACAACAGAGTATCAAAATATATGAGGAAAAAACTGATAGAACTTATAGGAGGTAATATAGAAGAACACACAGAGGACTTTGGGTAGGGCAATAATTTTTAAAATACAACACCAAAGTTATGCTTCATAAAAAATATAATTGATAAGCTGGACTTCATTAAATTTAAAACTTCTCCAGAAAACCTTGTCAAGAGATTGAGAAGACAAGCCACAGACTGGGAGAAAATATTTGCAAAAGACACATCTGATAAAGGACTATTATCCAAAATATACAAAGAACTCTTAAAACTTATCAATAAGAAAACAAATAATTTGACAAAAAATAGGCAAACATTTGAACATATACCTCACCAAAGAAGATATACAGAAGACAAGTAAGCATATGAAAAGATGCACAACATATCTCATTAGGGAATTACAAATTAAATCGGCAATAAGATACCGCTACATACCTATTACAATAGCTCAAATTCAAAACACAACATCAAATGCTGGCAAGGTTGTGGAGCAACAAGAACTCTCATTTATTGATGGTAGAAATGCAAAATGGCACCGACCTTTTGGAAAATAGTTCAGCAGTTTCTTACAAAACTAAACATACTCTTACCATTTTATCCAACAATCATGCTCCTTGGTGCTTATACAAATGAATCAAATATGTATGTCCACACATAAACCTGCACATGGGTGTTTATAAGCAGTTTTATTCATAATTGCCAAAATTTGGAAGCAACCAAGTTGTCTTTCATAGAAGAATAGATAAACTGTGGTACATCCAGACAATGAAATATTATTTAGCACTAAATAGAAATGAACTAAGAAGCCATGAAAAGTCATGGAGGAAACTTAAATGCATATTACTAAGTGAAAGAAGCCAGTCGGAAAAGGCTCCAGTGCAAATGATTCCAACTACATAACATTCTGGGAAAGAAAGACAAAACTATGAAGACAGTAAAAAGATCAGGTATATACCCTGAGAAAACCATAATTCAAAAAGAGTCATGTACCAAAATGTTCATTGCATCTTTATTTACAATAGCCAGGACATGAAAGCAAGCTAAGTGTCCATCAACAGATGAATGGATAAAGAAGATGTGGCACATATATACAATGGAATATTATTCAGCCATAAAAAGAAACAAAATTGAGTTATTTGTAGTGAGGTGGATGGACCTAGAGTCTGTCATACAGAGTGAAGTAAGTCAGAAAGAGAAAAACAAATACTGTATGCTAACACATATATATGGACTCTAAAAAAAAAAATTGTCATGAAGATCCTAGGGGCAAGATGGGAATAAAGACACAGACCTACTAGAGAATGGACTTGAGGATACAGGGAGGGGGAAGGGTAAGCTGGGACAAAGTGAGAGAGTGGCATGGACATATATACACTACCAAACATAAAATAGATAGCTATTATGGAAGTAGCCGCATAGCACAGGGAGATCAGCTTGGTACTTTGTGACAACCTAGAGGCGTGGGATAGGGAGGGTGGGAGGGAGGGAGACACAAGAGGGAACAGATATGGGGACATATGTATATGTATAACTGATTCACTTTGTTATAAAGCAGAAACTAACACACCATTGTAAAGCAATTATACTCCAATAAAGATGTTTAAAAAAATAAAAAATAAAAGATCAGTGGTTGTTAGGAGTCAGGGACAAGGGAGGGATGAATAGGCAGAGCACAGAGAATTTTTAAGGTAGTAATGGACACATGTCATTATAAATTTCCCTCCCCCAAAAAAAGTCCCATAGAATATACAACACCAGAAATAAAACCTAATGTAAACTATGGGCTTTGGGTAATAATAATGTGTTCATGTCGGTTTATTGATTATAACAAATGTACCACCATGGTGCAGGACGTCGAAAATGGGGGAGGCTGTACATGTGTGAGGAAAAGGACTATAGAGGAACTCTGTACTTTCATACAATTTTGCTGTGAACTTATAACTGGTCTAAAAAATAAAGCTGATTAATTGAAAAAACTGAATACAATATCATAAAAATACCATAAATGAAAAGATGTAGCATAATCGTGGATTGCCTCTCTGCAAAATAAGATTTTAAGATCAATTGAGGCAAACAAACAACTAAAGAAAGATAAAATGGCTCTCAAAATCTCAGGCTCTTATTCCTTGGCTTCTTTGTCTCAGGCTCCCTGTTCAGCACCATATTGTCTCTCTCCTTTGGCTCCTCACGGTCAAAATCTACCTCTGACATAATTTTCTTCCTTCCTTTCTATGTTGCCTATGCCTCCTCTATATCCCCAAATTCCCCATACTAGTCTCACCAAACGTCCCATTTTCTCAAGAAACTCTCCCTATTCCCCCTTGCTCTGAACTTGTGAAAACCTGTTCCTTTAAAATTAAGCCTTCTGAGGATACAGAAGCCAAACCCTTAATTTGTTATACTCCTTGAACTAAAGCTGAACTGTAAGCCATAGTCAAAGATTTCCCCAAAGTAATTGAAGTTCCCCACAGATGTTCAGAGAAATTTTATATAGTCATTCAAACTTATCAACCTGGTTTCTCTTGCTTATATTAGCCATATGATATACTTGTCAGTAAAGGCTAAGCCCAGCATTGAATAAAAACTGCTAATTTGGAAAATACTGAAAGGTGTCTAGAATTACAACCCACTAACTTACTATATAATTGGGATTGAGCACTTACTAGGCAAATTCATTGCAAAGTTCCTAGTTGTTTTCCAAAGCCCATTGATTGGAACAAAATTCAAGATTGCACACAAACATGTGATGACCCTGTTTGTAATTATTACAATTGACATCAGATTGCTTTTTAAAGAAAATTCTGGTCTTCCTTCAGCTATTGATTCCACCTGGCTACCTTTTAACTCCATGTTTATTAATGGGCTGAACAGGAAATTTTCCCATCTAGTAAAAAAGGCCAGGATGGAGTGGGAAACTATGTCCACTCCAGATTGTTTAGTCTGACAAACCAGCTCTCCCACAGTCTAGATGAGACACCTCAAAGGAAAACTGCTAAAACTCTTAATGTTCAACTCCAGCAAATAAAGGCTCTGAAAGAAAACCAAAACCATCCTAGTTTCTGCTATTATTGCAAGGAGCAAGGAAATGAGAAAAGAGATGGTTACAAATTTAAGCAGTTTAGGTGCTTTCAGCTCTCTAACCAGCCTTTCCAATGTCCTCCTAATTCTCAATCATGGGGCTCTGAGAAACTACAGGGACTCTTCCCAATCCTCCCTCTTAATCAGGTTGAAGAAGCCTTTCTCCAGATCGGGAATGAATTTCTTCCAGTCCTAACTGACACCAGAGCCACACTCTCGGTGCTCAACCCCACTATTATAAAAGTCCCTGCCTTGGCATACTGAAACAGTTCAAATAAGTGGGGATCTCTAATGAACCTTGAGAGATTCCTGTCTCTGAACCTATTTCCTTTTGTTTAGGCCCTCTGACAGATATACACTCATTTCTCCTTAGTTACTCCACCCGTACCTATTTATTAGGCCAAGACTTCTTAGAGAAATATCATGTCAGAATTTCTTTCTCCCAAAAAGGGTAAATAATTCTAAATTTCGATGGTAGTCATCAAACTAACCGATCAGGTGAATTGACTGACCCTCTGGCATATTTCATTTTTTCTGTCTGTGACGGTACTAGAGCAGATTCTGGAAACACTGATCATGTGTCTGTATTGAATCAGCTGCAACTTTCCTTATGGACAAAATCTCCAACTGATATTGACAAAATTCACAGTGCTCCTCCCATCAAAATTCAAATAGACCCCTAAAACTTAATCTCAGAATTAACCAACCCTACAAGTAAAGAAGTCCTCTAAGGAATAAAGCCCAAAATACAAGATTACAAGGATCAAGGCCTCTTGAACCCTGGTACTAGTCCTGTAACACTCCCATTTTAACCAATAAGAAAACCTAAGGACCAAGGATGGACATTTGTCCAGGACCTCTGAGCAACAAACAACATTGTTAATTCTTTCTTTTCTTCATCCAGTTTTATTGACATGTAATAGACATACAGCACTCTATAAGTTTAAGGCATACAGCATAATAATTTGACTTACATACATCATGAAATAATTGCCACAATAAGTATAGTGAACATCAATTACCTTGTACAGGTACAAAATTAAAGAAACAGAGAAAAAGTTTTTCCTTGTGATGAGAACACTTTAGATTTACTCTTAACAACTTTTATATATAACATACAACAGTGTTAATTATATTTATCCTGCTGTACATTATATCCCTACTAATTACTCATCCTATAACTGAAACTTTGTACCTTTTGACTGCCTTCATCTAATTCTCCTTCCCTTCATCCCCTACCTCTGGCAACAACATATCCAATATCTTTTTCTATGAGTTTGCTTGTCTGTTTGTTTGTTTTTGAAGTATAACTGACCTACAACACTATGTTAGTTCTTGCTACAAAACACACTGATTTGGTATTTCTATACATTTCAAAACGATCACCACGTTAAGTTTAGTTATAATATGTCACCATACAAAGATATTGCATACTTATTTACTATATTTTCCACATTGTACATAGAATTATATATATATGTGTGTGATTATTTTAAGTTGCTGATCTCTTAAGTTCAAAAGCACTTTTTTTAAACATCTTTACTGTAGTATAATTGCTTTACAATGGTGTGTTAGTTTCTGCTTTATAACAAAGTGAATCAGCTATACATATACATATACATATATCCCCATATATCCTCCCTCTTGTGTCTCCCCCCACAACCTCCCTATCTTACCACTATAGGTGGTCACAAAGCACCGAACTGATCTCCGTTTGCTATGTGGTTGCTTTCCACTAGCTATCTATTATATGTAAGTCCATGCCACTCTCTCACTTCGTCCCAGCTTACCCTTTGGCCTCCCCATGTCCTCAACTCCACTGTCTATGTCTGCATCTTTATTCCTGTCCTACCCCTAGGTTCTTCAGAACCATGTTTTTTCTTTTTTCTAGAGTCCATATATATGTGTTAGCATAGATTTTTTGTTTCACGCATTCTGACATACTTCACTCTGTATGACAGACTTTAGGTCCGTCCACCTCACTAAAAATAACTCAATTTTGTTTCGTTTTATGGTTGAGTAATATTCCATTGTATATACATGCCACATCTTGTTTATCCATTCATCTGTTGATGGGCAACTAGGTTGATTCCATATCCTGGCGATTGTAAACAGAGCTGCAACGAACATTGTGGTACATGACTCTTTTTGAATTATGGTTTTCTCAGAGTATATGCCCAGTAGTGGGATTCCTGGGTCGTATGGTGGTTCTGTTTTTAGTTTTTTAAGAAACCTCCGTACTGTTCTCCCAAGTGGTTCTATCAATTCACATTCCCACTAACAGTGCAAGAGGGGGTTCCCTTTTCACCACAACCTCTCCAGCGTTTATTTTTTGTAGATTTTTTGATGATGGGCACTCTGACCGGTATGAGGTGATATCTCATTGTAGTTTTGATTTGCATTTCTCTAATGATTAGCGATGTTGAGCATCAATTCATGTATTTGTTGGCAATCTGTATATCTTCTTTGGAGAAATGTCTATTTAGGTCTTCTGCCCATTTTTGGATTGGGTATTTGTTTTTTTGATATTGAGCTGCATGAGCTGCTTGTATATTTTGGAGATTAATCCTTTGTCAGTTGCTTCATTTACAAATATTTTCTCCCATTCTGAGGTTTGTCTTTCCATCTTGCTTATGGTTTCCTTTGCTGTGCAAAAGCTTTTAAGTTTCATTAGGTCCCATTTGTTTGTTTATATTTTTATTTCCATTTCTGTAGGGGGCGGGTCAAAAAGGATCTTGCTGTGATTTATGTCACAGTGTTCTCCCTGTGATTTCCTCTAAGAGTTGTATAGTGTCTGGCCTTACATTTAGGTCTTTAATCCATTTTGAGTTTATTTTCATGTATGGTGTTAGGGAGTGTTCTAATTTCATTCTTTTACATGTAGCTGTCCAATTTTCCCAGCACCAGTTATGGAAGAGGCTGTCTTTTCGCCATTGTATATTCTGGCCTCCTTTATCAAAAATAAGGTGACCATATGTGCATGGGTTTATCTCTGGGCTTTCTATCCTGTTCCATTGATCTATCTTTCTGTTTTTGTGCCAGTACCATACTGTCTTGATTACTATAGCTTTGTAGTATAGTCTGAAGTCCAGGATCCTGATGCCTCCTGCTCCGTTTTTCTTTCTCAAGAGTGCTTTGGCTATTTGGAGTCTTTTCTGCATCCATACAATTTGTGAAATTTTTTGTTCCACTTCTGTGAAAAATGCCATTGTTAGTTTGATAGGGATTGCATTGAATCTGTACATTTCTTTGGGTAGTATAGTCATTTTCACAATGTTGATTCTTCCAATCCAATAACATGGTATATCTCTCCATCTGTTTGTATCATCTTCGTTTCCTTTCGTCAGTGTCTTGTAGTTTCCTCCATACAGGTCTTTTGTCTCCTTAGGTAGGTTTATTCCTAGGGATTTTATTCTTTTTGTTGCAGTGGTAAATGGTAGTGTTTCCTTAATTTCTCTTTCAGATATTTCATCATTAGTGTATAGGAATGCCAGAGATTTCTGTGCATTAATTTTGTATCCTGCTACTTTACCAAATTCATTGATTAGTTCTAGTGGTTTCCTGGTAGCGTCTTTAGGATTCTCTATGTATAGTATCAGGTCATCTGTAAACAGTGACAGCTTTACTTCTTCTTTTCTGATTTGGATTCCTTTTATTTCTTTTTCTTCTATGACTGCTGCAGCTAAAACTTCCAAAACTATCTTGAATAAGAGTGGTGAGAGTGGGCAATCTTGTCTTGTTCCTGATCTTAGTGGAAATGGTTTTAGTTTTTCACCACTGAGGACGATCTTGGCTGTGGGTTTGTCACATATGGCCTTTATTATGTTGAGGGAAGTTCCCTCTATTCCTACTTTCTGAAGGGTTTTTATCATAAATGGGTGTTGAATTTTGTCAAAAGCTTTTTCTGCATCAATTGAGATGATTATATGGCTTTTAGCCTTCTGTTTGTTAATATGGTGTATCACATTGATTGATTTGTGTATATTGAAGAATCCTTGCATTCCTGGGATAAACCCCACTTGGTCATGGTGCATTATCCTTTTAATGTGCTGTTAGATTCTGTTTGCTAGTATTTTGTTGAGGATTTTTGCATCTATGTTCACCAGTAATATTGGCCTGTAGTATTCTTTCTTTGTGACATCTTTGTCCGATTTTGGTATCTGGGTGATGGTGGACTCGTAGAATGATTTTGGGAGTGTTCCTCCCTCTGCTATATTTTTGAAGAGTTTGAGGACAGGTGTTAGCTCTTCTCTAAATGTTTGATAGAATTCGCCTGTGAAGCCATCTGCTCCTGGGTTTTTGTCTGTTGGAAGATTTTTAATCACAGTCTCAATTTCAGTGTTTGTGATTGGTCTGTTTATATTTTCTATTTCTTCCTCATTCAGTCTTGGAAGGTTGTGCTTTTCTAAGAATTGTGCATTTTTTCCAGGTTGTCCATTTTATTGGCATAGTGTTGCTTGTAGTAATCTCTCATGATCCTTTCTATTTCTGCAGTGTCAGTAGTTCCTTCTCCTTTTTCATTTCTAATTCTACTGATTTGAGACTTCTCCCTTTTTTTCTTGTTGAGTCTGGCTAATGGTTTATCAATTTTGTTTATCTTCTCAAAGAACCAGCCTTTGATTTTATTGATCTTTGCAATTGTTTCCTTCATTTCTTTTATTTATTTCTTATCTTCTCAAAGAACCAGCTTTTAATTTTATTGATCTTTGCTATTGTTTCCTTCATTTCTTTTTCATTTATTTCTGATCTGATCTTTATGATTTCTTTCCTTCTGCTAACTTTGGATTTTTTTATTCTTCTTTCTCTAATTGCTTTAGGTGTAAGGTTAGGTTGTTTATTTGAGATGTTTCTTGTTTCTTGAGGTAGGATTTTATTGCTATAAACTTCCCTCTTAGAACGGCTTCTGCTGCATCCTATAGGTTTTGGATCATTGTGTTTTCATTGCCATTTGTTTCTAGCTATTTTTTGATTTCCTCTTTGATTTCTTCAGTGATCTCTTGGTTATTAAGTAGTGTATTGTTTAGCCTCCATGTATTTGTATTCTTTACATATTTTTTTACTTTAATTGATATCTAATCTCATAGCACTGTGGTCGGAAAAGGTAGTCGATATGATTTCAGTTTTCTTCAATTTACCAAGGCTTGATTTGTGACCCAAGATATGATCTATCCTGGAGAATGTTCCATGAGCACTTGAGAAGAGAGTGTATTCTGTTGTTGTTGGATGGAATGTCCTATAAATATCAATAAAGTCCATCTTGTTTAATGTATCATTTAAAGCTGTGTTTCCTTATTTATTTTCTTTTTGGATGACATCTCCATTGGTGTAAGTGGGGTGTTGAAGTCGCCTACTATTACTGTATTACTATTGATTTTCCTTTTTATGGCTGTTAGCATTTGCTTTATGTAATGAGGTGCTCCTATATTGTGTGCACAGATATTTACAACTGTTATATCTTCTTCTTGGATTGATCTCTTGATCATTATGTAGTGTCTTTCCTTGTCTCTTGTAATAGTCTTTATTTCAAAGTCTCTTTTGTTTCATATGAGAATTGCTACTCCAGCTTTCTTTTGATTTTCATTTGCATGGAAGATCTTTTTTCATCCCCTCACTTTCAGTCTGTATTTTTCCCTAGGTCTGAAGTGGGTCTCTTGTAGACAGCATATATATGGGTCTTGTTTTTGGATCCATTCAGTTAGTCTATGTCTTTTTGTGGGAGCATTTAGTCCATTTACATTTAAGGTAATTATCGATATGTATGTTCCTATTACCATTTTCTTAATTGTTTTCAGTTTGTTATTGTAGGTCTTTTCCCTCTCTTGTGTTTCTTGCCTAGAGAAGTTCCTTTAGCATTTGTTGTAACGCTGGTTTTGTGGTGCTGAATTCTCTTAGCTTTTGCCTGTCTGTAAAGGTTTTAATTTCTCCATCTAATCTGAATGAGATCCTTGCTTCGTAGAGTCATCTTGGTTGTAGGTTTTTCCCTTCCATCATGTTAAATATGTCCTGCCACTCCCTTCTGGTGTGCAGATTTTCTTCTGAAAGATCAGCTGTTAACCTTATGGGGATTCCCTTGTATGTTGTCATTTTCCCCCTGTTGCTTTTAATATTTTTTCTTTGTATTTAATTTTTGACAGTTTGATTAATATGTGTCTTGGCATGTTTCTCTTTGGATTTATCCTGTATAGGGCTCTCTGTGCTTCCTGGACCTGATTAACTATTTCCTCTCCCATATTAGGGAAGTTTTCAACTATAATCTCTTCAAATATTTTCTCAGTCTCTTTCTTTTTCTCTTCTTTTTCTGGGACCCCTATAATTTGAATGTTGGTGCATTTAATGTTGTCCCAGAGGTCTCTGAGACTGTCCTCAGTTCTTTTCATTCTTTTTTCTTTATTCTGCTCTGCAGTAGTTATTTACACTCTTTGATCTTCCAGGTCACTTATCCATTCTTCCGCCTCAGTTATTCTGCTATTGATTCCTTCTCGAGAATTTTAAATTTCATTTATTGTGTTGTTTATCATTGTTTGTTTGGTATTTAGTTCTTCTAGGCCCTGGTTAAAAGTTTCTTGTATTTTCTCCATTCAGTTTCCTATATTTTGGATCATCTTTACTGTCATAACTCTGAATTCTTTTTCAAGTAGACTGCCTATTTCTTCTTCATTTGTTTGGTCTTGTGGGTTTTTACCTTGCCCCTTCATCTGCTGTGTGATTCTCTGTCTTCTCATTTTGCCTAACTTATTGTGTTTGGGGTCTCCTTTTCACAGGCTGTAGGTTCGTAGTCCCTGTTGTTTTTGATGTCTACCCCCAGTGTTTAAAGTTGGTTCAGTGGGTTGTGTAGGCTTCCTGGTGGGGGGAACTAGTGCCTTTTTCCTGGTGGATGAGGCTAGATCTTATCTTTCTAGTGGGCAGGACCATGTCCGGTGGTGTGTTTTGGGGTGTCTGTGACCTTATTATAATTTTAGGCAGCCTCTGTGCTAATGGATGGGGTTGTGTTCCTGTCTTGCTAGTTGTTTGGCATAGGGTGTCTAGCACTGTAGCTTGCTGGTTGATGAATGGAGCGGGGTCTTAGCGTTGAGATGGAGATCTCTTGGAGAGCTTTCACCATTTGATATTATGTGGAGTTGGGAGGTCTCTGGTGGACCAATGTCCTGAACTTTGCTCTCCCACCTCAGTGGCACAGGCCTGACACCCAGCCAGAGCACCAAGACACAGCTCAGAAGAACAGGGAGAAAAAAAGAAAGAAAGAAAGAAAATAAAAGTTAATAAAGTAAAAAATAATTATTAAAAATACAAAATTAAAAAGTATAAAAAAAGGGAATAAAGAAAGAAGAGAGCCACCAAACTTACAAACAAATATACCAATGATAACAAGCACTAAAAACTATGTTAAAAACAAAAACACAAAAAAACGGATGGACAGAACCCTAGGAGAAATGGTAAAAGCAAAGCTATACAGACAAAACCACACAAAGAAGCAAACACATACACACTCACAAAAAGAGAAAAATGAAGAAAATATATATATCTTTGCTCCCAAAGTCTACCGCCTCAATTTTGGGATGATTTGTTGTCTATTCAGGTATTCCACAGATGCAGGGTACATCAAGTTGATTGTGGAGATTTAATCCGCTGCTCCTGAGGCTGCTGGGAGAAACTTCCCTTCATCTTCTTTGTTCACACAGCTCGTGGTGTTCAGCTTTGGATTTGGCCTTGCCTCTGCGTGTAGGTCGCCTGAGGGTATCTGTTCTTCCCTCAGGCAGGACGGGGTTAAAGTAGCAGCTGATTAGGGGCTCTGGCTCACTCAGGCTGGCTATAGGGGGGCGTACGGAATGCAGAGTGAGCCTGTGGTGGCAGAGGCCGGCATGAGGTTGCACCAGCCTTAAGTGCAACTTCCCGGGGAAGTTGTCCCTGGATCACAGGACTCTGACAGTGGTGGGCTGCACAGGCTCCTGGGAGGGGAGGTGTGGATAGTGACCTGTGCTTGCACACAGGCCTCTTGGTGGCTGCAGCAGCAGCCATAGCATTTCATGCTCATCCCTGGTGTTCACTCTGTTAGCCGCGGCTCGAGCCCATCTCTGGAGCTCATTTAGGTGGTGCTCTTAATCCCCTCTCCTCGAGCACCCCGAAACAATGGTCTATTGCCTCTTAGGCAATTCCAGACTTTTTACCGGACTCTCTCCCAGATGAGTGTGGCACACTATCCCCCTTCAGGCTGTGTTCACGCAGCCAACCTCAGTCTTCTCCCTGGGATCTGACCTCTGAAGCTGAAGCCTCAGCTCCCAGCCCCCACCCATCCCGGTGGGTGAGCAGACAAGCCTCTCAAGCTGGTGAGTGCTGGTCAGCACTGATCCTCTTTGCGGGAATCTCTCTGCTTTGCCCTCTGCATCCCTGTTGCTGCACTCTCCTCTGTAGCTCCAAAGCTTCCCCCCATCCACCCACAGTCTCCACCAGTGAAGGGGCTTCCTAGTGTGTGGAAACCTTTTCTCCTTCACAGCTCCCTCCCAGTGGTGCAGGTCCCATCCCTAGTCTTTTGTCTCCATTTTTTCTTTTTTCTTTTACCCTACCCAGGCACGTGGGGAGTTTCTTGCCTTTTGGGAAGTCTGAGGTCTTCTGCCAGCATTCAGTAGGTGTTCTGTGGGAGTTGTTTCACATGTAGATGTATTTCTGATGTATTTGTGGGGAGGAAGATGATCTCCACGTCTTACTCTTCTGCCATCTTGAAGGTCTCTCCCAAACACATTTTAGCAATCCTGCATTTTTAGTACCCCACACCACATTTACTGTTTTTGACATCATATTTTATGTCTTTTTGTTTTGTGTATCCCTTAACTACTTATAGCAGATAAAGGTGATTTTACTATTTTTGTCTTTTAGCCTTCTTTTTAGCTTTATACATGGCTGATTTACTACATTTACTGTATACTTGCCTTTACCAATGAGATTTTTCCTTTTATAATTTTCATGTTTCTAGTTGTGGCTTTTACTTTTTTGCTTAGATAAGTCTCTTTAAATTTCCTTGTAAAGCTGGTTTGAGGTGTTGAACTCTTTTAGATTTTGCCTGTCTGTAAAACTTTTGATCTCTCCATCAAATCTGAATGAGAGATGTGCTGGGTAGAGTATTCTTGGTTGTAGGTTTTTCCTTTTCATCTCTTTAAATATATCCTGCCACTCCCTTCTCGACTGAAGAATTTCTGCTGAAAAGTCAGCTGATAGCCTTATGGGAGTTCCCTTGTATGTAACTTGTTGCTTTTCCCTTGCTGCTTTTAATATTCTCTCTTTATGTTTAATTTTTGCCATTTTAATTACAATGTGTCTTGGTGTGGTCCTCTTTCTCTTTGGGATTCTTTGTGATTCCTGGACCTGTATGTCCATTTCTTTTCCTAGGGTAGGGAAGTGTTCAGCAATTATGTCTTCAAATATGTTCTCTGCCCCTTTCACTCTCTTCTCCTTCTGGGAACCCTATAATTTGTATGTTAGTACACTTGATGTTGTCCCAGAGGTCTTTCAAACTGTGCTCATTTCTTTTTATTCTTTTTTCCTTTTTCTGTTCAGCTTCAGTGATTTCCACTACTCTGTCTTCCAGCTTGCTGATCCCTCCTCTGTATAATTAAATCTACTGTTGATTCCTTCTAATATGTTTTTCATTTCAGTTATTGTATTCTTCAGTTCTGCTTGGTTCTTCTTTATATTTTCTCTTTGTTTAAAACTTCTAACTTCTCACTGTTCATCCAATCTTCTCCAGAGTTCTTTGAGCATCATTATGATCATTACCTTGAACACTCTTTTGGGAAGATTACCTATCTCTTCTTCACTTAGTTCCTCTTTTGGGTTTTTATCTTGCTCTTTTGTATGAACCATATTCCTCTGTTGACTCATTTTGCCTAATTTGCTGGGCTTTTTTCTATGTATCTTGTAGGTTGTTTGTTTCCCAATCTTGGAAAAGTGCCCTTTTGTAGGAGATATCCTATGCATCCCAGCAGTGCACACCACCTGGTCACCAGAGCTATATGTTCTAGAGGGTGCCCCTCTATGTGGACTGCATGTGTCCTTCTGTTGTGGCGGGCTAGCTACTGTGGGTAGTCTGGTAGGCATGGCTGGCCCTAGGTCCAGTTTGTTGCCAGACACTGCCTTGTGCAGAGGCTGCCAGTCACTGGTTGGTGGAGCTGGGTAACAAGGCTGCTGGCTGCAATGCCCCAGGGGATCCTGGGGCTAGTGCTTGCCCACTGGTGGGTGGAGCCAGGTTCTGGAGTGGGTGGTTGTGGGACCTGGGGGTCCTGGATCTAGTGTTGGCCTGTTAGTGGATGGGGCCAGTTCCTGACACAGCTGACTGTGGGGTCTGTGGGGTCCCAAAGCAGGTGTTGACCTGCTGGTGAGTTGTGCTGGATCCCAGGACTCTTGCTGTAGGTCCCTGGGGGTCCCAGGGCTGGTCCTGGCCTGTTGGTGGATGGGCTGGGTCTTGGTACTAGAGGTTAAAGGGCTCTGGTGGTCCTGTGGCTGGTGTCCCCCACTGGTTGGTGGGGCTGGGACCCAGGGGATCACAGGGCTGTTTTCTGCCCACTGGTGGGTGGAGCTAGGGCCTGGGGTCTCTGGCTGCAGGGTCCAGTGGTCCCTAAGCTGGTGTTGGCCTGCTGGTTGGCAGGACTGAGGCCCAGGGGATCCTGGGGCTAGTGCCAGCTCACTGGTGGGCAGAGCTGAGTCTCAGGGTCTCTGGTTGCAGAACTCTGGGTGCTCTGAAGTTGGTGTTTTGGCCAGCTGGTGGGTTCCCAGTGCTAGTGCTGACCCACTGGTGGGCGGAGCCAGGTCCCTGGGTCTCTAGATGCAGGGTCCTGGGGTGTCCCAGGGCTAATGCTGGCACACTGGTGTGTGGGCCCAGGTCCTGGGCCCTCTGGTGGACAAGGCCAGGCCCTGGGGCAGCTGTGGGCTCAGGGGTTCTTAAGGCAGCAGCCCTGCTAGTGGGTGGGGCTGTTTCCCTGTCTGGCTAGGTGCTTGGTCTGAGATGATCCAGTATTGGTGCCCGCAGGCTAATGGGAGGGGCCTGGTCCCAGCACTAATAGGCTTGAGGGAGCATTCCAAAATGGCACTTGCCAGCACTAGTGTCCTCATGATAGAATGAGCTCCCCCAAATGGCTGCCACCAACATCTCTGTCCCCAGGGTGAACTCCAGTTATCCCCTGCTTCTCCAGGAGGCTCTCCAAGATCATCAGGTGGGTCTGAGCCCAGCTCCTTTCAAATTGCTGCTTCTTCCCTGGGTCCCAGTTCATGCGAGATTTTGTGTTCAGCCTTTAAGAGTGGAGTCTCTATTTTCCACAGCCCTCTGGCCTCACGAAAGTAAGCGCCACTGGCCTTCCAAGCCAAATGTTCTGGAAGCTTGTCTTCTCAGTGCAGGACCCCCAGGCTGGGGAGCCTATGTGGGGCTCAGATTGCTTGCTCCTTTAGTAGAACCTCTGCAATGTAATTATCCTCCCGTTTGTGGGGTGCCCAGCTAGGGGTATGGGTCATGACTATACCATATCTCTGCCCCTCTTACCTGTCTCTTTGTAGTTCCTCCTTTATATCTTTAGTTGTAGAAGATCTGTTCTGCTAGTCTTCCAGTTTTTTCTCACCAATAATTTCTCTGTAAATAGTTGTAATCTTGGTGTGCTTATGGGAGGAGGTGAGTTCAAGGTCTTCCTACTCCACCATTTTGGCCCCATCTCAGCTTCTTTTAAATTTTTTTTTTTAGGGAATTAAAAATGTTTAATTCAGATGATCTTTACTTGAATGAGAGAAATCTTTTATAGTAAATAGGGTCAATTTTTTGAGTTTTAATTATGAAAGGTGGCTATGTATTTTATTCTGTAATTATCTTGCACTTAACTGTACACTACAAAAGTGAGGATTGTAGACAGAGCATAATAGAATCCATGCAAAATTTTGGCTTTTACATCTGTAGATATATTTTTCTGAATTCTCTATGCTTTCTTTTTTTTAACATCTTTATTGGAGTATAATTGCTTTACAATGCTGTGCTAGTTTCTGCTTTATAACAAAGTGAATCAGCTATATGTATACATATATTCCCATATTTCCTCCCTCTTGCATCTCCCTCCCTCCTACCCCTCTAGGTGGTCACAAAGCACCGAGCTGATCTCGCTGTGCTATGTGGCTGCTTCCTCCTAGCTATCTTACATTTGGTAGTGTATATATGTCCATGCCACGCTCTCATGTGTGGAAAGACCCTTCAAAATGTAAAGTTAGGGCTTCCCTGGTGGCGCAGTGTTTGAGAGTCCGCCTGCCAATGCAGGGGACACAGGTTCGTGCCCTGGTCCGGGAAGATCTCACATGCCGCAGAGCGGCTGGGCCAGTGGGCCATGGCTGCTGAGCCTGCACGTCCGGAGCCTGTGCTCCACAACGGGAGAGGCCACAACAGCGAGAGGCCCACGTACCGCCAAAAAAAAAAAAATGTAAAGTTATTTGGATCATTATTTTTCTTTTCTAATATATCACTGTCTGGATGGATAGAACAACATTGGAAACATTTTAGATCTTCCTTCATTCTGATTGTTCAGTGCCTCAGCTGTGATCCTAGTGTATTGGAATTATGCCTGATATACACTACATATATTTATGTATATGTAGTGTATATATATTATACACTATATATATATATATATAAATATAATTATTAAGATCCTACTCAATATTTATATTAAGATCCTACTATATGCCAGCCAGACATTGTTCTAGGTGCTAAGCATACAACAACAAGCAAAACAATGTTCCATCCTCCGGGGTGGGGGTAAAGAGGAGAGTGATGAGTTATAATTATAATTTTAAAATACCGCTAGGTAAGGGGGATAGAGAGCACCAAGAGAGCTGTTATGTTAAAGAGGTCAGGAAAGACCTCTCTATTATGGTGATATTTGAGTAGAAATCTTTGAGAAATGAATGAATATCCTATGGATATCTGTGGGAATAGCTTTCTAGGCAGATGGAATATCACGTGTAAAGGACCTGAGGCTGAAGGTGAGAGCAGGAGAGTATGAGTCACTGATGAAGGTGACAGGGATCTTGAAGAAGATGATTACCCTTTAAATAATGGGTAAAGACAATATGGAAATGTGTTCATTATGATGTAATGAAGAAATGAATGAATAAATGATAAAATGAACTCCAGGATCAGATGAAATATTTCAAGCTTGTTTGAATAAATTATAACTTTGTTGGTAATGACATTGCTAGAACATTTCCTTGAAGAAAGGAATATGTTTCCTTTTATCATATACATAATTCAAATACTTCTACAAATAATTCTACAATGATTCCACATGTTAATCCATTCTCTCTCTTACACTGTACTGCACTAATTTAGAATAAGTTGAATTTAAGAGTACTAAGCTTCAGAGCTGAGGTCCAGCTCTATTCTGTGTGAATTTGTAATGTTTATTGTGTATCATGTAACATTTCCTTACCTAAAGGCTGAACCAACCTGTCACTTCTATGATTTGCTCATCTAGCCTATCAGGTTTAATGTCCTAAACCTATTGCAGATTATGAGGAAATGAACAGTCTCTCTGTGTCCAGAACAGATGGATTTCTTTTTAACTAAAAAAAAACAATGCATGGATTATATTGTCTAGATGAAAAACGCAAAAGTGAGTGACTTATCCCAACACAGTGCATTTTAATCACTTAAAAGAAGAAATGAGGGCTTCCCTGGTGGCGCAGTGGTTGAGAGTCCACCTGCCGATGCAGAGGATACGGCCATGGCTGCTGAGCCTGCACGTCCGGAGCCTGTGCTCCACAACGGGAGAGGCCACAACAGCGAGAGGCCCACGTACCGCCAAAAAAAAAAAAATGTAAAGTTATTTGGATCATTATTTTTCTTTTCTAATATATCACTGTCTGGATGGATAGAACAACATTGGAAACATTTTAGATCTTCCTTCATTCTGATTGTTCAGTGCCTCAGCTGTGATCCTAGTGTATTGGAATTATGCCTGATATACACTACATATATTTATGTATATGTAGTGTATATATATTATACACTATATATATATATATATAAATATAATTATTAAGATCCTACTCAATATTTATATTAAGATCCTACTATATGCCAGCCAGACATTGTTCTAGGTGCTAAGCATACAACAACAAGCAAAACAATGTTCCATCCTCCGGGGTGGGGGTAAAGAGGAGAGTGATGAGTTATAATTATAATTTTAAAATACCGCTAGGTAAGGGGGATAGAGAGCACCAAGAGAGCTGTTATGTTAAAGAGGTCAGGAAAGACCTCTCTATTATGGTGATATTTGAGTAGAAATCTTTGAGAAATGAATGAATATCCTATGGATATCTGTGGGAATAGCTTTCTAGGCAGATGGAATATCACGTGTAAAGGACCTGAGGCTGAAGGTGAGAGCAGGAGAGTATGAGTCACTGATGAAGGTGACAGGGATCTTGAAGAAGATGATTACCCTTTAAATAATGGGTAAAGACAATATGGAAATGTGTTCATTATGATGTAATGAAGAAATGAATGAATAAATGATAAAATGAACTCCAGGATCAGATGAAATATTTCAAGCTTGTTTGAATAAATTATAACTTTGTTGGTAATGACATTGCTAGAACATTTCCTTGAAGAAAGGAATATGTTTCCTTTTATCATATACATAATTCAAATACTTCTACAAATAATTCTACAATGATTCCACATGTTAATCCATTCTCTCTCTTACACTGTACTGCACTAATTTAGAATAAGTTGAATTTAAGAGTACTAAGCTTCAGAGCTGAGGTCCAGCTCTATTCTGTGTGAATTTGTAATGTTTATTGTGTATCATGTAACATTTCCTTACCTAAAGGCTGAACCAACCTGTCACTTCTATGATTTGCTCATCTAGCCTATCAGGTTTAATGTCCTAAACCTATTGCAGATTATGAGGAAATGAACAGTCTCTCTGTGTCCAGAACAGATGGATTTCTTTTTAACTAAAAAAAAACAATGCATGGATTATATTGTCTAGATGAAAAACGCAAAAGTGAGTGACTTATCCCAACACAGTGCATTTTAATCACTTAAAAGAAGAAATGAGGGCTTCCCTGGTGGCGCAGTGGTTGAGAGTCCACCTGCCGATGCAGAGGATACGGGTTCGTCCCCCGGTCCGGGAAGATCCCACATGCCGCGGCTAGGCCCGTGAGCAGCTAGGCCCGTGAGCCATGGCCGCTGAGCCTGCGCGTCCGGAGCCTGTGCTCCACAACGGGAGAGGCCACAACAGTGAGAGGCCCGCGTACTGCAAAAAAAAAAAAGAAGAAATGAGTCCAAAGGAGAAGCTTGTTATTTCAGACCATATTGACACAGTGTCCAGGAACATTGATTCAAGAAGTTAACTGTACAATTAAGTGACTGAGCACCAGAGTTATAGATTGGGAATCTCCTTCTAGAGTTTGAAAAATGAATAAACTGAAATTAATAAATATATGAGGGAGACTGCCTAGGTGGTCAATAAAACCTTTTCTTTCTCATCTTCCTCAGCACAGACCTAAACTAAATTTCCTACCCTCAATTCAGTGACAGAAGACTGAGTTCTATTTAACAGAATATGAGTAGAAGATGTGTATCAGTTCTAGGACAGGCCAATGCAAGTCAATAAACAGTCCTTCATGGGCTTTCCCCTTCCCTGGCAATGTCATTGGCAGTAAGTAATGAGTAATTAAAATTTCCTTCTTTGTGGATTTTGATTTCCATATTTAACAAAAAGACCATAAGTTTGTTTTTTAAACACAAAAAGACACTAAGAGTTCTACCATATATTTCCTTAGCAAACCATATCTATATCTTATGTATATTTAAGTTCTGTCTTCCCCATTAGATTGTTAACGTCCATGGTGTGTAAGACCCACTCCATAAATATTTAAGTAAATGAATGAATGCATGAATCAGGTCAAAACAATCAATCCAGAATAAGTGCTTAATATTTAATTTACTCAATATAGTACATCGTTTAATCTTCCTTAAGCAGTTTTCATCATATCACTAGTCAAGAATTAATTTCTTAATGTGTAAAATAGGGTTGATAATGCCTATATGATAGGAATAAGATATATGTAAGGCATCTAGCTCAGTATCTAGGGCTTATTATTAGTGCCCATAGTGTGAATCAAATACATATTTTCAACCTTTTCTACTAATTCCTTTGTACATACATATGTCCTATACTTTAGTCAACCTACACTAATCACTGTTCCTTAAATATACACTAAAGGACCGTTTCCTGGATCTCCATCATTTGAATATGCATTCACAAGTTTTTGCTATAATTGAATATCAGTTGAAAATTTTATGATTATCACTGCGATTATATAAGAAAATATCCATTTTTAGAAAGGCACACTGAAATATATAGGGGTAAAATGATATAATATCTGAGATTTGTTTTCCATGCTTCAATAAAGCAAAAAGGAGGATAAATGAAGCAAATGTGGCAAAATCTTGGTAACTATATAATCCGGATGACAGATATATAGGGGTTCATTATACTATTATTTCTACTATTGTATATGCTTAAAATTTTCATAACAAAAAAATAATTTAAAATAAATGTCCCATAGGTGAATTTGAGCTTACCAGGTAAGCAAGTGTCAGAGTTCATGATCTCATCCAGGATTAAGAGGCAATCAACTTAATTCAATAGCAGGGTGTTGCAGGGAGCAGAAGGGAGAATTCCTTCGTTTATCTTCCCTAAACCAAAGGACAGCATGTAAGCCGTTGTGATTTTGAGGGAGAAAAATGACCTTAACAGCGACAAAATTTTTAAAAGCCTTGTTTTCTTTAATAAAAAGTCAAGAACTGGGACTTCCCTGGTAGCACAGTGGTTAAGAATCCGCCTGCCAATGCAGGGGACATAGGTTCGAGCCCTGGTCGGGGAAGATCCCACATGCCACAGAGCGACTAAGCCTGTGTGCCACAACTACTGAGCCTGCATGCCACAACTACTGAAGCCCACACTCCTAGAGCCCGTGCTCCGCAACAAGAGAAGCCACCACAGTGAGAAGCCCGTGCACCACAACGAAGAGTAGCCCCCGCTCGCCGCAACTAAAGAAAGCCCGCACGCAGCAATGAAGACCAAGCGCAGCCAAAAAAAAAAAAAAAAAAAAAAAAAAAAGTCAAGAACATGTAAATTTCAAATTATTGTGATTTTGATTTTAAATATAATCCAAATTCTCAGAATTGTTTAAGATTGGCCAGATATAGTTTAGTGTAAACAAAAAGGACATCATAAGAATCCTAAATCATGGAGAAGCATGGAGACTATTTTAAAACTCTTTTCTAGAGGAAAGTGTCTTGTGCAGGGATGTATCTAAGACTATGGAATGATGTCTTGTGCAGTGTTCTTGGTGTAACAGGAAGGACAATAAGTAAGTTAATAAACAACCTTTACATACATAGAGGATTTTCAACTGGGTAAAGCACATCCTTTTGTGTCTTTTTATTTTTTCACAGAAAAATGAAATTTTTGAATTAGGTTTCTGAGATCTATTCCAGTTGCAAAGGCTTATCCTCTAAGTTGACATTTTTAATTTCCTTTATTTTCTTTACAAAGTAAAAACCAACCAGTAATACATATTATAGCTTCCAACGATTTAGCCTGAAAAAAACTTATTTCAGGAAGATTTCAGGAAGATAAAGCCTCAAAAAGAAAAAAAATAATAAAAAACTACAAAGCACTTGAGGAAAATGTGTCAGCCAAATTCAGTTCATAAGAAAGGTTAAGAAATTAAAATATAATTTTGAAACTGAAGAAAGATTACAGTGATATAGTAATTATACTATAATGCTTTTTAAATGTCTCGGTTGTATATGTAAAAAGGAACCTCTTATAAGGAAAAAGATAGAGAAATTGAAAATGTCTTGAGGAGTTTAAACTAGTTTAGTGCATCACTCCACAACAGAATGCTTATGATTATTGAATACTTCAATTCCTCATCCAAATTATCTGTCTATTCTAGCAAGAAGCTTATTCTAGAATGGGAATTTGGGAAACAATGAGATTCATAATCAAAAGATGTAGATGAGTCCCAATACCACCACTTATGTGACAGATAGCAAATTATGATTCAATCTTTTTCAATTTATAAAATGAAAACATAAATACTGACTTCAAGAAAGTAAAATTTATATTGAGGAATTCAGAGAAACCCTGAGTACAGCAGGGAAAACTTAAAGCTAGCCAGTCATATATAAGGTTATCATGTGACAGCTGTACAATTCAGGAGACCAACAACGTGTTGTCATTCATAATGCTTCCATATTTCTGGAGATAGAATTTAGGCATAGAAAAAAGACCATTAACATAACATACATACAGGCCTTAATTCTGAATAATCAGTTAAGATATCAACTTATCTGAATAAACAACATATGAAAGCAACAGTGGAGTACAAATGTGAGGTAGTGAGAATCATCTACACTGGGTGCAAGCAAAAAAAAAAGCTGTATTACCTGTAGAAAATTTAAAAACAGTAATAAAACCAACAAAAACCTGGTCAGCTTTCATTATCACCATGCTCTGGCAATCTTAAACAATGTCATTGATAAAACACACCTCTCCAGAAACACATTTTCTTGGTCCAAGGTCTAAACAATTGATGAAGTTACTGTTGAGTTTTATGTATGTGTATGTGTGTGTGTGTGTGTATATTCCAAATGAGCACATATGCATTAATAAGTATTGTATTGTACATAGAAGCAAATTTAGAGAACTTCCAGTTATACTAATGGCACCTGACACGACACACACAGACTCAGCTACAGGAGTTCCTAAGTTCCTAAGTTCAAAAGGGTTTAGAATTATTGAAGCTCACTTTGGGTGCAGTTCATGTCTCCAATCATCGGTACAACATATCCTTGTTTAAACTATAGTTTCAAAATAAATAATGACAGTGCAGTGAATGTCTCCACTTTTGGAGAAGGGTTCAGTATGCTTTCTTTATTAGTTTCATACTGCTGCTGTAACAAATCGCCACAAACTTAGCGGCTTAAAATTTTTAAATGGCTGCAGTTTTCCCTTCTGTAAATGCA